>NC_140574.1:30713767-31313767 GCF_057381845.1 Rhamphochromis longiceps
TTAGTTCGTTTCAATCGTACTGAGGCATTTGTTGTCGAATTTAACGCTTTTTTGGTTTATGGGACCCAAATGAAAAAGGGAAGCGTAGGAAAAGGGGCGCTTGCTAGGTTAGCCGACCAGCTGCTGTTTAAAAATTAAAGGGCTTCCTATTGCGTTACTCTGTAGCTGTACCGCTGGCTACTGCCACTTTACCCAGCGTTGTTTAGCTTAAAGCTTCAACTTGCCTTTTTTCTTTTCAAAAGAAAAAAAAAAGCGGAAGCCATGTCTTGGCAACTATGAGCACTTTTCTGCCTCGGCGAGGGTCAGCGTCGACGGCCGGAGGTGGCTGGAGTCGTGAGACAGGCGGAGGAGGAGGGCTTGACAGACGCGGATACAAAAGGACCCAACGTTATAGCGTCTGGGCTTTATCATTTTCCCCCCTCATTCCCTATTGCAGAAGTTTTTTTTCTTTTGTTTTTCCTACTCAACGCAACACTGGTTGAGGGTGGCTTAAATAAGGAACAAAGACGGTTATTGGGTCTCTTACTATGATTAATCCGGTGTTAATCCGGGGAAAAAATCCCCCGACTGCTTTTTGTTTATTTGCGGCTGCTGCTCGGACCGGACAAAGAGCTCCGACGCCACCAGCGTGGAATAATAAAAATCCACGTTGGGAGTATTTTTGTAGTTTCTCTAATTAAAGAGAACCTTAATAGCAGACGCAGTACGGCATTAATTTTCGTTATTACCGATGCCGTTTGCCCGCAGCCTCGCAGTCGCGCGCAACACAAAAGGTTTCCAGTTGAAATGATCGATAAGCGTCTCGCATTGCCAGCGCTGCAGAGAAGGCTGTTTCCAAACAAAGGGCCATTCCGCAAAGCATCCATCTCCACTCAGATTTTTCATAGGTTCTCGTGCACGGCCACGAATTTGAGCTCGAACATTGGCGAAATTGATCCGATGAAGCCGATGGATAATGTTGAAAAAAGTCGTTTATGGTAACTGCAAGGATTTTTCTTAGACCATATGGTGTGAGAGCCACTGAAGCTTGTCTGGGTTTCATGTTGCTCCAAGGTATGGGGGGGCGGTGAAAGCTACAAACTGTTTGGCTGCTTCTTTTCTTGCTGACTGCTGTATCTAATTGCATTTCATAAATGCTCATTGAACTAAATGAAATCTGAAGCTGGATGCAGTCTGCTTTGATAAGTTTCTTATTTTTTCTTCCAAAGAGAGTTGAGGACCCAGAGGCTGGTCTCACCTCAGGGATTCGAAGTGTGTGCTTTTGCAAAGATTGTCAGCAAACCGCAGTCTTGAGTTAAAGGTGTAAGTTCTGAGTGATGACCTATTTTATCACTTCCTGCCATTACAAACACAACCACTGAGGTGAAAGTCTGGGTAGAAGGGGGTGAAGGGGATCCTGTCAGGTCTACCGTCTGCAGCTACGGAGTACAATTACAGTAACTGTGAATTTTGTTGGTATAAACTTGAGTTTTGAAAGTTCAACAGTCAAAACAAAGAGTACATTCCCATAACACAACACCTTACTAAGTCTTACCTGGCTCCATGGCGAATCATTTCCATCCTCCTCCTCCTCTTACCCAGCCTCCCCCTCCCAAGGTCAGTCAAGGCAGGCAGGCACATGGTTTTGTCTTTCTGTCAACAAAACACAAGACTGGGGCCAAATAGCTGCGTGACATCAAGATAAGACTCGGCTTGCTCGTCACTGTGTGGAGCATGGGAACCGGTAACTGTGGAAGTTTTTTTTTTTTTTTTGCTGACTGACTTAACAGGAGTACAATTGTCTTCGGGTTGTTTTTCACAGCTAGGTTTGGATAGGTTGGGCTGGCTCACACAGAATAGTTAAGGATCGCGTTGCACAGCCGCAAAAAATGTGCAAGTTTCAAGAGCTTGCTTTGGCCCGATGCGTGGCGTGTTTCTAAATGCCACTTATAGTGGTCATACTTGTTTTTTTGTTTTATAGGAAAGGGAGATGGACGTGGCTCATGTATTCTTTAATAGCAACTTGCTGGTGAGTGATTAGGAGCTGCGTGCTGACACATGCATGTTGATGTTGCATGGCTTGGAGGGGAAAAGGGGAGGAGGAAAGGTGTATTGGGGAATTGCAGTCTAGAACTGCTATTCAGTTTCTGAACCGCATGGTTTGCATATTAATGGTTTAGAACATACTCTGAGCTACTATTTGTACACCAAAACAAAGTAATTCAGTTGGGTGTTTTTTATGTGAAGGGTGAGACTGTGCTGCAGCCGTGCAGCCTCGTGTCTGCGTTTGACTTTTCTAGAGCTGAGTCAGCTGTTTGCCTGGGTCACCAGATTTGGGCTCTTTTATGGAAATTAAGTGCATTTAAAGTGTAATCGAGTTTTTCTTTTGGTTTGTTTTTGTTTTTTGAAGCACAGATGTGATGAGCCCACAAGCTAAACCATCACGAGATATGCAGTTTTATTTGTATTTATTGTTTTTGTTGTTGTTGTTCCTCACAGCTATTACAAGCACAGCAGGAGCTCCTATTCCTTTAATCTCCTGCTCATCTTTTGACTTTTTTGCCCCGTGTTTCTCAGAATTGGTGCGCCTAGAGCAATCTCTCAAGTCGTTCTTGTGTTCTCAGGTAATAATTATTGGGACACAGCGCTGGGCAATATTCAGCGGACATGGTGTTTTGCTGCTCCCTTGCCTCTAGCTGCTGGGCTTTTATTGCTTTATCAGCTTGCGTAATGTAACGGCCCCTCGACTGATGAGCGCAATAATGAAATGAGAAGAGAAGGGGAGAAAAAAAGGATCTCTTCAGTTGAAAGTGATAACCTTTATTGCCAAAGACACCCATTGATTGATGCATTGACCATTTAGAAATGAAATGGCTGGTATTGTTCCTTAGTAGCCCCCCCCAAAAAAAAGTACACTACAAGTGAAGGGCTTTTGTGGAAGAGCCTCTTTTAATAGTAATAGTGATGGATTGAAGGGACGTGAGCTCATCAACATCTCATTGGCACATGTGTTTATAATAATGTATTCCTTGCTCCAAGTCATAATTTCAATAATCAAAGCGAAGCATGCTTGTTTTTGTAACCCCCCCTTTCCTACACTGCAAAGTCGCCCTGAAGCCCCCATGCCACAGCCTTTATAAAGTCCTCAGAGAGCGGGAGGAAGGGATATAAGTGGAGGGAGGGGGAACGCGCGCGCGTGTGTGTGTGTGTGTGTGTGTGTGTGTGTGTGTGTGTGTGTGTGTGTGTGTGTGTGTGTGTGTGTGTGTGTTTGGGAGGGAGGGGGCTTCTTTAGCTTTGAGTCAAGCTTTGGGATTATTGGGTCATGCTTTGTTACCCAGCTGTAGAAAAACTCCTTGTTCACAGAAAGGGGGTGTTTGTGTGGTGTGTATGTGGAAGGGGGGTGCTTAGTAGTATGTGTGTGCACATCGCTGTCTCCGTGACGTTACATAAAACTGTAATGGGTCTCCGACGCCTTTTCAAGCACCGGTGACTCTGACAAAGCTCGGCAGCAAAGTTGAACAGGATTAAAGTGTAGAGACTGACAGCCAGTGGACTGAAAACCGTTATTGAAGAACCAAAAGTCGATACTTCACGGAAAAGTTGGCTCTGTTTTGTGTTCCTTTACTTGTTCTGTGGTCAGGAAGATGATATTTGTCCGTCACTGTTTAGGCAGTGACGGACACTCTCATTTTGCAGAGTGTGAGTGTCCTGCCAGTATTTCCACAGATGTCATTTCCTGGCAGAATGGCTGTGGGGTTCATTGTTGTAGAAGAGCTTGCGAGCCTCTGGTGTAAACCTGCTCTTGGATTTCTCAAGAACACGTTGCGATAAAAGACGGGGGTTGGTGAGCTCATCCTTCGCTTGCCTCATCTCCCATCTTTCTTCCAGATTCGAGTCTCAGGCCCCGAGTCCGCTGACACCTCTCGCTTTTCATCTCTCCTTCCACATCTCCATGAGCACTCTGTCTTTACTGTTCTTTTGTTTTTCATAAAACTCCGTGTGTTTTCCATTTATCAGGCTCTTTAATCTCTTTTGCAACCCCCCAATACACACACACACTTTTCTGCAAGTTTTGGGACAAGCTGGAAAGAGTCAGGTATGACTGAGTAAGAAAGAGGTCATACATTTGATTATGACGATGGCGATGATCTGGGTTTGTGACTCAGCGGTGTTTTTTTCTGCTGTGTCGGGATGTTGACTCATGTTTTGGCTAATCATGAGTAAACTTTAGACCCCAGTACGTGGAATGGTGTGGGATCTGCTAATAGTCCGTCCCAGTGATGATGACTCTATGTATATTTTCAGTGATTGTGTTCAAATCTAAAACTTCAAATGCTTGCTATAATGTCCTTCACATACTGCTTCCCAGCACTTTTGAGTCTTGTTCTGAGGACATTTCACATTTGTTTTATCCTGTTTTATGCACACTACTGGTTTGACGATTTTAAACTGTTATAAACTTGAAGTTGTTGCTGAAATTCTTTGTCTTATTGTCGCTTGAAAGGATGACTCATTCACCAGCCATATAGGCTTGTGGCATTCTTCCTGCTATGGAAGTTTAAATAAAGTTTTCTCTGCAGACTTTCCCACGGTTGTTTCACTTTTCTTTTCCTTTTCATTCCCACTTTCTGTCCTTTTCTGACCCAGTTTGATGGGATTTATGTCTGGCTATGGTGCTGGTCAGCCAGCATTTAAAGCCTTTAGTTAAACTGTTTTGGGTCATTATCTTGCTGTAACATGAAACCCTGACCAACCAGTCTGTCCTCATTTCTTCTTTTTTGCCCTTTTCTCACCCCTCTCATATCACAGAACATCACCAAAGAAGAAAAAGGGGTAGTACTGGTCAGTTGATTGTGGAAAGAATGAATGCAAAATTCCTACTCTTACTCTCATTGTCTGCCATTTGGAATGAGAAAGACTTGCGATAAACATTGTCTAGGGCTCTAGTTTAACAAAAAACACAAGCTTTCCCTTAACATTAGTAATGAGGGTTTCAATGGGAAGGGCATTTAAAAAGTGGAAAAAAAGTTGTCTAAATCTGATGTGGGTACTTCCACCATGGTGACCCCATTTAATTAACCAAAGGAAGGTTCAATGAAACTGCTAATGAAAACAAAACTGCATGAAAAAGGGAACTCATCAAATGATTAAAAAATAAATAAATACTGGACCCACAGGGGCTCAAACCCTCATCTCCCAGGCGCAAGTCTTTTTTTGTTTTTTAAATATCCCAAAGCTCTTATTTAAATGCTCATCATCCCTCTCATGTAAAGTGCTTTAGCCTGCACTGCAGTGGTGACTGTAGAAAAAGAAGGATTTTCTTTCGCGTCATATGCGTTTTGTTGTAGATTTATTTGACTGAGCCCAAACTTTAGCCAGTTGGCTATTTGCTACTCAATGCATTGGGGAAGAGCTAAAAATCAGACGGACAATATTTAATCAGTGTAATTAATTCCACGCCTGCCACACTTGAAAAGGGAAAATTGGTAAGACAAATCGTCCCCACACTCTTATTAGCTCTTGGAGAGACTCGTGAAAGATGAGGCCATTAGGAGGACTCTCTGTTGTTGTACTCATCAAAGGGCCAGCCACCTGTACGTGTGTGTGTGTCTGTGTGAGACAGAGAGAGCATGTCCTGATTACATAAAATCATTAATCAAAGCTTGTTGTTCTTTGAGAGCTTCCTCCACTATTTGTACATTACATTTAAGGCACGAAAGGAATGATGGAAGCAGAATAGAGGGAAGTATTAACCCACCCCTTCTTTTGTCTCACTGTTGTTGCCAAGTGCTCTACGCTTTTCACTTAAACAGCTGATCCAGTGCTACTTTTTTTTCTTGATTTAGCACATGGTTTTGAAATGTTAGTGTCAAGCCGTTCATGCTGTTCACATGCAATGTGTAGTCAAGGCACCACATGAAAACCAGCAAGAATGAGGAGAAAATGACTGGAAGTTAGAGCAGTTCTTTACGTGAGGGATTGTCTAACAATCCGGTTGTTCAGTGATGACGCGACGGATCCTACTTCCGGGTCTAAAGTAGTCTGCGTTTAATATGGCTTTTGTGTTGTTAACATGTTTAATGTTATGTATTTTCTTCTATTTGATCTCAAAAAGCTCCTAAAACAGTCGGTGATCCCTGTTGACCTCCCTCGGCTTTTATTACCACTAATCATTTATTTAAGCTCAGTTTTTAAAACCTTAGGATGTAACTACAGCCCAGCCCATGCAGCAGTATATGAATGACTAACCTCGTATTGTGGATGGATTATCTCAGTTGTTCTCCTGGCTGAAGTTTGGTCCTTTTACAGCATCCTGCCATGCGATTACATTTGTTCCTGACCACCGACAACACTCACGGTAACTTTTATCGAGTGGAAAAAAAGTTAGCTTGTTTATATTATGCTAACATAGCTGTGTCGCTAGCGGTCATGTAGCACATCATTATATACCAGCTAGCCAAACTTCAGTAACCCTGCAAACGTCACTGCTGTTTAGTTTTCTGTCTTGGAAGTGATAACAGAGCTGTACGTTTTAATTTGTTTCCAAAACCCCGCAGTCAGGACATGCTATATTGTATTTAGATAGAAGCTAGCGAGCTAACTCCCTGCTAACTTCTAACTCCGTTAAATGTCATAAATTCCGTTTTCATGGATGCCTGGATGTTAAACTCAATTGTTACACCTGGTAGAGCAGAACGCTGATCATTTTATTAAAGATGAAAGACTTTAGACAGTTTTTCAACTCTCAGTAATGCCATAGTGATCGTTTGATATATGGACCTGCAGCGGAGTTTAGACCCAGACACGGCTAGTGACGTCAGACTGAACAACCGGATAGCAATTATAGCACATGCAGCAATTAAAAAGATGTTGCAACTATTATACCTGCGTAAGGGTTCAACATGATCTCCATGGCTTTGTGTTGATTGTCAACAACTGTTAATGTGTACATGCATTCGTGCTCAGCCCTTACTAAAGATGTAGTGGATACCTGATTTACATCTGACACACAGGAAGGGTGCTCTTGCAGTCAGAGAAGACATTGAAAGCTCCTTGACATCTCAGTGTCCTTGCACTTGTGCTTGTTTTTTTGTTTTTGTTTTTTCTTCCTGTGGGGCAGGGCATGTTTCATGTGTTATACACAATTACTTAGTTTATTTTTTTTTTGTGCAACATCATGAATTCTTTTGAGAAAACAGAGGGGTTGGCTGTGTTCTTGTGGTGGTGCTGGTTCCCAGTTTTGCTTTTATACATAAATTAAAAGCGTATTGCACAAACTAGTGTGTTTCAGACATGTGTGAGTCAAAAGTTTGCCCAGGAGACGTGTTTCTCTGTAAGGATCAGAGCAATGAACAGTTAATGGAAACACTTTAATGAGAGAATGGCTACAACCAGCTTTGTTACACTGTAACCAGAATAAATGGCCCTCACTTTAAACACAAAGAACCACTAAAAATGCCACTTGAACTTTTTTTGTTTTTTTAACTGTGATTTCTTACTTTGCTGTTTCCACTCAGGACATGTTTGCAGTAGGTAGCAAAAAAGGATGGCATTCTTTGCCGTTGGTATTGTTTGCTCTACTCTGTCCCTCAATAACGGCTCCTTTCTTACTTTTTTGTCACAGTACCAACATGTGTGTGTGTGTGTATGTGTGTGTGTGTGTGTGTGTGTGTTTGTGTAAAATAAAATGCAGTGCAAACACATTTTTACTGCTTCTGTCCTGTTCTCATGCTTCCCTATCCTGTGTGTTTTCCTCCTACCTAGCTTTTAGTGCTTTTACCTTAGATGGGTGTGCAATTATCAGCAGAGATCAATGGTGGCCTTGTCCTGTTTTTTTTTTTTTAGCTCTTGAAGCTGACGGCTTGCTGTATTCAGTTATTGCGCTGTTCCACACCTGTCCTTTATTGGCTTTTTGTATGTGCACAAGCTTATGTTTACTATGGTTGTTTGTGCACATTTGGCCTCTGTCCCTGTCTCTGAGAGAGGCTGAACTTGAAAAGGAAGATTAATGCTTGCAGGCTGGACTTATGTCTTAGTTTGGTTGTAATTGCCTAACAAATTTTGGGGAGAAAGGAGAAAAATGGGCTGACAGCGAGTAAAGGGTCATTTGAAATGCAAAGGAGACCCGAAATGAATGCAGTCCTACAAACAGGTTGTTACACTCTTGCAACAGAAACCCCCCCCCCCCCCCCCCCCCCCCCCCCCCAGTATAAGCTCATAACCTTCCCACATAAGATTAAGTTACACATTTCCATTAAAAGTACAAGTAATGCCTGTGGAGTGGAAATCCTGGATGTCTGAAGTGTGGAACAAATGCTTTCACAGGTAGCATTGTTTAAAGGGGGAATGAGATAAATCTCCTGAGTTTAGACCCGTCTGAAGAGGATGGGATTCCTTTTCGAGTTTTCTTTTTGGGATGCACACCAACCCAACAGAGTAATGTTACCCCAGATTAAAAGATGTTCTCATCATATTGACCTCAAACCCATTATCCTTCCTCCTGTCTTTAACTTTGTGGGAAACGGGCAGAATTCCTCTCTTCATCTCTGCCCTCCTATTGATTACTTGATGGTTGGATAGAAGTCAACCAAGCAGAACTCTCATTCAAGGTGCCCCCCCCCCCCCCCCCTTTTGTTGCCTTCAAAGCTTAAAGGGATAGTTCAAACTATTTCACGAGTCAAAATGACTTTAGGTTGTGTCAGTGTGAGTTGTAGCGTAACAATATGAGTCATCGTTCTTCCAGTTGGCTTTAAAAACTGTTTTAATTGTCCACTGCAGCCACTTTTTGTTTCTCTTCGATACTGTTTTGGCTTTTTTTTTTTGGTCATCTTTCTATACGTAGTGAACCACATGTTCAGCCATTGAGGGTTCGACCTATGCACACAGTTTTCTCCATTGGCTCTTTGGAAGTCTAAAGCAACTGCCTCTCCTTAGCTTCTCCATCAACGGAAGACCTACACTATGTGGAATTATGACTCCCATATTAGTCATGGCTTTGAGAATGCTGTGGTGATGACTAAGGAGGTTTATAATCATAAGAAAACAATGTGTTTGTATTAGCAAATTGGCCATAAATTGGTCTTCCCCCCATACTGTTGGTTTGGTTGTTGATAGAAAGACTGATGTGGTATAGTTTTCGATCATCATACTCCATATCATACATATGTGTAATCTGTTTGTAAGATCTGGGATCCTTTGAGCCAATTAAATTAGGGTTTGTTTGTTATTTTTGTGTGTTTTGTTTTTAACACTGACAGGTTTCTGTAGCTGTGGCCACTTCTGGGTTTGCACAGTCCACAATGCAAACTTGCACTGCACGTATATAAAATGCAACAGCTGGAAAGGAATCCCTTTTAAAGTAATATGATTTATGTTTTTGAGCTCCACATCTGTAGCGATCTGAGCACAGCGCTCTGCTGGCTTTGAGTGTGAAAGAAAATTCCTTCTTTCTGCTCCCATTACGCCTCACTTTGTGTTAGCCAGGACTGACTGTTTCTTGATCTCTATGCTAATGCTCCAATCTTTCTTTTCAACGCAGTGTATTTGGCCCTTTATTGTGCTGCCCGTCTCCACTTGGAATGGCCATTCGTAGATCATAGATTTCAGGCACAGATAATAATCGCCCTCTTTTTCGTTTTTTTCCCCACCCTCCTTTTGAATACACACAGCTGTGTATTGCAGCGAGTGCCTCTATCCTATGTGCATTTCCAGTCTCAGAGGCACTGAAAGCCCTTCACAACAGCGCTATAACTGCCAGCAAGACAGAAAGGGGCCCATAGGAGGCTGTTGTGAGACACAGCCATTAGAGTTGGATTATAAACTATTTCCATACACTTTCAGACTTTGATCTCGGGAAATGGAAGTCAACAAGCATGCCGGATATCTTTCTTCTTGCACCGCTTGGCGTTCTTGTGGCCTGCAGATGTCCTCCTCCTCACCATAGTTCTTTTCTGTTCCCTTCACATGAAAACATTTTCTGGCCTTCTGTTAACCGTTGATATGTAATTCATCAGTGCTGACCTCTTAACATGATTTGAGGCTTTGAAGACTGGTCATGGTTTTTCTTTTTCTTATTTCATCCTGCCATATGTGTCAACAAGGTTTTAAAAGGAAGCTCTTAGTTCTAAAACTACAAATAATTGTATCACTCAGGGACCAAGCTGCCTATTATGGTGATTCAGACTGTCAGACTGCATTAGTAAATGGGTCTGGCTGACTCCCCCCCCCCCACACCCCCCACCCCCAGTGTGACCAGAACACCAAACTAGACTTATCCCCCCAAAAATTGTCTTGCCCAATTGCAAGCTTTCCTTTGTAAAACTTTCTGCGTTGTCAAACGCAGCAAACTGAAACAAACTAACAGCAAACTGAGTACACAAAAGTAACAATGGCCAGTTGTGACACTGTCATAAATTAAAAATAACAAATGAATGTGTTTGTTTTAACGAGAAATCACAGGTAAATCTCAGTTAATAAAGAAATTATTATCTGAAGCAGCACAGTGGTGCTTGGAATAGCACTGCTACATCACAGATGATCATGGGTTTTAATTTATTTTTTTTCATTTATTTATGTAGAGTCTACATGTTCTGGCCCTGTGTGGGTCTACACAGGTGCTCTGGCTTCCTCCTACAGTCCAAAGCCATGCTTGTACTGACTGTAAATTGTCTATCGGTAAAAATGTGTGTTGTTGCTGTTTGTCTCTGTGTAGCCCATAGTTTATCCTCTCAAAATAAAAGGCTTTTATGGAAACGTGCATAGCCCAATGTCGTTAATGCAGATGTTTTTTCAAATTTAATTCTGTGTGTTAACGCTGCACTGAAACCGTTGCTGTGTACCTGCCCCAGGTACACAGCAACATGTGTACCTGGGGCGTTCAAAGCAGAGGCTTTGAACGCTCCCTGCATGTCTGTCAGTGTGCCGTGTAAATGCTGTTGGGTCATATTGCTCCACTATTTGGCCTCTGCTCCTCTAAACAAGCCAGTCAGTTAACTGCCAGAGCGCACAGACACAGTCAAACGAGGCCAGAGAGCAGAAGATGCCTCCTCAGCACTTGTTAATTGAACAGCACATTAAAATGAATCACCCCAGTTACCCCCCCACCCTTTTTTTCCCTTCCTCTCCTGTTCACAGTTCTGCTGTGTTTCTCCCTCCCCTCTTTTCTACGCCTGTCCATTTGCCTCCCTCCTCTTTCTCTCCCTATCTGCTAATAACAGCACTCTGTGTGGGTTTCTTTTGTGGAAGGCCTGCTATGGCCCATTAGGCCGCAGTCTCACCGACAAATGAATGGTAAGACGACTGCAGAGAGTGGAGGAGGAAAAGGGGGAGGAGGACAAGCTGTGTGTGGGTGGGGGGGGGGGGAGTCTGGGCAGAGATGGGATGGATGAGATGAATGTGGAGGGGATGGGGAGGGTAGGAGAGGATGTAATGAAGGGAGAAATGGAAGGAAAGGGGGGTGAGGGGAGGTGTGAAGCAAGGAAGAAGCGACAGGAGGGAGGAAGAGGAGAGCTGAAAGGCAAATGTACAAAGTACATAACCAACCTGTCACCTCTGGCTCCCTGCCCCCCCCCCCCTTCACACACACTCCTGTCACAAAAAAGCCAAAGGGGAGGGAGGGACCTCATTAGACTCTCAGCAGTCCATCACACACACAGAGAGGGAGACTACAGGCTTCACAGACTGGTGGTGGTGGGGTGGGTGCTGCTTGGAGAGGCAGGGAGGGAGGGGAGGAATGAAATTGAATTGATAGGAGCAGTCAAGTGCAGCAACACACAGGGACAGGAGGGACAATCGCACGCACACATCCTCTATATGCAACATGATTAATGTGGTCAATAGCTGTGAGGATCAGTGTAGCTGAGACCTCTCACCCTCTTTCTCTCTCTCACTCACACACACCTCCTATTCACACACCCTGCTCACCCCAACCAGCCGTCTCAATCCTCTTCTCACCCAAACAAAGATGGAGGAGACGAGCCAGACACAGTGTGTGTTTTTGTTTTGTCCCTCTAACTTAAATGCATTTGATTCATTAGCTTTTGTTCAGTGTAACTGGATGCTATGAAGGCACTGCAGTTGTCTACACTGTAAACCCAAAGAAGTTCTGCTATTGGTTGCCTTAATTTTTTTTTTAAGTTTATGAATTTAAAAGTTGATGCTTATCAGAACTCCAGTATTTTGATTATATTTGACGTGTACCTTTTGACTAAAATAAAAGCAAAATGTTTAATGAATTCAAAAATATTTAGTAACTACAAACTTTTCATTTGTTTCCCATACTCCCGTACATAGACCGATGTCCTGGTTCTGTTATTTTTTTTTTTTCAATACCTGCTTGGTTAACATTCATATTCAAAACAATGACTATCAGAAATCTCTTGTAGTCCAAAAACAACAACAAACAAAACAGGATGCTGTGCTGTGATACAGTGATCCAGACTCGTGAGTCTCTAAGTTGGGACCATTTCAGCAGCTCTGAATGAATACAGTGCTGTTCTGCTCCTTGTAATTATTGTAGTAGTAGATGTAGTGCATAGATCACTCCAAACATACCGAGAAGTTTATCAGCAGTTCTTGGGAGACCTTCACAAAGTCACTTTAAAAGAATTTCACAGACTGGTGATGAACTGGGTCGTTGTCATGGATTATTATAACCAAGGCCACTGCATCATCTCAGATCTGGCTCATCAGACATGAATGAATAAAAGCATAAACACACATTAATCCACTAATTCACAAGATCATTTTATAGCAAATCATCTCTCCAATTCATTATCGTAATCATACAATACAGCCAAACTACTTAGGTAAATTAATTTTAAACTGACTATGATGAAATGGTAGTTATTGGCTCTTCTCCATACAGTGATATTTGTTCTTCCACACAAGTGTAGGAGTTACTCCAAGTTTTGACCTGCTGCTTTTTCATCAGTTCTGAAATCTTCATTAACTTCATCCCCTTAAATTTGAAAGACTTCATCATAATGTCGGTATATTACAGAGAGCATTGCATCAAAAAAGGGGAGAAAACCTCAGAACAACACATTGTCCGTAATTTAAAAACTTAAGCCTGTCTTGGCTACCTCTGCACTGCTGAGCTGTGAACTCGGTCAGCTAATTTAGTAAAGTGGCTGTGTTAGCTTATTAGCTTTTAGCTAACAGTGCCACTGAATGAGCATGCTTTAATGTAACACATTTTCACAGTCAGCAGTGATGAAGACAGCCGCATTAAGACTGATGTCTCTAGCTTTTCAGTGAATCTTCAATCCCGCCTGCTCACATTTCAAAAACGAACACCTGCAACCGAGTGGACGGACCTCCATATTTGACAGGAAATAACCTCACTAGTGAAGTGTTAGAAGAAAATAGATTAAAAAAAATCAAAATGAAAAGCTCACTTGACCGTTTTTAAAGTTTGCTATTAGTGCTTTTTTTTTAATGCCCAATGGATAAATTACAGTAAATTCATAACTTTGAAATCACATTTATAAATGTTTATGTAATGTTTCAGTAAGAAATAAAACAACTAAAAAAACAAGTTGTTAAACTTTGTGCATAATGTTAAGACAAAGACATTTTACTTTTACTCCATTGTCCTCTTCAGAATTGAAATCAATCCAGTTGTTATATCAGACTGAAGATTCCTGAGGTGAATTTGACACCAAACATAAAAGATATTAATCTTTTATGTTTGGTGTCAAATTCACCTCAGGAATCAAAACATTCCAAACATGTCTGTCATGTAATTTAAATAAATTAGTAAAATGAAATTATGTTTTTATAAGTAGCAGGTACTTGATATCCAAATAGTAGAAGTTGATCAAAAATAATAAGTCAAGCTAACTCAATTGGAAGAGAACCTTTAAAACTTTACGTTACTTAATTTCTTTAGGTACTTTCAGGGTACTTTTACAGTGTATCATTTGTAGATTTGTAAGAAGAAAATCTGAAGGTTTTAGGGTATACTTGATCATTATAAGACTGACTCTGTCAGTGCGCCCCAGGGTGGCTGTGGCTACAATGTAGCTTGCTATCGCCAGTGTGTGAATGTGTGTGTGAATGGGTAAAAAAAAAGGGCAGCACGGTGGCATGGTGGTTAGCACTGTTGCCGCACAGCAAGAAGGTCCTGAGTTCAATTCCAACATCAGGCTGGGGTCTTTCTGTGTGGAGTTTGCATGTTCTCCCCGTGTTTGCGTGGGTTCTCTCCGGGTACTCCGGCTTCCTCCCACCGTCCAAAGACATGCAGCTTGTGGGGATAGGTTAATTGGATAACCCAAATTGTCACTAGGTGTGAATGTGCAAATGAATGTGAGTGCGAACGGTTGTTTGTCCCTGTATGTTAGCCTTGCGACAGACTGGCGACCTGTCCAGGGTGTACCCCGCCCCTCGCCCTATGACAGCTGGGATAGGCTCCAGCGACCCTGAAAAGGATAAGCGGAAGTGAATGGATGGAGCGAATGGATGCATGGTTGAAGAGATTCACTTGTCTGTTTTAACAGATGAGCTTGTGTGTGTGGTTTAATGTAGCTAACGAACCTTACTAATGCTAGTTCATATCTTAACACTACACTCTTCATCTATATAAGGTAACCTGTTGTTCAAAAATCTGCCATGGCCGCAGCAAAATGCTAATATTGTGGTTTTTAGCATGTGAAGTCCAAAAGCTAATGAGTTACTGTGGCAGTTTCCATCTTTTATGTACAGTCTATACACAAAATCTTCATTTTTCTCAGTAAATAAACAGAAATACTGGTGTTTTGCCTGTGGCTGCAATCTTTTTAGAAATCACCACAAAAATCTTCTAAGCAAAAACAAGAAATGCTGAAATTGTAACGGTCAGTCGTTTTACAGAAAAGAACTGGGTGACAACATGAGCAGCACTGTGAGTTACCTCTTGGCCTTACACTTCTACACACAGGCCTGAGTGCTAGTAAATGGGCAGCATTAGAGTCTTTAGCAGCTGTAAACTAATTTCTACAGCTAACGTAATGAGGAAATGGATTCTGGGTTTTTACCCAGAATCCATTTGCTGTTTGAAGCATTACCTTTGTATGATGGCCTCAAGATGTTTGAACCCAGGCCACTTAAACTGTCAGCTCACATCAGGCACAGTAAACTGTCCAGCACAGGGGCATACAAAGGATACTAAATGTCCCCTCTGTGTGTGTGTGTGTGTGTGTGTGTGTGTGTGTGTGTGTGTGTGTGTGTGGGCATTTGTCAGTAAATGCAGGGTTTCTAGTAGTTGTCATGGTGTAATAGGATTAGGTGCCTTCTCCGCTGCCTTACCCCACAGTGGTGATGTGGTGTAACTGTGTGCACATGGGGTCCACTGGTAGTGTGTTGTCTGTGGGTAGTCTTGGAGTCCTGTAAACTCAGGTCGTGTGTTTGGTTTTGTTTCTTGTTTTTTGTTGTTGTTGTTTTTTTGTTGTTGTTTAGCGTGTGCCTTTTCTAGTTTTTGCTTACTTCCTGTTGTTTATTTGGTTTTACTTTGTCTTGACCTTGATGGGAATAGTGTTGAATTCAAGAAAAGATCCAGCACCGTATCTGAAATCCTCCATTCTTTTTACTCTCTGTTCCTCTCGACACACACAAAGCCTGATCTGTATACTTTTTTTATTACCGTATTATTTTAAAGTCTAATTTTCACCTAGTTAAAGTTTGCCCCCCACAAAAAAGAGAGCATGTGGCATGCTAAGCACTTTTTCTGCTACAGCAGCAGAAAGGACATCTTTGTGCGTGTATATATGCATATATATATTGTGTGTGTGTGTGTGTGTGTGTGTGTGTGTGTGTGTGTGTGTAAATGAGTGTTTTAAAGTGTTGTGTGTTATCAGAAGGATGAAACACCAGCACGGTAACAATGGGATTAAAGCTGAGCTTATGAAAGAAGCAATTAAATGGTATCTTATCTCATCTGCTTCTAACACCAAAAAGCTAGTTCATATTTTTCAAGTTTTCTCCTCTTCCTTGTGTCTGTTAGTGTATGGAGCTTCCAGGAAGACACTGCTGCTGATTGGTTGACAACATAACTGCCCTTTGGTCTGATTTTTCCAGCTGCACACACTTTGCAAACATGTAATTTTTATTTATTCTGTTGATCCGTTATTCTACCAAGTTGTGTCCCCAAAAACAGTTTTGTTTAAACTGGAACTTGTCATCATTGAGCGTGCTGATGTAATCCAGAGTCTAGCACCTAGAACTACCATTTCCATTAATTTTGTTTCTAATTATTTTTTCTGACTCTCATGTAGCCGTTTGACTGACACTTGCAGCTCCTGTGTCAGTTATTGCTACTAGAGAGACCTGCTGGCTTCTTTTGTGTGTAAGGATCTGCAAAATTAGAAGACACAGTAATGCAAATATTAAGTGTCTGCATGCGGACTGCTTTAGTTTTTGCTTGTTCCAATCAGCCTAACAAAGGCTGTGATGGTAAAATTCACCAGTGTTAGATTGGAGTATTTATAAAGAGAACTTTTCTACAGCTCCAGCTTTATTGAGCCAGTGGTGACGAACTATCACCCCTTTACCCATAAACATTGGGTTTGGGCTTACAGTAATGTGAGTATCTGTTGTTGCTGACATATCTTTCACTTCACCAGAACAATGGTTGTGTTTTTACTAAAGGAAATCTAAAATGGATGTAGATTTGCCAAAACGGAGGCTGCACTGAAAATGCCGATACAGCAGCTGCTGTGTGAAGTCAAACACACTGCACTGCTGTACATTTTTAAAATGCTATATTTTTAATTTTTTGAAGAAAATGGATTGATTAGATGTTTTCTGATGCTCTCCTTTTTTTCTTTTTCTTTTTTCTTTTTTTTGGTGGTGGTGGAGGGTGGGGAGTCGGGGTGTAACAGGGTGTACTCACAGCTATTACCTTTAATCATCTTTCACCTCTTCATTCTGAGTAGTAGGATGGATGAGAGGAAAGCAAAGAGGGGTAGCGGTGGGGGTAGTTGGATGGCTGATTGAAGAGGGTTTGTCAGGGCAATTCTCTCTGATGGCGGATTGGCCGCAGTGAGCGTCTGAGCTGCTACTTAGATTGAAGTTGGTCTTTTTGTCCTCTGTGTTGGTCTTCATTCTTTCTTTTCTACTCCTCTGTCCTTGAAGCCTGAGTCAAACATAAAAGTGGCTTTCAGGGAAGGTATGTCCTCCATATATTTATGTAATTGATTTATTTTTATTCTTCGTAGTTGGTTTTAAGTTCAATTAGATCAACAGATAAGCTTGCGTAAGACAACAAGTCATTTTTATCTGAATTTTCAGTCAAACTGAAAGTGAGAACTAAGATCACTGGAGGCAGTGTGGTTGCCTGCAAACAGCAGGTCAGTGCAGTGGAACCCAGGAACCCTGGAGATCGAACTGTGGGGACGTCTGCGCTCTAAACCGCTCCCTTTCTGATCTCCAGCCGATGGTGACAGAAGTTATTCAGTCAAGTCTGAGTTCAGCTGTTATGCCTTTTGGATCAGGAGTTGGTTTGTTTGTTTTTGTTTTGTTTTTTTACTCGCAAATTTGGCAGTTATCATGAACAAGTGTAATTCGGGTTACTGACAGTTCTGTTCATTGCTTCCTGTGTACATGTCTGAGCTGGTTAAGGACAGGAACGTTAAGGATTTTCAACACTCTGCTTTCCAACTGAAGTAGTGGCTCACCTCTTTAAATACATTTTTGTTATCTTTGTGGTTCATCTATTTATCTATTTATCCATCTATTGCATATTTTTAGTGAATGACGTTTACAAAAAGGTCAGAAGTTGGAACCCTCTGAACTTTGTCACAAATCTAAAATTCTGGGCAAAACCAGAACGATAAGTAAAGTTCCAGAACTACACAATTGGGTCTGAATTGGTGCACAAAGTCAACAGATGTTAATGTGAGTTTGTAGATTGCTGTTTCTATTGACATACACACATAAAGCCAACACCATTCATGTGTGTCCACAAAAAACAAAAGGCGAAATCATTCAGTGCTGTATGTGAACAGTGACATTGTCAGAATCAGAATAGTTTGTTAATCTTTAAGGGAGTTATGTTGTTACATTTGCACCAATAAGAACAGTAACAGACTGAACTAAATTAAATAATACAAAAAGTTACAAAATATAAGAAATAGCTCTAATATATACAATAGCTCCGATATAAATATCCGGGATATATATGATTGACATTTTACTCTAAACTGTATAACTTTCCTATTTATGTTCACTGTAGAGGATGTGCAAAACGGTGTAACTATTGTGTCCTGTGTAATGGATGTAATAGATCGTTTCTCTGTCATTCGTCTTTCCTCTTCTGTGCAGAGCTGCACGTATGCAGCTCCACCAGTCAGTCTATGACACTGCAAGATTGGCATTTTAGTGGGCTGACAGCTCAACGTTTATTAAATCAATGTGATAATTCTCTGTGGATTTAATATTTTCTGGCCCTTGCACAGTACACTTAGCCAGCTGATCTTTTTGCAAATACATAAAAATAAGTAGTGCAGAAGTACTAGAAAGTGATGGATGCTGAAGGAAAAACTACAAATGTAACCAAACTGTGAAACTGGAGACTTTAAAGCATCTTTCCTAACCATGCCATATGCAGTAGCTGTAGAGGGTGCAGCAGGCAGGCGTTCCCTTGGTTTTCAGGGCCATGAGACAGATAACAGCAAAGGCCCCACAGTAACAGATGCCTGTTCACATTCATGACTATTAGCTGCTTCCCCTGTGGCTGCCACGCAATCCATATATCATACAACACACACACTAACTACATTGGTAGTTTGATACAGACTCTGTTTTGTTCCTATTGCACGCTAAACTGATGGTACTTAAAAACACACACTGTCACACATTGTGCATATACTAAGTGACCCTGGCCTACACCCCTGGGGGGGGGGGGGGGGGGTTCCCATGCTATTTAACCGCTGCTTTTGTTGGACCGGTCTATAGCCTAGCTTGGCACACCTTTTACTTACAAAGACCATTTCATTGGAAGGCAGTGGTTACTGAGGCCTGGGGGCGCACTGTGTGTGTGTGTGTGTGTGTGTGTGTGTGTGTGTGTGTGTGTGTGTGTGTGTGTGTGTGTGTGCCATGGTGGGAAAGCCAAGGCACCGTGATCAGAACCTTGTCAATTTTCCAGTTCTTGCTCTTTTTTTTATTGTTTGTTTTTTTCTCTCCAACCTCCCGACTATATTGTGTTCAAACTAAAGCTGAAGATGTACTGTTCCCTAAAGAACTTTGCATTTTTATTTGTTCACTCACAAACAGCCCACTGTGGCTTTTGTTTTATCGATGGGTTTGCTGTGCATGCTAGTTAGGAGAAGCTTTGGTAGTCTGACTTAAATTGAAGAGCTGAGGGGAGACCGGGCACTAGTTTTTACTGTGTTGCCAGGTGACTGATTCACCAAGCCCAACAGCAGTAGCTGACTGGTGAGCAGAAGACTGAAGAATGCTTTTGATATCAAATACCACAAAGAAGGGGGAAAGTCTTCTTTTTTCCTTCTTCTTCTTCTTTTTTTCTCCCTTATCATTTTTTCCCCCAAAGGCGGAGAAAAGCCACTCAGGGCTTGCTTGGAACCAGCTCTAAATGCTGCACTCAGTGAGTACCAGTTACTTTGTAGTAGAGAGCTACATTCCCCATGACAACAAGATGCAGAGACGAATCCCAGAAATGATGTGCAACATTATAAACCCCAGAGGTGTGGCCCTGCTGGCCATGTCGGCTAGAGACCAAAGGCTGACAGAGTCTGAGTGCAGAGCAGACAAACTCTGATCTAATTTATTCTGAGACAAACTGCTCATTTTGTTTAAAAAATGAGTACATTTAACAAGGATGTCAGAAATTACACCACAATCAGATTAAGGCAACACTGGCTGTTGTGCAGAGGTGTTTGTTGGATTAGTTTAACTGCATTAAGCTCATGATCTTCTTTAACATAACCCAATTAACACAGCTAGATTCTTTTTTCTCCCTGTTTAGCACTCACATATTCTTCTGATTGATTGTGAATTGAGCTTAAATAATTTGATCGGTCTGTCTTCTGATGTAAAGTGAAATGACAACAAATTTGCTAATAAACATTTTTATCCTTGAGCTTACGAAAATCCAATTTATTGGGTTTTTTTTTTTCTTAAACAGCAATATTGAATGAAATAACAAGGCCATGTGATTGTAACAGAGGTTTCTTAAAGTTAAAAACCAGGATCAAACCGTCAGCTCTACATAGCTCTCATTTTTCTGTTAGTCAGTTTGGTTGCAGAATTGCAATGTTCCTGTTTTGGTTTAGCCAAGTGCTCCTGCCAGCCTAGTTTCCTGGTGCAGCAGGAAGCTGTATTCACTGACAAAGCTCTGATAAAGCATTTATAACTACAGACAGACAACTGGCTGAACAGTTTCCAGCTAATGAGTGTGTGGGGGAGGGGATTTGTTTATTTTTTTCTTTCCAGCAGTTGGCGGTGACCAAAATTGAGTTTTTTAAAAAAGGTGGATATCGATATCACAGACTTGGCTCAAGTGGCGTCTCTGGTAGGAATGAAGATTAGTGAGTGAAAAATTTTCTTAGTGTAACCTGTGAAATGCATCTTTCAGATGTGCAAAAAAATGACAACATAGTTACTGTAAAGATGATTAAGGGTGACTATTACCTTGATGTGGTGAGTTAATGTTAACATAATGTTAAAGTGCATACGTGCAAGTTTCCTCCAGTATGATAAATGTGGTGTAATAGATCCATTATGCTCTCTCTGTCTGTCGGCCCCTCTGTGTCATCATAGTTGAATCTCTCTCTGCTCCTTACAGCAGTGTATCATTGGTGTCTGCTAACTTCAGGGGGAGTTTCCCCATTGGTCTGCTTCTTCTCCCTCAGGTCCACTTTGAAAGGATCTCTTCCATTGTCGTGTGTGTGTGTGTGTGTGTGTGTGTGTGTGTGTGTGTGTGTGTGTGTGTGTGTATGTGTGTGTGTGTGTGTAAGACTGCAGTGACACTTTTCTGCTGGTTCAAAGCAGAGAGAGGGGGTGTTTGACTGAAGGATGCAACTATAAGATCTCAGTGTGTTAATATGTCACTCTATACACAAACACGCACATGCACACACTTTGGAACCTGCCTCTCCCTGAAGCTTGAAATCTTAGAGCTTGTCTTGTGCCACTGCATTGTATGATATTTCATGCCTAGCTAATGATCCTCACATTGACTTTTCATTGTAGAAATGCAGTATGCAATACAATGGAAGATATTCGAGCCGCGAACGGGGCTACATTTACTTACACACAGACACACACAACATATGTATTCACAGCACTGATCGTACGTTTTTTCCCCCTGTGGCTTTAAAGTGAGACCGGGCTGGTTTTGTGTCATAAGAAAGGCATTTTCATTCATACTCTGGCAGGTTTGGAACGTTATGTGCACAGCAGCTGTGCATGAACACACACTGAAGTCTAGTCTGTCACTATGTGTGTTTGCAAGCATGTGTGCGCTTCCCCTTTTGATGATGGCACCAAAAAGAGAAAATCCACACCATTATCAAATCCTTCTTTTAATGTCTGTAGTGCCAGCCAAGGGCTTCCATTCACTACCCTTATCTTTTTGCTTGCTTTGATTCTTCTTAACAATTAATATGCTTAAAAGTCCTGTAGGGCAGTTACTCAGTTCAGTCCATCTGTAGTGTATGTGGCAAACTGACTCTCAGTCTAAATCTCTCTCTCTCTTACTCTGTTAAAACTGTAAATAAGTAAAGGTATACACTTGAAGGGGTTTTTTTTATTTCTCATCTGACTGTTGGATTGTGTTGCGTGCAAAAATCACAAGATCTTGTCTGTCCCTTCTCAGGCACTGATTGAAAACTTAATCTTCCCTTTTATAATAGACACAGCACACATTAGACCTTCATGTGAAAACAAAATAGGCTTTGGATCAAAGCGGTGGTCAAAGGATGGAATATACAGCAGTGAGTCGAGGATTTGCACACTTGATTTTCTTTTTAAGACTGTAGGAGAATCTGTTGTCGTGTCAATGCCATCTGCATTTTAAAGCACAGTACTAAAGTTGGCCAACACACAGCCAGATTGAAGTAAAAGACTGGTTACATAAGTCTTGATCTGACTAAATTCTCGAGAAATGAGCAAAGCTTTCCTAGTGTTCCTAGAACCGGCCTGGAACCACATCTGAACATGAAACTAAACCGGAATCCTGAACTGAATACCCAAATTATACAAAGAACTGTGAGCTTTAAAAGTCTAGTTCTCAGCAAAGTTTGCGTTTGTACAAGCTCCCCATAATCTCCAGTGGGAGTGTGATAAAATGAAACTTTAATAGCCCCTGTGGGGAAAGTGGATATGATCACAAATTTACCCGACGCATCATTCTACATTATATTAAATTTAGCATTTACCAGAGGCTTTCATCCGGGGAGACCTGTACCAGCGTTACTAGGTTTTCATAAGCATATAAAGTACTTTTTTTTCCTTCCCCCCCTCTAAGAAACTACGTTGCCTTCACATCTGTTTGAACTGATCAGGGGAGAAAATGTTTAAGTATGCTTGGAGAATCCTCCCAGTGCTTTTTGCTAATTTAAGCATGCGCATGCAGAGACCTGTGAGCTCACTGGCCTCCATGCAGGGCCATCACCAAGCTCTCTACACTGTCTTTCCAAGCTCTATTCATTAATTCATTTCTTATTGGGACGGAGATAACAGGATTAGTGCTCCAAGCATCCAGGAGTCAGCAGGGAGGGGGACCCTTTAACCCTCTTCCCTGCTGCAGACAATGGCTGTGTGTGTGTGTGTCCTTGCCAGATGGGACCAGTGCCTCTTTTAACTAAGAAAATCAGAAACACACACACTGTATTCTCTAGCCCTCATCTTTCTCTTGGTTGGTGTCCAATCATCCACTCCTCTCCATTGTCTGCTGGCTTCCAGCTGGGCTCTGTTGACACAACCAAGCATCAGTCATTTTGGCCAAGTATTGCTTTTATACTAGAGATGATTGATTTGGATGCAGAAAATTAGTAACATCTTGATGATATGACATATTTAATAGAATTATGACAGCAGGTTCACTTACAAGAAAACCTGTTATTTAGTTGTTATGTAGTCTTCAGAGGTGGAACTTTTAGCTTTGAGTCATATATCAGTGTTATATGTGTTACTTGGGTAGGCCTCCCAGATATATTAATAGTATTTTTTTAAACTTCAGTGTTGCGGCGTTTTGCAGTATCATTCTGCTGGTCTGCTCTCTTCTCCTGCCATACTGCAGACCTCAGTGACGCAGTCATAGGTCACAATTTCCGCCTGTCCACGGTAGTCCTTGTTCTGTTCTCGAGATGTGCTGCAAGCTGGAAGGGTTCTCAAAGCAGGGGCTGAAGCAGGTCCACGACTGCTTCGTGCACCTCTGCACTGAGCTTGCAAGCGCTCCTAGGCCTGTCCACGGGATCTCCTGGATGCTGGGGATTATTGTAATGTGCCATTATTTATTAGTCTGATTGATGTTGGTCATTTAAAAACAAAAAACAAAACAAAAAACAAGTCATAATTGGCATTGTTTAGTGTTTGTGTAGCATCCAAGTGTGTTCGAAACATAGATTGGAATTAGTATTGAAATTATTATTCAATAGTTCCTTAGAGTAATTGCGTTACACCGCCAGTGTGTGAATGTGTGTGTGAAAGGGTGAATGACTGAATGTAGTGTGAAGCGCTTTGGGGTCCTTAGGGACTAGAAAACCGCTATACAAATGCAGGCCATTTACCATTTACTATTTACATAAATTACACAATTTAATGAAGGTCGCGACTCACTGTGCAGACTCTCCATGTAGCATAAACAGACCTCTTTGGACATCAGTGGCTGGTTTGGGGTTTATGTGGCTCTCAACAGTTTTTAATGTATCTTGAAAACAGCTGTTCTCTCTCTACCTGACAAGCTGACATAACAATGGTATGTAATGTGTTTGTAATGGTGTGATACCCAATGTGGTACCTCTTACAATTCTGCAAAAACTATGAGTTAAAGATTGTTTGCTGGTTTGCGCTTTTGTTTTTTCTTTCTTTTCTCTCTCTGCAACAGCGCTTTACCCTTTCTTACACAATCCCAGTCCCTTCCCACCCCTTCTTTCCTGCTGCTGAGACAGACTCCTCTCCCTGTTACTGTGGAGAATCTAGCAGCATGCATCCCAGGAATGCAAGCATACACCACATTCCTACGCACACACACTCACAACCACCCGGTGCCCTGCCAGCTTTGCGGGGTCATTGTATTTGGCACGTGGGCGCGCTCTCACTCGCTCTCTCTCTCTCGCTCTCTGTCTCTCTCATATGTACACAATTACACACACACACACACACACACACACACACACACACACACACACACACACACACACACACACACACACACACAGTCGCCCCCTGCCTGACTCCTGCCTTGGCAGACAGCTCCTGCTGAGTAAGGAGGCCCTTGCACTCTCTCTCTCTCTCTCTCTCTCTCTCTCTCTCTCTCTCTCTCTCTCTCTCTCTCTCTCTCTCTCTCTCGATGCTTCCCTTTAGGTCCGTGCAGTTCCCTCATCTCTTCCTACAAATTTAACATGTCCTCAACCACACGCAGATTGAATGAATGAGTAAACCCAGGGCACTCCCATCCTCACCCGTTATTTCCTGATGCCGGTTTCTGGCTTATCAAACCCTTGAAAGGGTTTTACCGTCAGCCATTTTCCAGCACCGCTAAGCCCCGCCGCATCCTTTTGAATTTACACATCGTAACTGGATGTGAAGATTAAACTCTGGCCATTAGTCACGTCTTTATTCTCCTGCCGGCAGTAATGTTTCAACAAATAAGAATTAGAGGTGGGGCGTCTGGGATTCAGGCAGCTACATTTAACCTTAAGCTACAGGCAGTGTTTCACAATGGTAGCTAGTGTATAGCCGGGCTTGCCCGGTCCCCTCATTGTGACTCATATGAGTTATCAATGGAAGCTGCTGCTGCAAAAAAGAGAGTTAGCTTAAAATGGACAACGTCTATATGTTGGAACAGTTGTGTTAGCATCGCTAGGGGGAACACACTGAGCATGCACGCTGACTCTTGATTACAGGATTTGTGCTCTGAATGGCATCTGAGTCACTGGAACAACTGTTAAGCTGCTTTCCATACAATCACTACTGTCCTGTAAGCCATATAGATAATAACAGTATTTAGGGCTAGTGAAAAGAGGGCACAGTGTGTTTTCTTTAAACCGTGGCACTGTCTCCTATGCACTAACTACACTAACACTATATGAAAGCATAGCTGTGGTGTGAGAGGAATGGGCAGAACTCCTCTCAGTTCATTCTATGTTAAGTTTTGCAGGGATCGAGGAGAAGGCGCGTGTAAGGCATGAAGTGTTATTCCCCCATATAGCAAACAGGTTGATTTGTCGGTTTCTATCACCACTTTAATGTTTTTGGCTTTTCATTTTGATTTCTACTCCAGCGCTGATTTCGAGGTATTGTCTGAGTGATGACACCTATGATTCAGGAGAGTACTGCAGCAAGTACTTGCACCATTAGCGCTAGTATGAATGGTACAGAGCTTTGACGTCACCCTTTGCACATAACACGACCAATGTGAAGAGTATAATGGGCCCCTAAGAGGTAGCCATTCACTGAGTCATCACCAACTGAGTCATTCTTTCAGATCTAACATGTCTTTTTTTTCTTGTGGTCTATACATTTACGCTCAGTTTCCAGGCAATTGCATTTTCACCTAAAGCACGCCCTTACATGCCTCCCCATTTCTCACAGTGAGAAAAGCACATTTCAAGTTGGAGGAAAAGAACAAAAACAACAAACCTATAAAGAGGGGGGAAGTGGCCAAACTTATCGAGAAAGTCACCCCTCTAATAACCAATAACTGGAACCTGTTTGTTCTCCTCTGTATTGCTGTGATTTGCTTTGATAATCAAGGCTGTTTTCAGTGTTGGCTCCACCAGTTATTCCATTTCTTCTTGGAACAACTGTGCGATTGACCAGCTGTACAGACCTTTACAAACTGGCTACTTTTATATCAGGTATGAATTCAGAGTTGGATCCAAGTCTTACTGAACATGGTGGTCAAACACAGCTGTACAATGTTCTACACTTGATTATGGTTTGGGTCTTGATATTGATTAGTTTGATACTAGCACTGTTTAATGCTGCATAATTGGAGCTGGTGCCGCTTCAGAGGCATTGTAATCTGCAGTAAAGCTGAGCTTCTAATCTATGACTCAGCTGCTGGTCATGTTCCAAATGTTGCTTTCCTCTTCTCAAAGGTATCAATTTGTTTTTCCTTTATGAACTCATGTTAAAATGTATGCCACTAAAGTTAGTGACTAAAACTGATGCATCAGTAATTGGTTGACTTCTGTTGCTAAGGATGGAAGACAAAGGTTTGTCGGATAATGGAAAGTGTTTTGATTGAGGTGTGTTTGCCCTTCGTGAGGTTAGAACTTGCCAGGCCTTGACTCAAAAAACTTGAAACTTGTTTTGAACCCATCCACTTACTTCCCAGCACTGCAAGTGAGGTTTAAAAACAAAACACACAAAAAGAAGCCTATCCCAAATATCAGTCCAGCTCTCTCCACAGCAGCCAGCTGAGTCTTGTTCAAGTTCCTCTGTGTTTCTTATCCCACTCTTATTTCTAAGATGAAAAGCGAATTCTGTTGCTTCTGTTTTGTAGCCCGGCACTGGCTCTCTTCACTGGAATCTGACGATCACAACTCTTTAAGTGTCAGGCGTCTTTGTAGCACCACTTTTCTTTATACCTGAGAAGAGAGGGAGAAATTGTGTGTGTCTTTTTATGTGTGTGTGTGTGTTTGTGCATTTCATTGTCATGCCAAGGACAAGCGGGCTTGTCCCGTGCCAAGTGGTGCCAAGCCAGCTGGCTGTCGCTCATGCTTTTGTTTTGTGCTATGCTCAGTATTCAGCCCACAACACGCATTGTTGTGAGGAGTCTTTCACTCACTCTCCCTCCCTCGTCGTCCTCTTTCGCGTGTGCGTTTCTGCATGTGTGTCCTTTATGGCCGTGACCTTGATGTGGCGTAAACTAGAAACACGAGTGAGCCCAAAAGAATTAGAAATCAAACACCGCTGCATGTAATTGCCAGCTTAGTTGCCACTGGTGTTTAACTTCGGACATACAGTACCTCTGATTTCTGCTCGTGCTACACCAAAGAGGTGAAAGGTCATGCGTGACTTAAATTGTGTAAAGAGTATTAACACGAGAAGCTCTGAAATGACACATGCTTCTTCAGTGGCAGTGCTGGAGCACTACAGTAAACTTCTCTCAGTTCTTGACTGTAAGCAAAGTAAAAGAGTGAATCCACACTTCATGTCACTGTATTTAAAGTTAATAAAAGAATAGAGATTTGTAACCTGAAATGTATACATGTGTTAGCTCTTCTACAAAGAGTCAAATGTGGTCAAAAACATCCAGTTTAAACACATCAGAGTCTAAACTCCAACCATGCGACACAGTTAGGGTCTCCTAGTCACACTAGGAGAAAACGTTGATTGGAGATTGCAGCACGACCAAAGTTACTGTGACCGTGTGCAAAGTACATACGATCTGGTTGCCTTCGAAGACCAGGACCAGGTCTGGGACCATTCTTATTAACTCATCAGCTTCGAGCTCAAGTTTAGAGTTCTGCGGGAAATCTACGTTCTAACTTGTGGAGCAACCGGAAACTCTTTTTATCCCTACACTGCAGAGATAAAAGGCAGTGTAGTTCCGTAGGTTGTTACAATGTAGGGTTAAAATGAGGTTCCAGTTATTGCGGATGTATCAACTAAGATCTGATGCAGAAGTATAATTCAGGGGTCAGTTGTCAGGGGATTGTTTGATTGCTGGGATTTTCTCTCTATTATAGCCCCTTTCTACTAATACCTACTCTGCTTTTCTCAAAGTTATTTTTTAGTACCTGGCCAGCTTGGGTTCCAAGCGAGCTCGTTCATTCTAAATATGTGATGTATATAGACTGCATGCAAGTCGATGACTCCTTCACAAAAGCCAAACCCGCCATTTTTGAGTAGAGGGAGATGGCTACACAAAAAATGCAGTGGTCCCCGAGTCTGACAAAAAGCCACAGACTGAGCAGCAAGTATACCATCCCATCAACGTCCTCCATTGTTGTGTTGTTTGTGTTGCATACAAATGACGTCACAGGACTTTCAGCCATGTTGCTATAACAACCCCCAGCATGTTTGGTGGTACTCAATTATTATGGGTAAAATGTATGGAGCCGAGCCAAGCAGGTACTAGTAGAAAAGAGACTTTATCTCAGGGTCTTTACCTTACACTAAAGAGCTCCTGCAACTGTTGTGATTTGGTGCTATACAGATAAAACTGAACTGAATTGAACTACTTACATTCATAAGAATCACAACCGGTTTTCCCACTCACGAGAAGGTTCTGTTTTTTCTCTAGTGCCATTACAGAGCATGTGGTTTTAGAATGGGAGCTACATTGGGACTACTGTTAACACTATTTCCTTTCTCATCAGCAGCCTTTGTTTGTACTAGAGTGTTTATTTCCCCGTCATGTTTTGGGTTTTACAAAGCATTATTCATACAAAAAAATTAGGGGAAGAAACACTCTCCAAGCTAGCTAACTGGGAGCCTGATTGTAAACAGGACTGCATGTTATTGAAAAGATGCATTTATATTGTTGACTGAAGCCTTTCAAAATAAGTTGCATATCACGTTCTTTTGTGCATGGCAGTTTTAGTTATGAAAACACATCGGTCTCAGGCTTTTGTTTGATAGACAAGAAGGTTTTTTTCTTTTTAAGTGTTATGCAACAGTCCTATTTTAAGTCCTTTTTATTGAACAGCATTTAAATGCTCTGGCACTGCCGTTTCCACATTGAGGCCAAAAACAACAACAAAAAAAAAAATACAGACTGGCTTGACAGATTTAAACTGGGGTGGTAGAAAGAGAATGTCTCAAAAGAAGTTGATTGGCTGGTTCTCCCCATGTGGTGAACCATGAGAGGATATGTTTAAAGTGTCTGTTCATTAATATTCATGAGTGAGAGTGCAATCCTGCAACCCCCTTCGCCCTCCCACCTCCTGCCGCCTCATGTGTCCAAAGCTGTTTTTAAATCTACATAATTTGGGTTGAAGTGCCTTTCAGATGGCCTTCCCTGTTCCAACACTTTGAAAACAAGGGAGAGACACACTTATTAATCAGCCTCTTATTGTATACGCCTGTGTGTGTCTGTGTCAGCGGTGAGCAAGGATAGGTGGCTGCAGAGAAGGAGTTAGTAAGAAAGGAAAAGCAAGTTGCACACAAGTAGAGTGAGACGGAGTTACATGTCAAATGAGATGAGGAAGACTCGTGCTGAAGTTACATTATGGCTTAAAAAGGCAAAACCCGCTGACATGGTGAGATGTTGGTCAACCACAAGAGCAAACTGCCACAGTGGTTTTAGAAAACAAGATGTTGAACCTTTCCATGCACATCCGTGCAATTAGTTATTCTCTGGTGTGTCTGATCGCTTTAAGAGAGAGCACATGGGTAATGTATCTCAACTTTAAGAGTTTTTGATTGGTTGAGCTTTTTATTTGAATGAAAAAAAAAACCTGTTGTACCAGTAGCCCACATGCTCACGCCTACTCTGTCTATGCAGTATCCTGTAGCCCCAAACTCTGAGAGTGGACAGACCTTCTCCATGGTCTTTTTGGCCATGTCAAGTTTCCATCTGTGATTGGTTACCATTAACCACACGAATGCAACTCCAGATATTGATTGGCTAGAATGAAGAACCATGGTCAGTCCCTCTTCTCTCCTCTCCTTCACCATCACCAGTAAGGCTACTTTACAAGTCAGCCTGTAAGCCTTAACTAAACCAAATCTGCATTCACACCTGAATTCTTTGTATTCTCATTTCTATTTATTTATTTATCTTTGGCCTCACAATCAGTTGCAAGACATTGCATGACATCTCCAATCTAATGTCTATTATGCTTTGCCCAAGTGGAAACCCAACATCATTCCGGTTACTGAAGTCCTTTTGAAGTATGCGGCTTGGATCACATGCATAGAGCAGCTTGGTGACATCAAGAAATGCCACAGCAGCAACCTGTGAACAAATGTGATACAGGAATGGCAGTTGCTAGGTGATTAGCAGCTGATGAACTTTGAAAGTGAGGGTAAGGGAGAGATCTAATGGGAGGGGATGTGAAATGTTTGGATGGCTTCACTCAAAAACAGTTTGTTAGAAACACTGAGTTATTCTTTTCTTTTTGAGATTTGCTCACCATGATGCAGTCCATCTACTCTGTGCACTCTATTTAAAAAGATAAACATTTCAATTACACTCAAACAGGCAGCATGTACATTACATTTTAAACAGCACAGGATCCAGAATGGAGCCCTGGGGGATTCCATATTATAAAAATATGTAAAAGTGATTAAAGGTCTATGCCTTCATCAAGTACTAAAGGGAACATACAGCTATTTGTACATTCCCTTTTTTGCAGAGTACAGTCACAGGTTAAATTAAGCTAGGCCTGCAGTTTTTCAACAGTTTTTCTGAAGGCATTTCTTTCAAAGAAATCGCTGAAGCGTAAAAGAATGTAGGTCCAGGTTGGGTTTTTTTAAGACATTTCACAATAGCAGTTTTCATTGCCAGAGGGAAATAGCAGAGGGTAGAGGACGGCTGACAAATACCTGCTCTTGATTTTCTTGACAACTGAACACTCTTAAAAAGCTTGCTGCAGGTCTGGGCCCAGAGAAGAAGGATTTGAGCTGAGATTTATTTTTTAGCCACTGGGAAACGTAGATCTGTCCTTTCACGTTGCAGGGAGGTTTTTTTTTCTCCCAATATTACATTTATAATTATATGTAATTTATATAAGCTTTGTTTGAATGAAAACCTTGTATACTAGCAGCCCACATGCTCACATGCATTCTGTCGATACGTTGTTATTCTCAGCCCTGCGTTGTCTGTACGGAGCCAATTGGAAGGTTTGCATCACTGTTGGTTCAGTCTTAACCCATCCGTGCACTGTGTGAATCCGAGCTATTGTGATGGGTTGGTGTATGTGTGTGTGTGTGGTGCCATACTGAGTGTGGCCAGCAGGCGTGCTCCCGATCTCTCCTATCTGCCCTATATTACCAGCTTGGAGGAAAATGAATGAGACCCTCATAGTGAAGAAAGCAGAGCAAAGTGTAATCTGGGAAACAGTTTATTTCAGAGCACGCTGATGGGGAAAGGGGGGACAAGACGAAAAAGAGCAATTGAATGACTGAATGGAGGAAGTGAGAGAATGGTCTGCCCGGCATTGTGTGTCCCTCAGTGTGTATCGTAAAGGTCTGTGTCCCTTTCTCGCACCCCAGTTCTGTGTGTGTGTGTGTGTGTGTGTGTGTGTGTGTGTGTGTGTGTGTGTGTGTGTGTGTGTGTGTGTGTGTGTGTGTGTGTGTGTGTGTGTGAATGAATGTCTAGTGATTGGAAACCTTTTTCTTTTGTAAACTCAAGTCCCTGCCAGAGAGCATTGTGGCGCATTGTTTGCCAGCCTCCACTTCTTTGTTCTGCCTCTCTTTCTGCATGTGTGTCTGCGCGCGTGTGCACGCACTTTGTGTATTATTGTGACAGTTGACATTATCAGATGATTGCTCCCACGGCTCAGCTGTGTGTGTTCACGCACAAGCATGCCTGTGGTTGTGTATATGACGGCAGACATTATTGGATTGGTGTGTGTGTGTGTGTGTGTGTGTGTGTGTGTGTGTGTGTGTGTGTCCATGAACAGCTGCATGCTTTTATGTGTCATGGTCGACATTACTGCACGACTGCCGGTGTAAATGTGTGCTTGTTTTCCATTCAATGGTGGCTTGTGGTTCAACACTGAAATGAAGAGTAAGAGTTACCTTGTGTGTCACACATGGTACTGCTGGAGCTGAAACTCTAGTGCGGTGTCGTGCTGCAGGTCAAATGGTTCTAGTTTGTGTTGCAAACTCGGTGGTGGCTGTTGTCTGGTGCCCACTGGCTTTTTTTGCTCTTTTAATCCATGTAAATCTCTAATGCTTTTTTCATTCAAAGCTTGTGCTCTGCAGCCAAACCTGAGTCAAAGCAATAGACCTGTTTTTAGATTGTAGGGTAGAGCCTAAAAATGTGTCGCAGCTGAAAGGACTTGAACACAAGGATAAGGAAAGAACTGCATTTCAAGACATTTGTAACAATTGTACATTGTGTTTGTAGAGCTGTCTCTCTGACATGAGCATATTCATGGAATCCCCTCTCTGTTACATCATATGCTGATCCTGTCTTCCTCCTCTCACCCCCAGCTGGTTGTGGCAGATGGCTGCCCCTCCCAGAGGCTGGTTCTGCTGGTGGTTTCTTCCTGTTGGGCGTTTTTCCTTCCTACTGTCACCAAAGCACTTGCTCATTGGGGGTTGTCTGTATGTTTGTTGTGTCTTTAATACAAAGCACCTTCAGGTGACTGTTGTTATGACTTGCCTCTGTATAAATATAACTGAACTGAATGCATAGCACAGAGCAGAAGGAAAAAACAGCTGCATGAAGCAGAATGTTTAAAGCAGTCTGAAGCTTGAAAATGTCTTGTACTTGAGCAAAGCTCATTATTTCAAACCTTGGTTTCACCACTGTAACAGTATGTAGCTCCATAACTATTTGGACAGTTTTTGTCATTTTTGGCTCAGACTTTCAGCTTTTATATGAGCAGTTTAATAAAAGTACTGCATTAACTGTTTCACAGCGATCTTTTAATGTATAATCCACCATGTCTAGAAGTTCAAAATAATTGTACAAACACACGGACATAATACCACCAACATAATAAGAAGTACTTTATAACTATAAATGGTCTATAAAGTTTTGCGGCTCTTGAAAGTTTGGTTGATCTCGGCCCTGCCACATGAAACTTCAGCAAAGGTTGCTGTGTTGCTGAAATAGCAGACAGTATTTTTATTTTTTTAATTTTCTTAAACAGTGCTGCTGTCGGTGTGAACACTGTAAACCTCAGAGACGCAGCCCGGCTGCACTGACAGATGCTCCTATTTGAAATAAATAAATGAACCTCCACTGGAGGATAAAGCTCACTTTGTTAAGCTTGATCCCAGCTTTAGATGGCGGATTCAATAGAGTAGACAGCCTGTGTCCAGTATGATGCTATAGTGGCTTTGTGAACAGAGCTTGCATCATTCACACATCCTTTTTGAGGTGGTTAAGCTGCTCCCCCTCTTCTGTTAGATATTGTTTTTCTGATATGATGTTTATGGTACTTAGTTTCCACTTTTAATTTTCTTTTCATCTCTCGTTCATCTGAGAAAATTGGTTTAAATTGCAAAGCAAGAAGCCCATCTTTCGCCATCCTCCTCCCTTTTAGTAACTGCTTGCCTCACACTCTCCCCCAGCTTCCTCCACAAGGCCTCCTGGCTGTTGCCTGCCTGCCAGCCGCCTCTCACCCATTGTGGGCTAACAATGGCAGGCGAGGCCCCAGCCTCGAGGCCTGCAATGTGGACCTTTTTTTTAGAGGGGGTTGTCGAGGTAGACGGTGCTTGGGGAGAAGGGGTGTGCGCTTGCCTGTGAAAGGCTGACTCTTTGGAGGCAGCCAGTAGGGGAGGGAAGCCAAGAAAAAGCAGGTCACGCCCAGATTAAGATTCAATGTATGTGAATGTCTGCCTACGTCAGCAAGCAGGCCCCGGGTACATGGTGGTGGGTGTGGGCAGGAGAAGACAGATAAGGGGAGCTGGGATTCTCAGGATGTTCGGGGTGCCATGCTGGCTTGCTGGATACAAGGAGAGAGAAAACAGGGAGGGACATGAGACTAAAACTTAAAGGAGTAGAAATGGAGACATAACAGTGGAATTAGGAGAAGTGCATGTGTATGTTTTTGTGGAAATGGAAATATGGAAAGGGGAGGAGGAGGTAGCAATCAGTGTGTCTGGACCTCCTTGTTTGTCTTGTTTCAGCTGTTGTAGCTCAACACACCTTCAGGGTGTCTGTGTGTTTGTGTCCGCGCTAGGGGGAGTCTTAATGGGGCAGCAGTAGCGTCATAATTCATGCAAGACAAACCTGATTTGGTGATGCATGCTTCCTTTGTGTTGTATTTGGGGATGAGTGCAGGGGTGGGTGGCTGGGGGGGTCTCTGCAATACACACACACACACACACACACACACACACACACACACACACACACACACACACACACACACACACACAATCAAATTCCCCTCTGTTTTGGGCCCCATCCCCATATGGTGGCTTGGCTTGATGAGAGCTTGATGAAGTCAACCAGAAGTCCCCCCCACCTGTGAGTGTGTGAGTGAGTGAGTGAGTGAGTGAGTGAGAGAGAGATGAAGAGAAGAAGGATGTGTGTGAGTCGTCAGCTTGTATACTGGCTTGCAAGCTGTTTTTCTTTTCTTTTTTTTGTTTTTTAATTATTATATTTCATTATTCATGTTTCATGCATGGCTGTGCATGGCGAGCAGTGATCAGCTCCACAGGGGTGGAGGCTAATCAGGGGGGTTGGAAAGGTTTCTAAACTCAGATGTGGAGACGGTCCAACAAAACCAAAAATGTCATGACCTTTTGTGTGAGACAAAATTGTTCGTTTTTTCCAACACAACCGAAGAAAATCTTCTCGCAGAAGTTGAAGCCGAACATAACTACAGAGACTATTTATTTTCCGATTTGCGAAAACCTACAGCGCCAGCAGGGATTGAACCAAGTCCATGTCTGAATTTCTTTTGTTAGGATAGGAGCCTCAGCGGGACTAGCTTGTTACTATGGTAAATGGGCAACCGAATTAACCAGTAAACCAGCAGCACTCACTTTTATTGTGTGGATGCTTTAAGCATCCACACTATTGAGTTCCTCTTGGGACTTCCGTACACTTTTTGGCACTTAACTACTTCCACAATTTTCAGCCGATTTTCACCGTTCAAATTTTAAAATATTCTGCTATTTCTGCTAATTCCTGCTATGTCTTTTGGTATTTTTCACTATTATACTTTTTAAAATATTAAGCTTAATTTGTCCCATTGAAATGAATGGGAAACTTCTGCAATTTTGCTAAAATTTGCTTGTTTCTGAAACTTAACTACTTCCTCATATTTTCACGTAGAACAACCATTCAAACTTTAAAATGTTCTCAAATTATTGGGCTATTCAGGTATGATTCAGCTTTTTCAAATCTTTTACCGTTTTACCTTTATGCCTCTTAAAGTTTTCAGTTGCAAAATTGTGATTTTTCACAAAATACATGCGTTGTTATGGTTGCTATGCACTTGGCTTCCAGTGTGCCACTGAAGGTTTTGCAGTCTTCTCTTCATGTCCGAACAACTTCTTGCTACTTGCTCAATCTTCACTCAACTTCCACAAATTATACATCAAAACATAGGTATTTTTGCTGGGTTTCCGAAAATGTCACTATCATTGTTGTGGTATTCATAGAACTTTCGCAAATCTCCTCAGACCAACACAATGTCGGAAAACTCTCCATATAAAGTCAATGGAGAGTTTGTTCAAAATCACCGCTGCATTTCTGTAATGAGAGGCATATTCGAATCGTCATATCTCCTTAACGAAGCAAAGTTAAGACATGAGGCTTGTCCCGGTATATCTTCAGACACTCGTGACGCTCACAATTCAAGAATTTCTTTCTCACGTATTACCGTTCTGAAATGAGTTGGACTTGTTTGAGGGTAGGAAATTCGTCCGTCGCTCAGATTTCTTCAAATTTCAAACCCTGGAAATGAACCACTTTTTTCTCTCGTCATAACTTTTTGTTGGATTTCCACAGAGACCTGAAAATTTCCATGACTGTTCACCAAAGCCTGCTGTCTCTTACGGTGAAAGAATGATATCGATACTCCAAATAGATTTCGAGTTACAAAGCGTTGTTTGAGGGCAAGTCAAGCCAGTTTTTGCTTCGCTCTACTCAGTTATGGTGCATTAGAAGTCAAATATCTTTAATAATTCACATTTTAATGATAAATTGTCAACACTGGAAGATTCCCCCATCTCTTCTGAACAAAACGGTGTAAGAATGACCGCTCTAGCCCCTACGGTTAGGAAATTATGGTCATTTGTTTGAGGGGAGTCGTCATTATGAGAAATAGGCTGCAATAATCCTGTGCCTCTCTGTGCTGCGTGTGTAAATAGATGCACCTGTTTTGGCGGGAAAAAGTACACAGGCTCTCTGATTGGTGGATTCAAATTCAGCAGCTCCCAGGCTGACCTAGAAACTTACTTCTCTCTCCCTGTGCATTTTTTTGCTGATTTTTTCATTTAACAAGTATATTTGAGGGACCCTCAGCATGTTCAGCATTTTTTCAGCTGTCCATTTTGCTTTTCCAATTTTTCTGTTTAACTTATTACTATTGTGCTAAATCATACTATTTCTGCTATTTTATAAGATTTGTGCAAAATATAGTATTTCTGCCAAATATAGTATTTCTGATTATTTATAGTTTTTCTACTAAATCATAGTACAGTATTTCTGCTTTTTATAGGATTTGTGCTAAAACATAGTATTTCTACTAAATGTAGTATTTATGCTTAATCATACTATTTCTGCTTTTCATAGAATTTGTGCCTAATATAGTATTTCTGCTAAATTACAGTATTTATGCTTTTTATACTATTTGTGCTAAAACATAGTATTTCTACTAAATGTAGTATTTATGCTTAATCATACTATTTCTGCTTTTTATAGGATTTGTGCCTAATATAGTATTTCTGCTTTTTATAGGATTTTTGCTCAAACATAGTATTTCTACTAAATGTAGTGTTTATGCTTAATCATACTATTTCTGCTTTTTATAGGATTTGTGCTTAATATAGTATTTCTGCTAAATTATAGTATTTCTGCTTTTTATAGTATTTGTGCTAAAACATAGTATTTCTACTAAATGTCGTGTTTATGCTTAATCATACTATTTCTGCTTTTTATAGGATTTGTGCTTAATATAGTATTTCTGCTAAATTATAGTATTTCTGCTTTTTATAGTATTTGTGCTAAAACATAGTATTTCTACTAAATGTAGTATTTATGCTTAATCATAGTATTTCTATATATTTCTGCCAGGTCCCCAGGCAGCCAATCCTCTGTGAGGACTGAGACATTCAAATTTTCAAATCAGGGCCTGCACGGCTTCCCAGCCAATCATATATGTGTCCTGAGGCATTCAAATTTGCATATTGGGGCCTTCATGGCTTCTAAGCCAGCCAATCATATCTGAGGGCTGAGGAATTCAAATCCACAAATCAGGGCCTGCACGGCTTCCCAGCCAGCCAATCATATATGTGGTCTGAGGCATTCAAATTTGCATATTGGGGAATTCGTGGCTTCTAAGTCAACAAGTCATCCATGTCATATATCTCTAAAAATTCATATTTTAATGATAAATTGTCAACACTCGAAGATTCCCCCATCTCTTCTGAACAAAACGGTGTAAGAATGACCGCTCTAGCCCCTACGGTTAGGAAATTATGGTCATTTGTTTGAGGGGAGTCGTCATTATGAGAAATAGACTGCAATCCGGTTGTTCAGTGATGACGCGATGAATCCTACTTCCGGGTCTAAAGTAGTCTGCGTTTAATATGGCATTTGTGTTGTTAACATGTTTAATGTTATGTATTTTCTTCTATTTGATCTCAAAAAGCTCCTAAAACAGTCAGCGATCACTGTTGACCTCCCTCGGCTTTTATTACCGCTAATCATTTATTTAAGCTCAGTTTTTAAAACCTTAGGATGTAACTACAGCCCAGCCCATGCAGCAGTATATGAATGACTAACCTCGTATTGTGGATGGATTATCTCAGTTGTTCTCCTGGCTGAAGTTTGGTCCGTTTACAGCATCCTGCCATGCAATTACATTTGTTCCTGACCACCGAGAACACTCACGGTAACTTTTATCAAGTGGAAAAAAAGTTAGCTTGTTTATATTATGCTAACATAGCTGTGTCGCTAGCGGTCACGTAGCACATCATTATATACCAGCTAGCCAAACTTCAGTAACCCTACAAACGTCACTGCTGTTTAGCTTTCTGTCTTCATTTATGTTGGAAGTGATAACAGAGCTGTACGTTTTAATTTGTTTCCAAAACCCCGCAGTCAGGACATGCTATATTGTATTTAGATAGAAGCTAGCGAGCTAACTCCCTGCTAACTTCTAACTCCGTTAAATGTCATAAATTCTGTTTTCATGGATGCCTGGATGTTAAACTCAATTGTTACACCTGGTAGAGCAGAACGCTGATCATTTTATTAAAGATGAAAGACTTTAGACAGTTTTTCAACTCACAGTAATGCCATAGTGATCGTTTGATATATGGACCTGCAGCGGAGTTTAGACCCAGACACGGCTAGTGACGTCAGACTGAACAACCGGATAATCCTGTGTCTCTCTGTGCTGCGTGTGTAAATAGATGCACCTGTTTTGGCGGGAAAAAGTGCACAGGCTCTCTGATTGGTGGATTCAAATTCAGCAGCTCCCAGGCTGACTGAGCTAGAAACTTACTTCTCTCTCCCTGTGTGTGTGTGTGTGTGTGTGTGTGTGTGTGTGTGTGTGTGTGTGTGTGTGACAGAGAGAGAGAGAGAGAGAGAGAGAGAGAGAGAGAGAGAGAAGGCCTTTTAATGGGATGATCTCATTCTAAGATTCAAATTCAATATATTTAGACTGGTTGACTGAATTGGATCTTGTGTGTGTGTCTCTCTGTGCATGTGTGTTTCCTTATGTGTACATATTTCTGATTGTGTGGCTGTTATATTTTTTTTGCTGATTTTTTTCATTTAACAAGTATATTTGAGGGACCCTCAGCATGTTCAGCATTTCTTCAGCTGTCCATTTTGCTTTTCCAATTTTTCTGTTTAACTTATTACTATTGTGCTAAATCATACTATTTCTGCTATTTTATAAGATTTGTGCTTAATATACTATTTCTGCTTTTAATAGGATTTGTGCTTAATATAGTATTTCTGCTTTTTATAGGATTTGTGCTTAATATACTATTTCTGCTTTTTATAGGATTTGTGCTTAATATAGTATTTCTGCTAAATGTAGTATTTATGCTTAATCATACTATTTCTATATATTTCTGCCAGGCAGCCAATCCTCTGTGCGGACTCAGACACATATCACATATCAGGGCCTGCACGGCTTCCCAGCCAGCCAATCATGTCTGAGGTCTTCCGTTTCCTCTCTCGTCATATCTCAGCGACGGTTGTACAAAGAGCAATGAAAATCGCAGTCAAAGTACACCAAAGTCTGCTGATTCACCCAGTACAAGAATTATGCCTCTAGTCCACCTAGTTTTTGAGTTACACAACGTTTTGTAACTCCAAAAAACGGCGTTTTTCGCCTCTCACCGGGATCTAATTCTGACTGCTCATCACCCTGTTTTTCAAAACGGCTCCTCTCTTTCCCAGTGGCGCAGTTGGTAATGACACAGGTCTGCAAGCCAAAGATCGTGGGTTCGATTCCACCTTGGTCAACATGTTTTTTTCCCTACAAATTAATACACTGTCACAGACCAGTAATTCATATTCATCATTTATTACAATTCTGCAAACTTTTATGATTTTACCAGCTTTTCTAATATGGACCTCACATTCTTAACACTCCATGGCACAAATACTCTTCCCTTTAGGCTCTGTGTATGTGTGTGTGTGTATCAATATTTCTCCCATTTTAAAGTATTACTCCTCCATAATTGTATTTCTGTTAAATCAAAGTACTTTTACTACATCTTAGTACTTCTGCTCAATCATAGTATTTCTGCTAAATCATTGTTATTATGCTATATTGTAGTATTTCTGCTCAATCATACTATTTCTACTATATTATATTTTTCTTTCTAAATATAGCATTTCTGCTATATAATTGTATTTCTGCTATGTTATAATATTTGTGCTAAACCAGAGTATTTGTGCTGTATCATAGTATTTCTGCCAAATTATAATATTTGTGCTAAAACATAGTCTTAATTTAAAATTACAATATTCATAGTTCATCACAGTGTCTCTGGTAAATCACAGTATTTCTGCTATGTTGTACTATTTTTCTAAATCATAGTGTTTCTGTAATGCTTAAGTATTTTTGTCTAAATATATTCTTTCTGTTATCTTATACTATTTCTCCTAAATTCTTGTATTTTTGAGAAGTTATGTTTCTGGTAAGTTACAATATTTCTGCTAAGTTCTGCTATGCTATTGTATTTCTGCCAAGTATTATGTTTCCTCTAAGATATTGCAGTTCTGCTAAGTTATTCCATTTTAGCAAAGTTCCTTTGCTTCTGCAAAGTTTTTACAATTTCTGCAACTTTTCAGCTTTTTCAGCTACTTTTTGCATACAGCTTCAGCTTTAAAGCATCCACACTGCATTTTCGCAGGAAATGCAAATTTTTCTAGTTTCCCCTTGGCTTGCTCAGATCCAAATTCAGATTTTTTGAATCTTAACATCTAAAATAATCTGACACGACTGGCTTCAAAGTCGGAGCAATTTTGCACCGTTTTTGTCAGAATTAAAGCTGAAACACAGCAGCGTTTGCCCTGAATTGTTGACGTGCTGTACTGTACTATGCAAAGCATCAAAAACGTATTTAAGTATTCATACTGTGTGTGTTTAGTTTTTGCTTTTGGGGGTTTTTTTTGCTAATTTTGTGCACTTGTGTATCCAGCACACTTTGCTTCAGAAGCACCATGAGAGCGTGACATGTGTTTGACAAGCCTGGGTCAACACTCACCACTTCTAAAAGTTACTTTTGCTCAGCCTTCACACGCCGATCTGGCAGCTCCCGTCACACTTTTGGCTTTTTAACCGTACAGTAAACAAAACGCACAGATTAATAAAGCTGGATTTGTATTTGAAATGTTCCGCTTTGTGCTCAATTGTGTTTGTGCGCTAGCTACAAATGCTCGGCTTTGTGCCTCTGTTCCTTCTGTGTGTGCATACACAAACGGCATCACAGCAAGCTTTTTCTTTCCCTTTCTGTTTTTTTTTCTTTTGCCACCCCACCGTTCCTTGTGTTGTGTTCGCCAACTCAGAATGGAGCCATTTTGTCTCCTTCAGTTCCTGAAATGAAATATAAGCCTCTTAAATGCATACTTATCTTGCCCTGCAGACTGTGCATGAAGAACAAACACACACACACACACACACACACACACACACACACACACACACACACACACACACACACACACAAGCTAAAGAGGCATTGTGATGCCAGCCCTTGTTGTTCCTAAGACAGCCGCTGCATGCATATGGCAGATGGTTGTTCCTTTGCTTTGCATGCCGCCATAATAAACAAAAACCGTGGCTAAGGCCACAGCAGGTTTAGGAAAAGGGCAAAGTGCGCAGGGAGACTGAGAAAGAAGAGACAAAAGGGCAACAGAGGGAGAGACGCATAGAACGGCCTCTGCATACGTAAACACGAGCAGGAAACCCGTGCTTGTTTAAATGTGCACGCGTGTGCATTAATACTACGTGCGTAGCTTACGTAGATGCACACATTTTTATGAATTTACTTAAAAGTATGACACGAGTATTCACAAATTTTGCTACAGGCAAAGGTTGACCATACGCCTGTAGCCCGTATATGTAATCCAAATCATAAGTCCAACATACCTGTGCTACATGTATACACGAGTATATACAGAATGTGTATACGTCAATGGTAACTAAAGGGTGAATCCAGTGCAGTAACAGTTAACGTGTGTGTGTGTGTGTGTGTGTGTGTGTGTGTGTGTGTGTCCCATTGTGCATGGCTTTGTTTTGAAAAGCAAGTAGAAAAGGGAGCAGACCGTTGTAGTTATGTCTGTGGTTCTCAGTCATCCAGGTCATTGTAGTCAAAGGAGCTTGCAAAGACTTCCTGGACTTCTTTAAGTTGCTTGAAGACGTTTCACCTCTCATCCGAGAAGCTTCTTCAGTTCTAAGGTCAAATGGTGGGGGAGTGTGTGTGTGTGTGTGTGTGTGTGTGTGTGTTAGAAGCAAGTGGAATTAATTGAATTTCTGTACAATGGGTTTCACAGGAAGTGGCTACTAGCAGAACAGATACGAAGGAGGCTGTTTGACAGATTTTTTTTTGTACCCTTTAGGCACGTCTCCACTTTAGATTGCACTGAGCAGCTCATTTACATATTCAGTTCTGAGTGGCTGATGTGACACTTGGGTGCTTTAGTTTCTGTGGGAATCAACGCAAGTCTGACATGAGATGACGCCCAGTGTGCTGTGGGACCCTTGTGTAAGGGGAAAATTTGCTTTGCATCCTTACAACGCCGATGCCTCGTGTTGCAGGTTAGTCCCTCTACGGAGTCTGTAGCTCTTCTCGGTGCATGCACATTGATCAGTCATAGTATTAAGACCACGTCATTATGGTACCTGTTAGTGGGTGGGATGTATTAGGGAGCAAATGAACATTTTGTTATCAAAGTTGATGTTAGAAGCAGGAAAATGCACGATAAGTGTAAGGATTTGAGCGAGTTTGACAAGAAGACATATTGTAAGGGTAAGACGACTTGGTCAGAGCATCTCCAAAACCGCTGCACTTGCGGGGTGCTCCCGGTCTGCAGTGGTCAGTGTCTATCAAAAGTGGTCCAAAGAAGGAACAGATATACCAGCTACCTAAGCATTGTTCCAGACCATGTACACCCTTTCATGGAAATGGTACTCCCTGATGGCTGTGGCCTCTTTCAGCAGGGTAATGCGCCTGCCACAAAGCAGAAATGGTTCAACAATGGTTTGAGAAGCACAACAATGAGTTTGAGGTGCTGACTTGACCTCCGAATTCCCCAAGTCTCAATCCAATCAGGCATCTGTGGGATATGCTGAACAAACGAGTCCGATCCTGAGTTGGGAGGTGCAGGCCCCACCTCCCAACTTACAGGACTTGAAGGATCTGTTGCTTCTTCTAACCCAGATTTGTAGGCTTCACCACATGCAAGCAAGTGACTTGACTCTCTAAGTGTTTGCAGCGTGATAAATTGCTTTTGCTCTGCCCTTTGTAAGACAAGGCCACGGCACAGTAATGCCTCTATGCTGAAACAGTGCAAACAACAGGCCACAACAAAAAAAATGTGCCCTCCTTATCGTTAATGTAGCCTTGAGTGAACTGGGAATGCTGCAGTGTATGACATTGTACTAAAGCCCTTTAACTCTGCTTCACCTCCACACAGCTTCAGCTTTGTCTTCCCCACAATGGTTGTGTGTGCGTGTGTGTACATGTGTGCATTTCTGCTCTCAGGTTTCTGGTCCTGTATCCTCCTGAAAAGCTGAAAGCACCATTTATAGCATTTCTCCTCGCCAAGTAACCTTCATTCTAGTGTCGCTCACAATGCTATGAATCAACCAAATGACTCTCCATTAAAAAGCGGAATGTGTTAGAGTCTTGAAATGGACCGCTTCAGCTTGCTTTCAAAGTAGACAAATCGAGTCCTTGATTGAATTTCACGCACGTCAAGCAAAGGATGTCAACCATCCATCCACACAAGCTTTTATCTCAGTCAAGATGGCTCTAAAATAGCACGCGCAAGCTCTGCCTTATGTGTTCTTGCTCATTCTGATGGTTGTGACCGGTCTTTGTCTGTCCTTATCTCTTTTCGGCAAGTATTTTGCAGAACATGCTCGTCCCTTCGGAGCAATCCAAGTGCTACCTCTCCTCCCCCTGAATTTCTTCTCTTCCTCAATTTTTTTTCCTCCGTCTGTCTTTGTTGCCCTATGCTCAGTCGGGTTGAGGACTCGTCAGCTGATTTCCACCCTCATCTGTTCTGTCAGATCTGCAGTTTTTTTTTCTGTTTTTTTTTTTTTGTTTGTTTTCACAGTGACACATCAGCTGAAAAGGACTTGATTAAACCTTTCTCTCCCACTTCTTTCTCTTTCTTCCTCTTTCTCTCTTCCCCCCACAAGTTGCAACAGAATGGAGCAAATCAGGGAATCAATTCAATGTAATCATGACAAATGAGTCCCGGCGGTTCGTGCGTGTGCACGCTTGTGTCTGTGTGTGCGTGTGTGCGTTTGGGACAGAGCTGCTGGGAAATCACAAATGAATCAATCAGCTGTTATCACATCAGCAAACACTGCAAGAGGGAGGGATGGAAGGATGCATGCGTGAATGATGGATGGATGGTTTGATAGGCAGAGGGGAAGATCGTGTGTGTGTGTGTGTGTGTGTGTGTGTGTGTGTGTGTGTGCGCGCGCGTGCGCGCGCGCGCGCACGAGCAGGAGGGGGGAGCTGTGTTAACCTTGGAGCTGTCAGAACAGATGGGAAATGGGGAGGGCCACAGGCTGAGAGGGATGTGTTGTCTGGTGGAGGAGGACGAATCCTGGCTACTTTAGGAAAAGGGGAAGTAAGATGGCACAGGGGGTGAAAGGTGGCACCAACATGCATTTTTTTTCTTCTTCTCCAGAGCATACTTCTGCTGACATGCAGTTTCCTGATAAAAGTTGCAAATAGCAGCCGTGACTGGAAAGCAGAGTGAGAAATGACAGCACAGGACAGTTGGCATGAAGAGACGAGGAGTTTGTGGGTGGCAGAGAAAAAAGGAAAAAAAAAAACAATAGTTAAGATGGTTACTTAACTAAACCAAGCTGATGCTCATCAGCAGTAATCGGTACAAGAACAGACTAGAAATGCAAGCTCAAGCTCTAAAAATGATCTGTTTTTAAATTCTGACACTACTGGATGTTTTATCTAACTTTTAATCCATGCTTCTTCATGCTTGTATGAAATGGCATGTTGTCGCAAGGCAGTTATGTTAAAAGCGCTTTAGTGATAAATGGTGGTCAAATGTGGCAGGGTGCCGTCCATATCTGAGCCTTTGAACATTTACTTTCCAGTTTTCCTGTAAATGTTTTTATTTTTTTTCTGTAAGTACCGCTTCCTGTGGAAGCTCTGCTCTTTTGCATCGCTGTTGCCAGTGGTAGTCTGTGTTTTTGCTCTGCAGCAGCCTCCGACAGCTCGGAGTAAGCGTGAATGACAAACATTTCTCCACCTTCTGCAGGCTCCTGTACGAGGACCACCGTTGCTTGTTCCTGTCCGAGACGAGTCTGTTCACCAAGTCACACAGAGACATGCTAATTGATATGGTGGTGGTGGTTAGTATATGGAGTCGAGGGCATCTAAGGGTTGTTTTTTTTTTGTTTGTTTTTTTTGGGGGGGGGGGGTCCCTTTAATTAGCCACCCATCAATATCACTCTGCCAAATGCTGCGCCTTCATTTTGACGCCCACACAGGATTACTGCACCCCACCCCCCCAAATTTGTTAAAGTGTTTGTAGTGTCGGCACAGTGCTTTGGGGGAAAGAAGATGAATGGAATCAAGGATGGTCTCCTCCACAGCTTTAAAGTGCGGTGGGAGGGGTGGGCGGGGTTTTTTCCCCATCTATCTAAATCGAGGCTTTTGGTTGAATACGGCTAGAGTGTGCTTGTGTGTGAGCGTACATGCATGCGTTGGCTCGGCTCACAGCTCCATAAACCCAGCTGATTAAGGGTTAATGGCCTAGCATAGGGAGCTCTTGGCCTCCTGATTGGCTGATTTGTTTCTGTGGGTGGGGTTGTCATCAAGTGACAGATGGTGTATAACAGGGAGGCAAGGCGCAGTGGTGTGTGTGTGCGTGTGTGTGTAAAATATATACATATAATATATAAATAGCTACAGGGTGTCTCCAAGTATAATGGAAAGATGTACAATGGAGGTCCCTCCAGTCTCTTCACGCTTTATTTTTCTTACGCAGCAATCATTTTAAAACTCTGCATACACACTATAAACAAACCAACACTATGAATTCTGAAGTCTTACACACATGCTGTACATGGTGATGGAATTGTGTGTAATCCAAATTAAGTTCATATTAAGTTCATCATGTTTCATCTCTCCCTTCTAGACGAGCACAGCCCGCAATCAAAGTGTTAATAACCACAAATGCCACACAAGACACACTTTTTTTTTCCTTTTTCTTCTTCTTTTTTTTTTCCAAGCATGAAAGATGTCAGTAGTAGAGTGTGTGTCTGTGGGGTTTTGGGGCAAGTGCGCCTACCTACATTAGAACAGGCACGCACACATATATACATCCACAGAGGTGTTTTTTTTTCTCTTCTTCTTCCCCCTGAGGATTCAGCCAGATCGTTGTAGTTGGCAACATTCCCAGTTTACACACATCACACTCCTGATTCACCTTGTTAGAAATTCATCTGTTTTGCTGATCCAGGCTCACAACTAGCATGCATGAAGTGTGTGTGTGCGCGCACGCGAGTGTGAGAGAGATTAGCAATATCTTCTGTGAATATCACTGAGTAGTTTGCACCGTTTCATCTTTCTGCTCAGTGTGGCATTAAGAACAAAAGCAGACAGGCTCTGAAAAGGTTGCTTTGTTCACCGTGTTTACGTGTGTTTGTGTGTTCTTGCAGACGGTCTGATGGAGCGTCTTTGTACCAAGTATCGTTGCATGCCCATCTGCTGAAGACACCCTCAGTGTCACACACAAAGGATTCTATATGTGAAAGCAACTGGGGTAAAAATGGGTACACCAAGCAATACTTCACCCTCCGAGGTCTGAGTCGTCATCATCAGCGATGACCCCAACTCTGCAGCCTGATTTAGATTTCTGCAGGGAATCTTTGTAGAGCTGACGACATAACCTACTGAAGTGGCCGACATCGTTGCCCACATTTATGCACGAGCGGGTGTGTTATCTGTTAATTAAAGTGTGGTTTTGTCCCAGTGTTTTATATGCAGTACCAGCCAGCTGGGACTTTTCCCCTCCAGGATCTCCGCTCTACGCTGTGGTCACTTTTTCAGGGCTAAAAATATATTATCATTCATTTCGATAATTTCAGCGATCTCCTTGACACATGAGTCCCCATATTGTTTAATATTTTTCCTTATGCTGAGATGATGATTGTTATTCTCTCACTGATGTACTGAAAAACTGCATCGAAAAAAAGTATCCCGACATGCCCTGGACAGTGCTGAACAGGCCAGCCACAAAGTAGCTGCAGGCTGCGTCAACCTGACGTGTAGTTAGGGCGAAAGATTTCTGAGGTATTTACAGCTGAGATGTAGCTTTGGTGTTTCCAACTGAAGAAGAAATACATGGAAATTCAGAACATGTAGCTTTTGCTTTCATGAAATTGTAAGCCAAAATATCAGGTTAATGTAAGGTTTGAGTCACTCGCACTGTTTTCATTTCAATCCTGTTGCCAAGACTGGGAGAAATCAGGAATCACATATTTTAATAGCTTAGGGTTAGGGGTACTTAAACCTCATGGTGATGACATGTTTGGAAAATGATTTCCCAGTTTACTGCTGTGGTCTTTTTGCCCAGATCACATTTATACTTTAAATAAAAGGCTTAGATCAACATGAGCCATGGAAACTGAGAAAAACTGAGTTAAAATTTGCCTGGCTATTATACACTATCATGTTTAATTTTTCGACTCTTGACTAGAAGCAATTACTTCTTAAGGAGCTCTAATTTGCTGAAGGACTGCTAGGGATTTATTCTTTTCCTTTATTCAATCCACCAATCACAAGAGTGTTAAAATCTCTCGTGAGTTTTACCTACTTTGTTGCGATGGCCGTAGCAAGGTGCGACTGCCCCAGAAGTATCTAACTTAGCCAGGTAATTAAACCTAACAATGATGAGAGAAACTGTCAAAAGATAAAGAGGCAGATAGACAGACTGTGACCTGTTTGTCAGCCATTTCAGACTTGATTGAAAGTGAAAAGAGCAGCAGTGTCACCATCACAATCATCCCAGAGGGCTGAGTAACAATAGGCTTTAACCTGACAGACGTAGAAAGAATAAGGCGGGGGAGTGAGCGGCACTCCCGGATTTGGAAAGACCAAATCTCACATGCCATCAAAACTTCTCTCCTCATCTGAAATGCTAAGAGTAGAGTTTTTAGAGACAAGTGCAATAGTCAGTGATGACTGACAAGGCATTGTTTAGACAGCTCAGAGGGGAAGATGGCTCTCTAAATGTCCCCCCAATGCTTTTAAGAAATGCGCTCCCCTGATTTTTACCTGGTCTTTGGCGCTCCGCTGCAATGATTTCAGCGCTGGAAGATCAAATTTGGATTCCCTGACACTAAGCTATGATTAGTGCAAATTGATTTTACAGGTATGTCCATTATAGAGACGGAGGGGAGGAATAGCAAGCCGTTTCTGACATTTACAATATTACTGCGCTGCAAGACACCAAGATTGGTTGGACAGACGGACTCAGCGGGAGGGAGAAATTTCAACAGTTTGGAGGACTCTCCATGTCTATCACTGACAGATGCATCAGCCTCGCTCTTCCCTCTGTTCTCAGTGTGTCACTTGTCCTTCCTATCATCGTCAGATGGCCCGTTTGGCTCGGCGGACAGTTTGGTCAGTCATGTAGAGTTTTTAGATCAGTCACTGTGTTGGTCAGTGGACAATATTAAGACTGGTCAGTAGGCAGTAAGCGGGCTGAATGGTTTGTAGTAGGGCTGCTCAATTAATCGAATTTTAATCACGATTACGATCTGGGCTTTCAACGATCATTAAAAATGACTGAGCCGATTATTAGCCCCTCCCTCGTTTATCCGCGACACCTTAAAGGCCGGTCCGTGAAAATATTGTCGGGCATAAACCGGTCCGTGGCGCAAAAAAGGTTGGAGACCGCTGATTAAGAGGACCCGAGGGAAGCTCGGAAAGCTAAGCAGAAGTTATTTGGAGAGGAGAGTGACTGCTGTTGGTTGAAAAGAGAGGTAAAAAAAAAAAAAAAAAACTTCAGTGGTGTTGCACACTATTTTATATTATTTTTTAAAGTCATTGTTAACCCTTTAAAGCCGTCAGAGCAGCACGCTCCGTTTTGTGTAACTATTTTTAAATCCCTGTAGAACCTGGACCATGTAAGCTAGCGCAATAATTTGTTTTGCATATGAAACCGGAGGAGTTGTACTTACATCTTATGCCATCAGCTTGTCTTCGGTCACGGTTTCCTTCCACATAAAGCTTTGCAAAAATTGCATAAAAAGCGCTTGCAGGAACAAAAACATAATATTCCAGAAACATGCTTCGCTGATCCGATCAGCTGTTCGTAACACTTCCCACAGTGAAACAGGCGTCAGCGCGAACTATCACATGTCCGCCATTTCCTGGCCGAAACCGGAAGTGACGTCATTTTCGCGGAAATGTAGTTTTTTTACTTGTAGGCCTTAAAGGCCTTTACTGGTCATGTTTGACTTTTCTGAATAGTTTCTGGCAGAGGTGTGGACTCGAGTCACATGACTTGGACTCGAGTCAGACTCGAGTCATTAATTTTATGACTTTAGACTTGACTTGAAAAAATGTTCTAAGACTTGTGACTTGACTTGGACTTTTACACCAATGACTTGGGACTTGAATTGGACTTGAACCGGTTTACTTGAAAAGACTTGATATTTTACCCCAAATATAAAATTTAACATGCATATTATATAGAGATTGAAAATGTGACGTCATTCACGGGTAGAACCGCAAAGGATTCTGGGAACTCGTGGCAAGCGGTACTAGCGCACGCAGGCTTTCAATTAAAATCAGTCACACAGCGATAAAAAGAAACACAAAAATGTCAAGAAGCTGTTGTATTATTAACTGCAATAGCCGGTCGCATGACAGCCACGGGACGCCGACGGGTAAAGAGATCGGTTGTTATCGGATTACGTCGTTGAAGAGAAATTGTTCGAGCCATGTTTCCGAAGTAACAAAGAGGCGACTGGATTGCAGCCATTCAAAGATCAAATATAACGTCCTAGAACACTCCAGCTCACAGGTTAGTCTGCTCCAAGCATTTACACAAAGGTCAGTCTGCTGTTGTAGTTAATGCGTCATTTTTCTTAACATAATTGGTGATATAGGTTACAAGCAAGTCTGGCGCTGAACAGAAATTGTCGCGCTATGCTCCTTTATTTATTGTGCATAAATAGTGAATTGTCCTGACACAATATTGCGTTTCGCTTCTGTTATTATGGTACACTGACAAAAACACATACTTTTATTCACAGGATAAAATAGGTTTTTTGTATCACTAATTGCCCAGTACGATTACAGCATACAGTATTATTGTCACTGCTACATTTCTGTGATGCTACCAGAAATTATTTCCACTACTAATTAATTACCGTTGAGCTCAAAGGTCCTATTAATAAACGGTTAACGAATGTGTATTTATGAAGACGATTTGTGAGACTGGTAAACTTATGATACGTACGATGGTCTTTACTTTCTACACGGTGCATTTCAAGGTCCTGCACCCATCCGTCGGTAAACTGTACCTGGGCTTGTTGCAGTGACCGGAAGTTACTAAACTTCATGAGTGTATGCACTCACTCCAAGAACCGTATAATTATAAATATGCATATAAATATGCTAAGATGAGATAGCTGACTTCATCTAACTAGCAAATGTTTTCCAGGCTACGTTGGTGATGCAGTTTTTTTTAATGTGTATGATATTTTTGTCATGCGATTTTAAAGCTGGTCCTACAACCGCATCCAAGAATAACATGCAGCTTATCTCAGAACTGTCGGTGAAAATTATTCTTGGAGCTAAGTTTAATTGAGCTGCATTTTAAAGAGGTGCAATTTCACAATTTGTGTATATTTTCTAAGTTCACTATTTTGTATGTGTTGAGAAAAACACAGATTTTAAAATTACATGGTCTAATATTTACATTTAGCATATAACTGCAACATTATTTTTTCGTTTGTTTTTTTTAAAGACTCGAAAGGACTTGAAATTCAAAGTTTCAGACTTGTGACTTGACTCGGACTTTTACACCAGTGACTTGAGACTCGACTCTGACTTGCCTGACATTACTTGAGACTTGACTTGAGACTTGAGGATAAAGACTTGAGACTTACTTGAGACTTGCAAAACAATGACTTGGTCCCACCTCTGGTTTCTGGGATGCTTAGAACTCGAATTGCACTGCTGGAAATAGTTTATTTTGATGCACCTGCTGTTTTCTTTGCAAATTTGCATCATAGGATTGTTTTTTCGTTTTTCCTGCAGTATATAAAAATTGGTGTATCTCCAAAATAAAACTATGAACACACTCAAAATAAGTTTCCTGTTGTTGTAAACTATTTTTTGCAACTTTTAAAGTATAACTTGTGTAACTTTTAAAGTAAACTATTTAAAGTTTTGAGGGATAAACCTCTTAAATTTCTCCAAGTAGAAATATATGTAAAAAAACAAACAAAAACGATTTTCAATTTTTTTTTGTAGTTTATTGCACTTTTTTGCAATTAATGTAGTTACTATGGACTTAATGCATACATATTATTAAAATATGGGCTATAACAGTTGTATAGCAACTTGAAATGCTCCCATAAATGGCACTACAACATGTAAAAAAATAATATAAGCTCTGGCGGACTTGGTTCTATAGTAGGTCTTAAAGGGTTAAATAAATATCGTCAAATAATCGAGATCTCAATTTCAGTGAAAATAATCGTGATTATCATTTTTGCCATAATCGAGCAGCCCTAGTTTGTAGCCATCCAGGGCACTGTGTCAGATTAATCAGCGTGGCTTCAGTGGTTGCTGGGTGTGTTGGTATATGCATGTGGGTAGTTCAAGTGGTTTGGCCACATGTAGATTGAAAGTAGATCTGCACTGCACATACCGCAGGGGGCTACTTTGGCACGAGTGTGTTGCTACCGTGGACTGTATATCAAAGATGGATGTAGGTTCTGCGTCTGAAAGGTGAAGCCAATGCAGAAATGCTTCAAATCTGCATTATTCCTAATGGCTGTCAGTAATGACATTTCAAAGTCTCATTGAGTGCAGCAGGCTGTTAATTTAGTAACTTACAGGCCCTATTGAAGTCAAATAGAGCGGAGTGCGACTGTCAACTGCCTGCTCGGCATCTTGTAATTTTTCCTTCAGTTTCTCAATCAGATCCACCCCGCATTTGGCACATCTGCTTATAAAAGTGCAAGATGGCAAAGGCAAAAATATGAAGTTTGAACCTATTCCGACATGACCGTGACCATCTGTCATAGAGACACCTCTGATGTAAGTACTAGTAGTTTGTGTCCTCTGGTCCGTCATCAGTGAGTATGGGGTCTGTGCATATGCCTGCACTTTTGTTTTGTTTCCCACACCATGTGGACTTGTCCAGAGAATTTATCACAGTTTCAAATAAATATAACAGGAATGACTAAGCAGTCGTGTTATATAGAGTCTGATCAAGTCTTGAAAGGAGAAAATACAGTCCAGTAACAGTAGACACCAGGAAATAGGCCGCTCAAGAAAATTATTAAGACGGCAAACGCACTTAGGACAAGTAAAGATGGACAGAAACATCAGCCTTTTTTCTTTCTGACAGTTTTGAGTGTAACTGGTACACTTATACACTTTTCATACTCTGAGGTAATCTACCTGGAATGTACATTTAAATAGAACCTGCAGGGCAGCACAGGATTACATCGTTTTTTTGTTTCAAGGCCTCTGAACATTGGAGGATTGCAGTATTAAGTGTTGTGGCTTTGTGTCTGCATTTAACATGTGTAGTCCTTTGTCAGCAGCTTGGCTGTGGATTGAGATTTCGGCGTAAAGAGAAGGCTGTTAGCTTGTACATTTGGAGGATGTGGTGAGTTGACCAGTTTCATTTTGGTTCAGACGGTTTTGTGAGTTGGTTGGCGAGACGATACGCGCTGTCAGTGTCGTCGTCACTCTCTTCACTCGCTCTCTCGTAGCTCCTTATCTTCCTTTGTCTGGTGAAAGCAGTTTACAGTTGATTGGCTCTGGCTGTGTTTGCGTGTGTGTGTGTCTGTGAGCTACCTTGTGTTTGTGCTCACAGCATTTGGTTTGGAAAAGCCTATTGTGGGATTTTTGCCAGGGGATGGCTTAAAACAAGCTTATTAGGCCACTCCACCATGCTGGCCCACACCCCAGAATTAAGTGTGTGTGTGTTTCCTTGTGTTTGCACTGATGTTTGTTGGTGTGTCAGAGTTTTAGTTATGTACCTTGCACATAAACCACCATGACTAAAATAGCCATACTATTGTTTTGCACTTAGGTTGTTTGGCATCCCCTTTATGTTTTGTTTTTTTGTCTCTGCCTTTTGAACTTCTATGTGTAAAAGAAGCGGTAGGCTATGGTTTGTGACAAAGTGCATGCACACACACAAACACCTGCACACACTCTTTACCTCATAAATAATTGACCTGTCAGAGTGAAATGACATGACAGAACAGATACTTTCCCCTCCTCCATTCTCTTTTCTTCTCTCAAATTTCTCCACCTTTATCTCAATCTAACACTTGACATTAGTCAGGTTGTAGTTCCTGACTTTGGATATGTTTGCAACAGCTATGTTGTATTTAAAAGACTTTTTTAAGCATTGAAATATGAAACAGAAGAGGACCAAAGATGGAGCCTGGACTTGCTCTTGCTTTCATTTATATCTAGACTCTGGGTGTCACATGGGGTTAATCAATAAAATCTCATGAGTGGTTACAGTGATGTCATTTATTGCTTGTACAGTTGTTTTTAGCCTCATGCTACTCAATTAAGTGCAGGTTTGGAACTTGTTTGTGAAATTGGCCAAATGGTTACATCGAGTCCTGAAATGCCTTTTAAAAAGTACAGGAAATGCTCATCTGCAGACAGCCGACAACAAAGGCCAGCACTAAATGGTCGGCCTGGTGTGTCAGGGCTAAAGATTAACCATGCAAAGTGGACATTTATTTTGCCAACTGCCTTGCTATCCTGTGGGTGTAGGTCTGGGTGTGTATGTGGGGCCAGGAAACGATCCCACCCTAGCAACCTTCCTACTACACACGCACACACAGATGCACTGAGCCTTGGACAGAGAGACCCTGAGTATCAGATGGCTCAGTGTCCTGTTGAAGCCTGATGAAGATGTGTGTTTTGTACTCAGTCTTCACTCTGTGTGTTTGTAGAGGCTCAGGTTACCACAGTTTCTCCTGCCTTTTTTTTTCCTTCTACATCTTTATGTTTTAACATAAAACTTAAACAAATTAAACTGTGTAAAAGTTGCAATGAAGTTGAATTACTCAAAAAAAAAATGTCTGATTGCATTTTATCATACTTTTGTAAGACCATTTAAAGCTCACCCATCTCTATCGTCCCTCCTTTGTGTCCCTGCAGGATTTCACCTCAGCGGCACAGTGACCGAACCCGCCACATCGTCTGAGCCGGAGGTCACCCACAAGGTAGCCATCAGCTTCGACCGGTGCAAGATCACCTCTGTCACCTGTGGCTGTGGGAACCGAGACATATTCTACTGCGCGCATGTCGTGGCGCTCTCACTATATCGGATTCGCAAGCCCGAACAGGTAATAACCACAGCTTTGTGATGCTTCCTTTCCATTGGGTTAACATTCCTTAACCAAAATATGCAACACATTCCGTTAGTGCTACGATCAGTGATGGTTTCTCTTATGTTTATCAGTGCTGGTTACATCACTCAAAACACAGTAGAGGCTGTAGTGCCATGAATCAAAGTGGCTCTATGCACATTTTCAGCTCTGTGCTCTTAAATTTGGACTCTACTTGGGTAGCTTTGCATCATTCACCAGTCAAAATGTATCGATTATACTTTTAGGCTAGCTTTGTTCCGATTGGCTCCCCTACAAAAACACAAGGTTTGAGCAGCAGCTGTGTAGAGTTGCATTGCTCACAGCCTGAGCTTATGTGCCTGTGATGACCATATTAGGGATTCCACTCTCTCTCTGACATCATACAGAGCCAAGAGTTGGAAAAATAAACTTTCTGATAAGCTTTTGATTCACCGGGATTATTTGTACACATTAATTGAAACTTTTTCCAAGCTTAACACGAGCATCCATCACTGTGACATTGTGCAAATAACTGAGAAATCCAAGAAGACATCCACCACAGTTAATACAACGTGGCTCTACGTACCTTTGTGTCCAGATCATAGACGGAGCAAGAGATGGACAGAGTTTCCAGGTCTGAAAAGTGAAGCCAGTGCCGAAATATCTTAAACCTGTATTCTTTTTTTAATGGGTGCAAACGCCTCAGAAACATGATCTCTTTAAACACTTTCCTAGTAAGTTTATGGCTTCAATCACTGAATTTGATTATATATTGAATAAAACATTTAGTCCAACAAAGTGTCATAGTCGGACCTGCTCCTCTTTCGTCACATGTGGTTTTAAAACACTCATCCCGAGGTTTCAGAACACTTCATCCATCTTTTTTAATATGTTCTATGGACCAAATTAAATTAAGTTTATTAAAAACTGCCCTGAACATTCATAGTACAACTGGATAACTGTATTTTAAGGTACATAAATCATGTCTCATGAGCTCAAAGACCAAATTATGTTTCCACCTGGGACTTTGCGTTTAGAAAACTTTACAGTAATAACATGCAGTTGACACACTGGACACCCACTTGTGTTTGTTGCAGGTGAAGCTACGGCTGCCTATCTCAGAGACTTTGTTCCAGATGAACAGAGATCAACTACAGAAGCTGGTGCAGTATCTGATCACAGCCCACCACACCGAGGTGCTGCCCACTGCTCAGAAACTGGCCGATGAGATTCTCTCTTCCAACTCTGAGATCAACCAGGTCCATGGTGAGAGCACAAACCACAAACCACATTCCACGCCAGGTTTTCAAGGTTGCCGTAAATTCCTGACAGTAATTCGGAAAGTTACAGCTCTTTCCTTAATTCTTAAAAAGTTCTTGCTCTGTGGAGGTGCTGCCCATCCCTCTGCAGCGATATCTTCACAGCAACAGGCCACACTTAAAAGCCTCGCAACTTGAAACATGCTGCACGCCAGCCTACAGGCTGTCATACGTCAGAGCCCCTGATTACTCCGGCGAAGCAGCAAGGCAGGCTTCAAATGGCTCGTTTGATTTCTCTGTTCTCACTCTCCAGTCGCTTCCTCCTCCCACTGGCAGGGGTAGGTTGAAGGAAGCCCAGAAAAAGGGACTCGAATGATGAAATGGATGCAGGAGAAAGCGTAGGGAGAGATGTGTGAAGAGGAAAGGGACATTGAGAGGAGGAGACAGAAGCGATGGCACTCTGGGAAATGGAAGAGAGGAGACGGAAAGGAGAAGGAAACATGAAAGGGCCGGAGAAAGTAGAGGGAGATTAAAAACTAGGAGAGCCAGAACAGCTCCGCGTCGGGGAAACGACAAACTCTACACATCCTTTCGCCAAACAAACCTCTTTATCTCCTTCTCTATTTCATCCTGCCCGCTAAATGTTGACACACTCCAGCTCCCTCGTCCAGGAAGCCCCGCGCTGTGCTTCCTGTGTTTGACAAGGGGGATCATGGGGGTTGAAGTTCAGTTGATCCCAGGCGTGAGTCTGGCTTTGATGGAGGAATGTTGCTGTTTGCCGCGGTGTTCTTCCAGTCAGTTGGAAATGCATCTCTGGGCTTTCCTCAGCTCACTTCCTGCTAGATCAAAGCCCCCCCCCCCCCCCCCCCCCCCCCCAATTTGGTGCATATCTCCATTTCCCTGTGGTATCAGTCAGACACACACAGAAGAAAAATAAAGTTTGATTAATCATGCACTCGGGGGGGAAAAGCAAACACAAGCAGCATTTCTTAGGTGTCGTGTAGGGGCGCTGCAAGTTAAATGTTAAACAAAGAGGCTTGAGAGCAGAGGATCAGTGCCAAGATTCAGAGAATTCAACTTTATTTCAGGATAAAAATTTCCAACTATCCTTCAGCACTGAGGGATTACATTTGAGATGTAGTGTGTTTGTACTGACCTAAGAAAATGGTGTTGTTGCAGCTGAGGCTGTCTTTAAGTAAACTCCCTTTCCCATGGTCACTGTCTGTTTATCTTTTTCATCCCGGGGTGTGGATTGAGTTCCTTTTGTTGTTAGCTGTTTTATTTTCCTTATGTTTTCTGGATGGAACCACATTAATTGTTTATGACCGTCAAACGCTGCTGGATCTCCGACCTCTGAAACATCTCCGACCTTTGAAACATCAACCAGCATATCCACTTTTGAAATTGGGAAGCGACATTCCGTCTCCCATAGACACGACTACTGGCATTTATTGCCTGCCTTTTTTCCCCCCTGCCAAGAAACGGCCCAGACGACGGGGAAAACGGAGCGGCATCCGGATTCGCATCAAAACTTATTTGAAACTACATGGTGTAACCAACTACTACGCCATTTCGGATATCCTCCAACCCCTATCCTCTCTCCATGACCAGCACACCATCAGATTGCCCCGCCATTGATGGATCCGACAACTCGCTAATTCGGAACTACCAATCGTCCACCAACCCACTAGAAGCTGGATACGGGCGCGTGGTGGTGGCGTGAACCACAGCAACCTACGTCCGCTGAGGCGTGCTCCAAATAGCGATGAGATGACTACGATCAAGATGGCTGTGCTGAACATTAGATCGCTGGCGAACAAGTCTTTCGTTCTGAATGATTTTTTTCTCTCCTCCGAGCGAGACTTTCTATTCCTGACAGAAACCTGGATCCGACCTGGTGAGTCTGTCTCCCTATCGGAATTTCTTCCACCAGAATGTACTTTTGTCAGTACTCCTAGGACTTCGGGCAGAGGGGGAGGGCTAGTCACGGCTTTTAAAAACAAGTTCCGTGTCCGACAGCTTCCCCCAGCCATATTTTCTAGCTTTGAGGTGCAGTTACTTGAGTTGAACTGCTCCTCCCCGATCCTCTGTGCGGTGGTATATTGCCCACCAAAAGTCAATAAGGATTTTATTCATGAGTTCGCTGACTTTTTAGGAAACCTCTTGGTTAATTATGACTGTACTCTCATTACTGGTGATTTCAATATTCATGTCTGTTGTGAGTTGGACCCACTGGTCAAGGACTTTCTTGCTCTTATAGACTCTTTTAACCTTACTCAGTGGGTCAGTAAACCAACCCATATTAAAGGCCACACGCTTGATTTGGTACTATCCTACGGTTTGGACATTTGCATTACGGACATTTATAATCCTGGGATATCGGACCATTTCCCGGTTTTGTTTAATGTCAATGTGTGCAATATGGAGCTGAAACGTGAGGGTCCTGTGCAAAATATACGCATGATTAACTCAGAGACTATTGCTCAGTTTTCTATGGCTCTGACCAACACTGCCTTCTGCGAAATTAACTGGGATACAGCTACACCGGTTAATGATCTCGCTAACTCCTTCATCGCCACCTGTACTTCTATTTTAGACACTGTAGCTCCCTTAAAGACCAAACGCCTTAAACCATTCCGTCAACCGTGGATGAATGACTATACTCGTACCCTCCGACGTGAATGCCGCCAAGCGGAGAGGAGATGGAAGAAAGACAAACTCCAGATCTCCTTTGACATTCTCCACAATTGTCTGAAGAAATATCAGAAGGCTGTTAAAACTGCAAAAGCCTCCTTCCTTTCGGAGATCATTGCGACTAATAGTCATAAGCCGCAGGTCCTTTTTGGCATTTTTAATTCGTTAATAAATCCACTCTCCACTCAGACCGAGACCTCCCAAGCTTTATGTGAAAAATTCCTAAACTATTTTTCAGATAAAACTATAGCACTAAGATCCACATATCTACCCATTGAGGACACATCTTTAACATCCGAACCCTCGTCGGTACTAGAACAGTTTGAATTTGTTTCCTTTCCGACCCTTAAGGAAATAATAGCTCAAACGAAAAATTCCAATTCCCGTCATGATGTGCTCCCTTCTCGCATTATCAAAAACGCCCTGAATATTGTAGGACCCTGGATTTTACTTATAATGAATTCATCACTACTATCAGGCTGCGTCCCTGCTGTGTTCAAACATGCAGTTATCCAACCTGTAATCAAGAAAAGTAATCTTGATCCTAATGTCCTCTCAAACTATAGGCCGGTATCGAAACTCCCTTTTATGGCTAAAGTCTTAGAGAAAATTGTTCTCAAGCAATTGCAATCTTTCTTAGAGGCAAATGGAATCAATGAAAAATTCCAATCTGGTTTTAAACCTCACCACAGTACCGAGACAGCTTTACTGAGAGTTTTTAACGATCTCCTCGTAACTGTTGATACAGGGCGCCCTGTGGTTTTAGTTCTTTTAGACTTGTCCTCTGCTTTTGATACGGTCGACCATGATATTCTCCTTTCAAGACTTGAACATGTAGTTGGCCTTAAAGGCAAAGTACTCTCATGGTTTAAATCATACCTATCCGAGCGGTTTTTCTCTGTCTCTATGGGAAATCACTCCTCTTCCCCCGCACCCCTTCGTTGCGGTGTTCCCCAGGGGTCTGTGTTAAGTCCCACGTTGTTCTCTCTCTATCTGTTACCCCTGGGAAAAATCTTTAGAAATCACAATATCTCTTTTCACTGCTATGCGGATGATATCCAAATCTATTTCCCTTTGGATTTGGATCTTCAATCCCCGCTATTGCCGTTGCTTAATTGTCTGTGTGACGTCAGAGACTGGCTACTGCATAATTCGCTCACCCTCAATGAAAACAAAACAGAAATTATCGTCTTTGGTAGCCACATGCCGTTGAAACAGCTTTCGGAGACTTTAGGTTCCTATGCCAGCCACTTATCGCCCACTGTCAGAAATCTCGGAGTAATGCTGGACAGCTCCCTCAAATTAGATAAGCAAGTGGCTGCAGTGGTAAAAACCAGCTTCTACCAACTACGCCAAATTTCGAAGGCAATGCCTTACCTACGACATAAAGACCTTGAAAGGCTCATTCATGCTTTTATAACCTCTAGACTGGACTACTGTAATTCTCTTTACTTAGGCCTCCAACTCTCTCTTATTCAACGCCTACAATTAGTCCAGAATGCCGCAGCACGCCTTTTAAGCGGCGCTAGAAGACAGGATCATATTACTCCCATTCTAGCTGACCTCCACTGGCTTCCTGTCAAATACCGTATTGTTTTTAAAATTCTTTTATATACTTTTAAAATCTTAAATAACTTGGCACCCAGTTATTTGATTGACCTTCTTAATCTATATATCCCTACAAGGGCACTCAGATCCTCTAATCAGGGGCTTCTAATGCAACCAATGTCTCGATTAAAGACGAAGGGGGATCGGGCCTTTGCTTTCGCTGCACCAAAACTCTGGAACAGCCTACCGGTTGATGTCCGTGTGTCGGAAACTATCCAATCTTTTAAATCTCGGTTAAAAACCCATCTATTTAAGCTCGCTTTTCAAACTACTTAGCTTAATTTTCCCTGATTCATGCCTGTTCTTATATTATTATTTTATAATTTTATTCTTTGTTAACTGTTTTCTCCTGTTGTAAATTGCAAGTATGGTTCGTTTGTGAAGCACTTTGTTGTACTTGTGACTTTTAAATGTGCTATAGAAATAAAATTGAAATTGAAATTGAAATTGAATGAAGTTTTCATATGAATTCAGGGCTTTTGTTAGAATCCATGTGCTCTCTTTTTGTATTGTTGCTGTGTGCATGTATTGCAGCCACTGTAGGATTCACTGGCCCTGTCATTTATTTGTGTGTGTTGTGTGTCTGTGCGCTCTCAGGTGCCCCGGACCCAACTGCAGGCGCCAGCATTGATGATGATAACTGCTGGCATCTGGATGAAGATCAAGTCAGGGAGCAAGTCAAGCAGTTTCTGTCGCAGGGAGGTTACTACGGTTCTGGGAAACAGCTCAACTCCATGTTCGCTAAGGTTGGTGTCACTGCTCCCTTCCTCTGCATCGTTTGAACATTTATTTGTTTCCTCTGTTTTGGCAAATCTAAGCAGGAAAATAACTACATGAATAATACGTTTCTCTGCAAACATAGTGGAAATCTGCCCACTGCTACCATAACAGCTGGCTAGAAGATGGTGAACATAGCAGAGAATTTGACAGCAATTTATCCACACCTACTTAAATGTGGGCAATCGCTAAAAATAAAAAGTGTGCGGCAGTTAATTCAATTTTGAAATGTGTCACCAGAGAAAACCCCAACAACTCCTATGAGAAAGCATTTAGCAACAGTGGGAAGGAAAAACTCCATTCAGGGAGGGGCAGCCATCTGCCTTGACCAGTTAGGGGGTGGGGGGATGGAGTCAGGACAAAGGACACACTGTGGAAGAGACCAGAGATATAAGAACAAATGAATGAATGTGTGTGTGTGTAAACACAGAGTGAAGAAGAAACACTCTGGGAAGCCTATTGCAGCATAGCTAAGGAAGGGTTCAGGCATCACTAAGTTTGATCAAATGGAAAGTTTTAAGCCTGAACTTAAAATTTAAGACCGTGTCTGTCTCCAGAATCCAAACTGAGGGCTGGATTCACTGAAGGTGTAGGCTCTGCCTCCGATTTTACTTTTAAATATCCTAAGAACCATAACTAAGCCTGCACTCTAAGAATAAATTTGATTTAACAGGGAACCAATGAAGATAAGCCAATACGGGAGAAAAACGTTCTCTCTTTCTAGTCCCTGTCAGCAATCTCACTGGGATCATGTGAAGGCTTGTCAGGGAGCTTGTAAAACAACCTGACGATAGTAATGAATTACAATCCAGCCTAAAAGTAACAAAGACATGAACTAATTTTCATCATCACTCTGAAATCTGATATCTGGCATTTAGTTTCTAGTGGTTTGTAAGTATGTAAAAATGTTCTATTCAAGTAAATCTATGTGCCTGCAACTCCTGAGAATAACCTTTTAATATCTGCTTGACAGTATCTTAATTTTCTCAATTAGGCCTGAACAGCTTTCCAGTTGTGGTTAAATATGAGTCGGTGCAGATGTTTTCTATGCTTTCTCTTTCCTGACTGAAACAAGCCCACTTAACACATTCTGATAAGGCCAAGTTCTCAATTTCAGGGCCAAACTGTTTCTTTTATTTGGTTTTAATTGGTATTCAGAATGTTTTGTAGAATACATGCATCATGAATCGCCAAAAGCCATGTTCTGTCTTTTGTATTAGTTCGAATTTCAAATTCGAGGGGGGGCATATGATGTCATCTGAAATGGTAAATGGACTGATTCTTATATAGTGCTTTTCTACTCTAATGAGCACTCAAAGCACTTTATGCAACTTGCCTCATTCACACATACACACCTATTCACACAAGCACTTTTTTCTGTGCTTCTAATATGCAAGTGCTTTCTATCCGACATTCGCACACATTCACACTCCGATGGATGCATCAGAGAGCAACTTGGGGTTAGTATCTTGCCCAAGGATATTTGGCATGCAGACTGGAGCAGACGGGGATCGAACCACCAACCTTCTGATTAGTAGGTGACCTGCTCTACCGCCTCCACAGCCACCCCGACACAATGTAAAAACAATGTTATGTTTAATGTTCTAAACTGAAAGTAGTAAGTGGTTTTCATACCCAACTTTCCAGTAAGAATGCAAATGTGCACAAAATGTCCAAACTTTTTCTCTATTGCCAAGTATGTGAACTTGAGATGTGTTCTGTCTTTTTCTTTGCCTCCACCTTCTGCTTCAGCCTGTGTGATTATTCTAAGGTGCAGGAGGTACATGCTGCTCAGTCAGACTATTGTGTTACTCACAGTTACCAAGCCCGTGCTCTTTCCAGGTGCGAGAGATGCTGCGAATGCGGGACTCCAACGGTGCCCGAATGCTAACGCTCATAACGGAACAATTCATGGCAGACCCCCGACTGTCACTATGGAGACAACAAGGCACAGGCATGACGGACAAGTGCAGGCAGCTTTGGGATGAGCTGGGTAAGAACAGTTACACACACACAGGGAGAGTGCGATGTCTGACAGTTTTAGTTTGGAAAAATCAGAAGGGATCGGCTGTGTAGTTGGTGCAGTCACAGCCCTAAAGAAGTCTTCCTTTTGTTGTTCTGACAAATTTCTAGTCACTGTGTCAGGTAAACATCCATCTACTCAGTAAGCTATTAGGTTATCCAGTCAGCTGCTCCTCCTCATGCCCGGGCCTCTCTCTCCACCTGCACTGAGTGAATGATAAAGGCTGCCGATCAATATGGCTGCTCAGCTTCTCCACAATCAATCGCAGTATTTAGGAGGTCAATAAGAACACTTCCCGGGTGAGCTGGGGAGATCGTGACACAGACGCAGACAAGAATAACAGACAGACAGTCTGAGTGTGCTGCCTGATTTTTCTCTAATATGTGAAAGCCTGCCAGTTAAAACGCACAGATTTACTTAATTTTTTTTTCTTTTTCTTTTTTTTTTTTTTGAGAATTGTTGCAGAAGAAGAACTGCTGGGTTTTTAAAAAGCTGGTAAAGTTTTTCAGGACAGCAACCACCCAGATAGTTTTGAATCATTAATGCAGTGTTCATTTTCTTGCTTAGCTTATCAAGTAATTTACACTCGGTCTTAGTGCAGATCACCTTAAGCCTACTTTCTTCTGATTGGCTGCACCTGGTAAACAAAATATTTGAGTATTTGGTCAGTATAGTTTCAAAGACGTGACCATATTAGGGATACACCCCCCTCTTAAAAGCTTCTGTTATTAAGAGTCTGACATCTGATCCCCTTACTGTTCACAGGTGCATTGTGGGTGTGTGTGGTGCTAAATCCTCACTGTAAAAGCGAGGAGAAGAGTGGTTGGTTGAAGCAGCTGAAGAAGTGGGGGGACATGGACATCTGCCCACTGGAGGACGGCAACTATGGCAGCGAACTTCCCAACATTACCAACGCTCTGCCGCAGAGCAACCTCGCCCAGGGTCAGCACCAAAACCACAAATGTGCACACATTAAATTCTGAGCTTACTGCAATTGCAAGCAAGAACTGATCTGAATTAGCAGAAAGATTCTACAACTTAAACAATATAGACTGCACGCGCCTCGTTTCTACCAGTAACCATGCTTTTTGTGTGTGTCGCATCAGACTCTCTGTCCAGGCCGCGGAGGACTGTGTTCAGTCGGGCTGTCGAGGCCTGCGACCTCCACTGGCAGGACAGCCACCTGCAGAGGATTATTAGTAGCGACTACTACATGTCTCCGTCCTACCAAAGAGAAGGGGAGAGCCTGCTGTTCAGCCCGCAGGGCCTGCCACTCTGGCTAGGTAGGGTTTCATTACTCAGGTCCAGGAAAAGCAACCGTATTTACCTTTTGCATCATTTACAGTCTGTGATGTGTAAAAGTGCACATTCATGATTTAGTCAAATAATATAGGCTACAAACATGCACTGAGGAGCAGACAGTTTCTTCATTACAAGGCATCATTTTCAGGACGAATGACAGTGTTTGTGTGTCAGCTTGTACACACACAATCTCAGATTCAGCTAAAAGCCAACCCAAAACACACACACACACACACACACACACACACACACACACACACACACACACACACACACACACACACAGTAATTCTGCTGATATTGAGGCCAGTATCTGCAGTAAGCAGCTTCCAGCTAAGATCTGTCAGATTCTGCAACTTAAGCCAGCTATCAGACACACAGGCTTTCTGCTGAGACTGCACTGTGAGTTTGGATGTGAGTTTGAGTCTGCGCATGCCATTACTAACTGCATCATACATCCTGTAGGTGTGTGTGTGTGTGTGTGTGTGTGTGTGTGTGATTAAAGTGCAATGTGTGTATAGGAAGGAGTTTGTGTGCTTGTGAAGGTATCCTGACCTCATCTTATTTCTGTGTTCACCACACAGACCACGTCCCAACGGCATGTGCTCGCGTCGACGCCTTGCGCTCACACGGTTATTCCAGAGAAGCCCTGCGATTGGCCGTCGCCATCATCAACACCCTCCGCCTACAACAGCAGAGGCAGATGGACATCTACAAACACCAAAAGAAAGGTAACGGCATTGTTGGCTCTCTGGAGAAAGTGCAGCGTCTCAACTGGTGGTTCTAATGTCGGTCTCTCCCCCTCCTGTACCTTTCTCAGAACTTCTCCAGAGGGGTGTTACCTCCACGACTAACCTGGAAGGCTGGGTGGGCCATCCGTTAGACCCGATTGGCTGCCTGTTTATCACGCTCACAGAAACGTGCCGTGTTGATGACGACAACACCATGGACACTGGAGGTACGAAAACAAAGGCACCGTCCTTACCCTTTTTATTGTATTCAAGAGGTCATCACAGCTGGGTGTCTAGTTTGATGGCAGTTTGCAGTTCGTTGATCACAAAGATCTGCAAAGATATACAAGTATATCTTTGAGTATATGAGGAACATGTCAAATTAAGCTTTTACTGGTTTGTGTGCTTTACTTATTGGATTTAAATAGGACACTATTTCTAAATAAGTAAGAGCAAAAAATAGCTAATAATTATGATAAAATGGCTAATAAACAGGTAATGGCTAAATATTTTTCACTACAAGGACGTCTAAAAACCTGTTCATACAGAGAAAGGTGCTGAGTCATTATTGTTGAAAGTATACTAGACTGTGGTGTACAGAGTTTAACTGCTGAGGCAGCATGATTGCATAGAATATCTTTACAGTCAAGGGCTATAAAAGTGAACTCCTTTATGGTTAGAAGACAGACATTGCTAATACTGAATGAAAAGCCAAGTGTGACTTTTTTCCCCCCTAATTTTCTGAACCATCCCAACTTAAATATCTTTTCTGTAAGCCAAATTCCTAGGTATTTGTAGGGCTCAGAAAGAGTTACATGGGTGCCATTTACAGTTTTAATTGCAAGGTAGTTGAAGAGTCAGAGGTAGAAGTAGATCATCTAATCATTATCTGTGGATCTAAAACAAGTCTGTGATTAAAGAGTGATGACTTGAAACTGAAGATTGCAGACTGAAGGTTAAAGCCTTGGGCATATAAAACACATCACTAAAACTAAAAAGAATGAAGGCATACACTGAAACATAGCTTAGAAGTCATAATATAAACTGCAGTGGACCTAGGATAGAACCCTGAGGCATCCCATTTTTGATTGTAAGATAGCTTCAGCAACAGCTGCATGTTCTCCTTAAAACCAGTTATAGTTTGTGGTGTAAAATATGATGGACAGTCATATCAAATTCTTCAGAGATTACGCTGCACACAACTGTTTCTTATCCAGTTTGGAGACGGCAGTTGTGTACTGTAGCTGTAATATGTGTAGGAAGTCAATACAGGCACATAGTTTTACATTAATTAGTGATTTCTTAATTTTTTTGGCTGAGAAGTTCAGAAAACCTCTGCTTTCATGTTGAAACATGCATTTGAAAAAAAAAGAAAAAAGATTCAGTCTCTTTGCGTCTGCTGTTTAGTCTGCATCACTGTTGAGCCAAGCTTCTGTCCAATACATCTACACAGCAAACCAACGTCTTAACATGCACCTTAGCAAAATACATACATACCCATGAGTCAGAGCCCAGGTTTCTTACAACTATACAAAGAGCCCATTTACAAAACGCAAGGTATAATTTCAGGCCCACATCACCAGCTGATGCAGTATATAATCCTAACCAGAGGTGATCGGGTTCACCAGCAGTGACTCATCACACAACAGACGCCATGGTCTTATATGAGGACTAGGCACTATTGTGCTGCAGGCAGCCATAAACTAGGAGAGCATGAATGGATTGGGCTGGAACACCCTGCTCATTTAGTCCAGACCACACTCCTGTGCGTTCATGTATTTGTGTGTGGGGGGTATGTATAGAATGTATCACCATTTGCATTTTCTCACTGCCCAGGGATTTCTTTTTTCCCCCTTTTTGCACCAGTGGCTATTGCAACTGAACAGAATAGGGGTTGGGTTTTCTCATTGTTACCAGGCTACAGGGAACTATTGTCAGTTCAGACAATGCTGACCACTGGCACACTCATCTGTGTGTGCGTGTGCGTGTGCGTGTGCGCGTGTGTGTGTGTGTGTGTGAGAGAGAGAGATAGAACAACAGAAAGAATGATTGTTTTGTGTTGTTTGGGGAATTTGAGGAGAGTGGTATGATAATTTTGCGTGCTTGGGAGTATAGCTTGGTCACCATGTTTTCATTCCCCATGTGAGACAGCTGGGAACATCTGTTGTAAAGTGGGTGGATCTAGACTATGTCTAACCCAATCGAAATACGATTCCTTCTCTGGCCTTTTCACATCAACCAATCAATCTAGAGGGAGAGGAAACAACAGCAAGTTGGCTAAGGGGTTAAGTCTGTAAGCCCAGTTTCCACTTTTCTCTAGATTACTACACATATATACACACATCCCTAGAATAAACAGGATTTGGGGGCGGGGGGGGATCTCTTGCTCAGGCGGGATTTAAGCAGAACGATGGGAGGGGGAGCGAGAGAGAACAAATGGGCACCAATCAACAGCTGAGGCTCTTGTGGCATCTGTTCTCAGTTATAATTGTCAAGCATTAGTGTAGGGCAAGCAGCCATCTTACATATATGAACAACCTACTGTCTAAGCCACACTGATATAAATGCTATACAGTGTGGCTTATATGGCACACACAAATATCTGTGTATTTTTGTTGTATTTTTTTCTGCTATTGTTTTATTTTCCTCTTCAAATGCTAGTCCTACAACAGATTATAATTTTTTTTGATATGGCAGAGCCATTATATATGCACCATGTAGCCATTCCTATAACCCATTAACTGTATGGTTTAGTAATGTGCTAAGCTTGCAGGCTCTGACTATCCTTAACAGTAATCTTTTATATACTACTAGGCAGATAAAAGTGGTTTTGGTTCATATTGTGATAATTTTCTATTTTCTACACATTTTAGATAAAGGTTAAAAGCATCCCAGAACAATCTTTTATGTTTTATGAAAATCCTTCTGTTGGAGTTGTTGTATTGATAAAACCAGAGCAAATATTATTTTGCTTATGCTAATACACTAATGGGGTCTAGTGGAGTTTCTCTGAATTAGCCAAATTAAATAGCTTGTAGACTTCTAAAGTGAGTTTGTTGAGGCAGTTTGGGATGTTTTTGTGCTGTGAAGGTAGTGTACCATAGCAAAAACCTAATCTTCTCTTTGAAGTAATAAAGCTAAAATTAAGAAGAAACTATATTTAAAGCTTTTTCCCATTTAGATTATAAACAAGGTGATTGGAAGCTGCTAGGGCAGCATGTCAGTATTGGATAAGGTGGACTTCTGAAACTTTGCTGTTATGAAAGGAATCTTTGCTGAGTTGGTGTCTTTGTTTTTCTGTCTCCTTGGATTTCTTATCATTCTGAAACCAGTATAGATGACGTGAAGTTAATGACTTACATTTTTGGGGGAATCTTTTTCCTTTTAGACTGTGACCCCAGACCTCCAGTTTACCATCATGTGCCAGTGTGGGGCAGTCCAGATGCAGGGGAGTCCTACTTGACTCTGGCCTTAGAGGTGGCTCTGATGGGTATGGGTCAGCAGAGGATCATGCCCGAGGGACTGTATGCCCAGGATAAGGTAATAATTTAATATCACCTTAAAATCATAGAGAATATAGTAGAGTGAGGATCCTTGAATTGCTAGTGAACACCGAAATACACCTATGGCACACTTTTATTATATAAAGAGGTTTGTGTAAATTTGTAGATGTCACCTTCGCCATCAGTAAATCACTGTAATTTATGATTTTGTTTAAAGTAAATGTCATGGAAGGAGAGGGAAAAGGTCGCAGCATTTGTTTCCTGAAAAACAAGCAGAAAGCCACAGTACTTAAGTTCACTGTGATTTAAAATAAATCCATGGAACATTTCTTTGTGTAAATGCTAATCTGCTTTAGAGGGCTTAACACTACTGCCACAGACCTTTCCTAATGTCACTGGAATTAGCTGCAGCCTCTATGTTTCAACCAAGAATTGCATTTAAAACCAGTCACATGCACACACAGACCTTTTACTAGATATTTTTTCCAGCAAAATAAATTTTTACCATCTGTGCTGTAACAACAGATGTGAATAGATGCAAGTTTGTAAGAACGTACTGGTCATTTAATGTCCTAAGGTCAAAACCCTTTCTGAGAAAGGTATTAAAACTCTTTTGATCTTTTCTGTCGTATCATTTTTCTTGCTGGTGGGTTGATACACATTTTCTTTCTTGAAATTCTTGAAAGTAGTTGAATTTCACTGAAAACACTTAATAGCTAAATGGCTACTTCAGAACTGAAAATGTTCTTATAGTTAGAGTGAATGCTATTTGTGTCTTCAACATGTTCTAGGTGTGTCGTAATGAGGAGCAGATTGTTGCAAAGCTTCAGGAACTGGAGCTGGACGACCTATTGGTTCAGACCCTCCGGAAGCAGGCCATACAGCTACTAGAAGGTACGGTGTCTGCAGTAAATTTTATAAATTTCATTTATTTATTTTGTCCAATATTAAGAACATTCATCAGATATTGAAACCTGCACGGTTTTGAGTCCAGAACGTGAAAGGTTTTTGTTGTGACGGTTGTAAAGTGTAGCTTGAAAGCTTTGACTTCAATATTTATTCAGTGCAAATCACAATCGGGCAGTGGAGCCCATACCTAGCACAGTGGTCTCTTGTGGCACGTTCTTGAGACAGAAGGTAAAGAATATTTTGTTTTTCTCTTTGCTCCAGCTGGCCCATTCAGCGGTCTGGGTGAGGTCATCCACAGGGAAAGTGTTCCAATGCACACCTTCGCCAAGTACCTGTTCTCTGCCCTGCTGCCGCATGACGCAGACCTGGCTTATAAAGTGGCTCTCCGCGCCATGAGGTCAGACTCCCCTTTCACTGCAGCTTCAAACAGTTATTGATGAAAAGTATTTTATGTTGCGTGTGTAAATGATGGTAATTTTGCCTTTACGCAAACAGGGCCACAGTAAAACGAATAAGGGCCTCTATTTCATGACATGGCTTTTTTAATCTGAATAGTATTCCTAATTAATTCAGAAGATATGACCTAACGGTTACTTTGTGACAGCCAAAGATTTAGTGCCACATATAAAATAGCCAACTAGCTATTTAAGTGTAGCCTGCTCACAGCTGCTATGCATCTGCAATATGCTTTGCAACCCACCTCGACACCTTCTTTTATGCTTTATCTGACGTACTCTGTGTCATATCTGTTGTCACTGATGCCAGCTCTGTTCTGTGTAGCTATAACTTCTTTAGAGGTATTGGTGAACATTTGGGTTGAAAGTTGAAGTTTTTTATAGGGCTGTTGTATTGGGTGTGTGTACAGAAGTAATTGTATTTGTGATGCTTTGGTAATGTGTCGTGTTAAATTGCCATGTGTCCCAGCATAAAGTTTGACATAAAAGTAATACGGTTGCACATACTGCAGCTGTAACTGAATGCATACTCAGATCCATATTTTAGTGTTACTCTTGGAATAAATAAAACATCAGGACAAAGTGCCATCTGTCTAAAACAGATCTTTTACTACATGTGCCAGGTTGCCGGTTCTGGAGTCATCGGCGGGCTCTGGGGATGTCGGCCACCCTCATCACGGTATCTCCATAGTTCCGAGCAGATACCCACGCTGGTTCACACTGGGCCACCTGGAGTCACAGCAGTGTGAGCTGGCTTCAACCATGCTCACTGCTGCTAAAGGTAATGCCAGCTTATTGAATGCCCGCTCAGATGTTACTCAAACAGGCAAAGCTGGCTATTGAGGCATTTCTCCATCATGATCTTAGTTTGCGTTGTGTTTTTTGCTTGCAGGCGACATGTTGAGATTGCGGACGGTGCTTGAGGCCATCCAGAAAAACATCCACTCCTCTTCCTTAATCTTCAAACTGGCCCAAGACGCCTTTAAGATAGCAACACCCGCAGAGAGCCCACCCGATATAACCCTGCTCAACGTGGCGCTGGAGCTAGGACTGCAGGTACTGTATGTGTGTGTGCATGGAGAGAGTGCAGTCGAAGTATGAGGGCAAGTCAGTAATTTTCACAGATCATTTCACCACAGCAAAGAAAATCAAATCAGAGCACCGATCGCCAGTCAAAACATGCAACGGTTTCCTTCACCTTGTCATTTTTTCCAGCCCTCTGCTGCCCCACTACAAATTAACAGCAAAAACATCACACAGAGTCTTACTGTTGTTGATGAGAAGAAACCACATAATTAAACCTTTTGGGTCCCACAGTAAACACAGAAAAGTCCTCAGATCATCAGGCTGCAGTGACGCTGTGGCTTCCCCCGTCTCTTTCTGCTGGTATTTAGAGTATCGGCTGAATTCCTGTCAGCAAAACTGCTAATAAAGTGCTCAAAATGGAAGGGTCGCAAATCATCATCTGTGCAATTATGAGCATATTCTGGTTACATCTGTCATCAGAGGAGCCATGTGGTGCCATGCAAACAGCTAAATTATGAAAATCACACACTACACAAAAATGCTTTGATTTCCAAATGCACGTATTCATGAAAACTGCCAAGAGGGTATAGAAATGTGTAACGGTTCAATGGCGCTAACAGAGCGCATCATGTTCTCCATGTGTGTTTTGCAGGTGATGAGGATGACTCTGTCCACTCTGAACTGGAGGAGGAGAGAGATGGTTCGCTGGCTGGTAACCTGCGCCACTGAAGTCGGTATGTGCATCCGTTTTTAAAGCGGATTCATGCTCTAATTACAGCCTCCGTGCTGCGTTGTGATCTTCAGTAAGTTCAGCTTTACAGTTTCTTTTGAGCTGAAGTGTCTTGTTAGTCTAAATGAGGAGGGATGAACGATGTTTTCCCAAAAGAGATTCCCTCATTTGATCTTTGAAGACAAGAGGGGCTGCATGACATGTTGCACCATCAGTTAAGAAGTCAAATTTATGCCTCCATAATCTTTTTAAGAATAGAGACTCAAATTATACCAAGTGTAATGAAATGATTTAATGATTTTAGTAACTTTAGCAATTTGGGACGATTATAGGTCGAGGTACACATGGCTTCATTTTCCAAGTCCTCCTAACTGAAAAGCTGAGTGTGAAGTGCTGCTCTGTTTTCTCTTTCCTTAATCCTTCAGCTCAGTGCAAGGTGCTATACAGTCATTTGGTAGTGACCAAGGGGCTGCTGTTCATGAGGAATTTGAGTGTACCATATAAGCTATAGTAGTGCTCACTCTACATCTGGACAGCACTTCAAAGTGCCGAGCTTGCTGATGTGAATAGTGAGCAATTCTGGTCACAAGCACTGAATGGTAAATCTCTTTTTCCCTCTCATCAGGTCTGCGGGCGCTGGTGAGCATCTTACAAAGCTGGTATACTCTGTTCACGCCCACCGAAGCCACCAGCATTGTGGCGGCCACCGTCATGTCCCATAACACCATCCTGCGCCTCAGCCTCGACTACCCCCAGCGGGAGGAGCTTGCAAGCTGCGCAAGGACCTTGGCCCTGCAGTGTGCCATGAAGGACCCACAGAACTGCGCCCTGTCAGCTCTGACGCTCTGCGAGAAGGACCACATCGCCTTCGAGACGGCCTACCAGATCGTGATCGACGCGGCGTCGACGGGCATGACCTACTCGCAGCTGTTTACCATTGCGAGGTACATGGAGCACAGAGGATACCCCCTGCGGTCGTTCAAGCTGGCCTCGCTGGCCATGACACATCTCAACCTGGCCTACAACCAAGACACTCACCCAGCTATTAACGACGTGCTGTGGGCCTGTGCGCTCAGCCACTCACTGGGGAAGAATGAGCTTGCGGCTATTATTCCGCTGGTGGTGAAGAGCGTGCACTGCGCCACAGTGTTGTCTGACATTCTACGGCGGTGCACTATGACTGCGCCGGGTCTCGCTGGAATTCCTGGGAGAAGGAACTCTGGGAAGCTGATGTCCACGGATAAGGCACCGCTGCGCCAGCTCCTGGACGCCACGATCTCGGCGTATATCAACACCACGCACTCTCGGCTGACGCACATCAGTCCACGGCACTATGGAGAGTTCATAGAGTTCCTGAGCAAAGCGCGGGAGACTTTTCTGCTGGCACAGGACGGACACATTCAGTTTGCCCAGTTCATAGACAACCTGAAACAGATCTACAAGGGCAAGAAGAAACTGATGATGTTGGTCAGGGAGCGCTTCGGCTGACCTTACTGACCTTCTCTCACAGAGACCCTCTTCTTGGGGGAAGCAGTTACACTTCTGTGTTTCTAATTTAAGTTTTATTTCTTTTTATTTTCACGTATTTTGAGCCATTTGCTGACTGAGGTTTTATCCTGTTGTTCTCTTTCTTGAATGTGAACCAGGAAGTGTTCGCAGTACATTGCTCTACTTCATTAAGACTGCAAAAGGGGGGGAAAGGTTTGAAAAACTAGAAAAACAAAGCATTTTGCCCTCCTACTAATGTTAAATTTAGTGTTTAAAAAAAGGAAAAAAAGTCAAAAGAATGTGACTGCAAAAGCAAAACAAACTTTAGTTTTGTGGGGGTACATGATGATATGAAAACCAAATGATTTAGCTGTATGTACTGTTGAGCCAGAAGATGCTTTCAGCTGGGGTTAAGAAGAAGGAGAGGTTTTCAGAGTGGAAGAAGCATGTTATTCCCAAAAAAAATCCACTGAGGTCAAAAACACACATAGTGTTATTGTCATACCTCGACTGTACTGTCAGCTTTAACTTCTTGATCAGAAATGGCCTCTTTGTTTCATTCAGGGCATTTTAGAGTAGAGAGGGCAGAATACAGAACTCCCCATGTGGTCTCTCTGTGGGGGAAGTCAGTACCTGCAGATTTAAAAACCTTCACCTGCTGGTTTCTGACAAATATCTAAAATAGGAAGTCCAACGATGCTTCACAGAGTGTGTGTTTTTAAATCCAGACGTCTGACAGTGACGTTCAGGCTGCTGCTTTAGCTAAGGTAGGGTAGTCGAGTCTCTATATATAAATACAGTATATCTGTTATGCCCTCCTATAAGCTTATTTACAGTGACAAAATACAACTGTGAGAACCGGTGGAGTCTCATCCACTGCACTGCTCTTCAGCTATTTGTGGCCAAAACCTTTTGAACGTGCAAGACTCCAGCACCCACTTTACCATCACTACATTGAGATTTAGTCAGCAAGCAATATAAATCAAGCCTCTGCTTCGTTTTTATCACTAAAAACAAGTTCACTTTCTGGTGTTGTGCAAAGAAGCGTTGGAACCTGTTGGGGCCTTGTTGATTTCACTGACTGTTAGTTCTGCATGTCGCCGAAGTCCCTTTTCCATCACAAGAACTGGAAATCAGATGCATTACCTCAAAGGAATGCATCCTCAGCTGGTTCATGATGCTGGCTCAGTAATCCTTAAAACCGCAGAATGAAGTTTGAGTTCTGTGGTCATGTGTCTTAACCAACATGAAGTGCATTTCTTGTAGATGTCACCATGCTAGTTTTGCTAAGTTGGGCTTAGACACATCTGCAAATGTTTCCTTTGGCATCATGTCTCATTGTGAAATTTGGCTTAGCAATTGGTTTTTCACTGCGATCATTTCAGCTCACTATTTGAATGGGTTTAGTCACCAGAACCACCTGTTTAGGTTTAGATGAACATCGTGGTCTGGGTTCAGATACCTCCACTAACAACACATTCCACTTTGAAGCAAAGTACTAAAGGCAGAGATGCCAAAGGTTCGATACAGAACATACTGGGAGTAAGAGCGTGTAGTGACATGTTGTAGTAAGAACACGTCTCACATTATTCATTAATTAACATACAGTTTAATTTATGCATACAGTAAATGTGACATGCCTGCAATGACTATGTCTACACAGAGCCGCCACAGTGTCACTTTATCAGAAACTAGCAGTGTTATTTATGACAAATTTGAAAGGGACTTTAAATGGGGTTTGAAAAAATAATGAAAATTTAATACAATTTAGCCAAGTGGGTGGGAGGATCCATCTATCCATCCATCCATGCAGTTTCATAACAACTTGTCCACTTCAGGTTTGCCGGGTTGCTTGAGCATATCCCTGCTGTCATGAGTGATAGATGGGGCACACCCTGGACAGGTCGCACTCAAATTCACACTAACTGCTATTTCAGGATGACCAATTAATGTCTTTGGACTGTGGGAGGAAGCCACACCACCCAGAGAGAACCCAGGCAACAGAGAACGCATATAATGTGCTAATGTCAGTGTGCTGTTAGCTTATTATTGCTGCTTGATGATAAAGAGATTTCAATAATTGTATAAAATTTTATGATTATATATAATAATTTAACCAGATGTGACCCTCTTTGGATGAGAGCAGGAAGTTGCTTATGCTAGCACTGGCTAGCTAGCTTGGTTTAGCGGCATGCATTCATTAAAATGAAAACAAAATCTACTCCCCAGAATCTTTTAGTCCAAGCAAAATTTAAAAAAAAAGAAAGACTAGAGTTCCAACAGACTAATTTTAAATGTAATATTTGGCTTGTTGGGTATTTTATCGTGGATCTGCAGTTTGTTGCCCCACTGCATTGGCGTCATTAGTTAGCTTTGTTTTTAGCTTACTCTGCTGGTCCCACATTCAATTCAATTCAATTTTATTTATATAGCGCCAAATCACAACAAAAGTCGCCTCAAGGCGCTTCATGGACAAAAATATTAAAGGTATTCAAGTAGTGTGTTCAGAACCACTGAAAACCTAAATAAACAAAATTAAAAAGACATAAATGTAAAATGTTAAATATCAGGTGAGCAGCAGTAAATAGACTAGCCCCGTCATCTTTCCTTCAGTTTCTCGGTCTTGTGATGGAAAAGACGCAAAGTCACCTGTGAAAGCTGCTGGTCATGATCATCATCAACAGTGAAGATGAGTCCTCCTTGACTTTCTCACAGGACTGCAGTGCAAACTCAAAGACTAGAGTTTACTTGATGACTTCATTGTATGTATTTGAGACCACATATCTTGGCACAGGAAGCCGTTTTCTCTTTATGGGGGATCTCCACACCCCCTTTTTCTTACCCAATGGCAAAGTGTTGTTGTTACCAGCAGTAATGCAGTACAGAAAGAGCTTGAATCTTTTACTGGTCAGACTTAATGTCATCGTTTAAAGCACTTCACACGAATACCTCTTCAGTGCGTTCCTGCCTGCTTCAGCATTTATTTATTGGTAGAATACTTTTTGAATGGAGGAACATTTTCCTGTCTGCTTTTACATTCCACAAGAGCTACCTTCACCCAAAACCTGGGTAGTCAGTCACAACTCTGGGCCTTTACTTTCTTTCTCTCTGTCTTTTTTTGTTTTGTTTTTGTTTGTTTTTTTGGATCTGAAGAAATGCAGATAGAAGAATGGGAATGAAAAAAGGAAAACTGAGCAAAAAGAAGAGAGGCTAAACTCAGTTCTCAGGGACACCACTTAAAGAAACAAAACAAAAAGTAGTAGCATTTAGCATTTAAGATATTGTAAATACTAAAGTGTCAATTCAAAAAATTGTAAAGTTATAATTATTTATGATGTATGTTATGGTTTTGTTCTTTGTTTTTATGATTTTGACGGGGTGTACTTGAATTGTTTTGGACAGGGGTGTTTGACAACTTTTTTTTTTTTCCCTTTTTTGTTTTGTAAGAGCAAAGACTTCAAGGCATTTCTCAGGTGCTCCTGTGTACATTTCTTTCAGTTTTTGTTTTTTGGCTTTTTTTTTTTTTGCTTTTTTTTTTTTTTTTTGCAATAATAGCTATTATTATTTGTATTTTATAGAAGATGGGGGGTGTTTTCCAAAAGTGAGCATGTTATTTGAAGTCGAGTAAAATGAGGAAGGCATTCATTTGTAAACGGATTCTTACTAAACCTGACTATGCAGAACCACTTCGATGGTGTTGTCCCCTCTTTAATATACCCCCTTAAAACTGAGTGCAGAGACCCAGTGGGTTGAACCACTATTAATGAGGACGGGGGTGTTGCGGACGAAAAGGAGACCCATCACGCTTATATTCGGACAGTGCACAGTGGCCGGCCTGTTTCCGCTGCAACGTTTAGAGGAGACGAAAAAGCGAAAGACGGTGGAAAATGCCTTTCTGGTCGATCAATGTACAAAAGTTGTTGATTTTTTATTTGTTTTGTTTGTTGGTTTTCTTTAATCAGGACTAAAGCCTTCAGTGTCTTCTCAGAGGTGTCGCATTGTGCGGCAACACTGTGGTGAGACGAAACGATACGCAAATGTCAAGAAACGGCAACTGTATGAACAAAAAAAGAGATGGCTTGTGGATGACCTCGTGCTCATTCCTTCTAACTTTTAAAAAAAAATGCTTTCTCAGTTCCTCTTCACCTCATTAAACTGGCTGAGTTCAGGTCTTCTATAGTTTTGTTTTCCCCCGATGTTCTTGAACACCTCGATCCCTCTCGCACAAGGAGGACGTTGGATTTAAAGCCAGTTGCGTTTAAGTGCGACTATCCTGAAACACGTTGACATCAGTGCGCTACAGTAGCTTGCAGAAAACGAAATAAAGCTGCGAGGTTTCTACATGAGGATAATGAAATGATACATTGATTTTTTTTTTTTTTTGATAATATATTAGGAAAATAATTTCGCCGGGGAGCTCCAGTCGGCTGCCTTTATGTGATGCATTCACTGCAGCAAAGTTTTCCTTGCTTTTCTTTTCCTTCTTTATTAACTAACTCAGCCAGTTCCTGGGCGTTTTTCTTTGTTGTCCCCGTCTGTCTTTGGTTTGTAGGAGAAGTACTGTTTGCTGGTAGAGATCTAGTTCACCTACTGTTTTCCCAGTTTTTGTTTTTGAATTCTTTCCAACTTTAAGGGATATTTGAAAGTGTTTGTTGCCTCTTTGTGCTACTGATTATGAAAAGGTATCTCCAGTATTTGTTGCCACAGAAGTATCATAGCTTATCATCAACACCTTTTCTTTTTTTGTAATTTTTTTTTTTTGTGCGACTTCTTGAGCTACTGTCTATAAAGCGAGAATTTATTACTATTTATGTAACGCTACTACCATTTTATATTGATTTGTGTTGGAATCTCAGTGCTTTTCTATGAATAAAGTGTGAAACACATTACCAGGATGTTGTTTGTTGAGCCAAAATACATTAGTTTAAAGTTTGCCGGCAGACACTCTTGAATTATTTAATACATCACAAAAGATTGAAAAGCTCGGCATAGCGCAGCCATCTTTAAAGGTTGCCCTGTTAGTGGAAAATCCCCTTCACTGACCTCAGGACATCGTCAACACAATCATGGAAACCTTTATGGCGGAGTCTCAGTGAAAGTTAACCAGTTCGATAATGTACTCGTCTAGCAACAAATCAATTACTGCCTACTACACCTATGATGAAGCTAGATCAATGTATTTAGTTGTACAAAGTGTATTATTTGATCCTAAATTATTACTTGGTGATATTTAAAAACCCTCCAACCATCTTAAATTGTTTATACCTGGAACTGCTACCAATACATGCCCAGGTTAATTAATATTTTCAATTCCGTACTAATATCGTCTTACTAGTTGGAAATTGCACAAAATTGTTTTTGGAGGTTATTCCTAAGAGAAATCCCATTATGTTCATGTATTTCCCCCCCAAACACCAGGTTCTAATGAATGAGCCATTCAAACTGGTCTGACCTGAACTCAAAAAGGTTGATCAACATGGGACAGAATGTGTCGTAATCATCAAAAACAGCAGAATAAAAAAATAACAATAAGGCAAAAAGAAAAAAGTAAGTCATTCAAAAAGGCTACATTTGATTATTAATCTTTGTTCTACTTCTGTGCTGATTCTTTCCAGTTTTGCTTCATCATGTTTTTTCATTTCAGTTCCAAAGCAAAGCTCTCGTGGGTGGATATTATGGACCGGAAGTGAAACAAGTGGTAAGACTTCAGTATTTCCCCCACCAACTTCTCCTTCTATTTTTTTTTTTACCTCTCATGCAATGTGATTTAACTACTCTTTTAACCATCTCTCCTTTCTTTCCAGTTAGACTTTTGTGTTCCCTTAACTCATTTCAAACTTGAAATACACAGATAATGAGCAAAACTGTGAATTTATAGTACCCAACTTGTAAGAAACTTGAATTACATTTAACAAATCTCAAACTCTGTGACAGCAAGTGATCCAAAGTGGCTAAAAGCCTGCATTCTTCCCAGCTGCTGTGGTGCAGTCCTTACAATTTCACCCATCCAACCAATCTGCCAGAGTGGCAAATGAAGCACACGGAGACTGATAGAGTTCCATCAATATTTCACTCATTTTTCTCTAATCAGAATATTTTTCTTCTATCCCGCCTTCACTGCTTCATTCTCTCTCATTACAGATTTCTGCAGAGCCATATAAGCAGACAATCAGGGCATCAAGAAGCATTTAAGTGTGCTCGTAACTCCATGTATGTGTGTGCACGTCCCTGTGTGTGCATGTGCAAGTGTAAATCTAGATTGATTGGCTGAAGACAAATGAGCAGATTTATATTAATTATCCAGACAGATAGATGGAGGAGTGATTGCTATAAGCCCAATCTTTTTTTCGCCTCACTTTCCACTGCCCCCCACCCTACCCCACCCAGCCTGCCTCGCTCTGCCCCTCCTGCTCATACTTATATTTACTCAGACACAGAAACACTAAACACATGAGCAAACGAGCTGCGTTTTAACCAATCACACGTTTTCTCTGGTGTACTTTTCCCTTTGCATACACTTATCCTGTTGGATAACTAAACTAAGTGCGCGTCCTCTCCTGAGCACAACAGCAAGACCAGTCTGTGCAAGCTTCTACATTCACTACTTGGATGTGACTCCTTTACCGTGAACTATTACATCAGTGTGACGTGGTTTCATGCAGGATATCAGCTGTGGCACTGCTGAGCTGTTACTGAAGCCCAGATTGCTTTAATAGCAACCTTAAGCTCATTTTTCTCTTGTTGTATATTCTCTGTGGGGTTCAGGCCAGTCGAGTTGTCTGATCAGTCAGGAAACTGTTTGGTAGCAGTTTTGGCACTGTGGGCAGGTGCTAAGTAAGGAAATCGGCATCTCCATAAAGCAGATGGAGGCATGAGGTAGACTGCTGCATTCACTTTGGACTTGATAAAACAGAACGGACCAACCTGCATCCCCAGCAGATGACGTGGCACCCAACTTCACTGTGGATTGTATGTTTCTCCAGTCTTCCTCCAGGCTCTGGGAAATTAGTTCCCAAAAGGAATGCAAAACTCGCTTTCATCTGCAACAGTTTGGACCACTGAGCAACAGTTGTTCTTTTTAGCTCAGACTGAAACCAGCCTAAACTGACTCCTTGTGAACTTTCCATTAATACACACATACAGCACTCTGAACAGCCAAAATTTTCAGCAACCACCTTCTGTGAGATATGAAGTTAGCTTTTTAGACCACAAACTTACTTTAATAATTGTTTTTCTTCAATTTTATTTTATTTTAAAATTGTTGTTGTTTTTTTCTGTAATATTGTACATCTTTATTCTACAATACAAAATGTCCTGAGGCAACTGTTGTTGTGATTTGGTAATATATAAGAAAAATGTATTTTAATTAGACTTCAGTCAGAAATGATGTCCATCTTTTATATACAGTATATGGCAGTGCCACATATACACTGGTGGTCCTCTAACTTGTCCAAACATAACTTGAATCGTGACAAAGCAAGAGCACATGACAGCTTTTGAGTGTAAACAGAAAAACATGTTAGCACTATAGTGAGCACACTGAGGACCTGAACATTGAAAGTTTTTCCATTTGGCTCATTTTTTTCTTTCTTTCTTTTTTTTACCTTCAGCTTATTTATTTTTCTCCATTCTGGGGGGGATTTTATTCAGTCCTAATGACACAATTTAAAGTCATACCATCAGAGCTATGACACAGGATCATTTGCGAGTAATTTAGTGACAGCAGAGGTTAATATCAACATAGCGTACATGCTGGAATACTAAGGTATCACCGGCAAAGAGAGACTGTCACAGCTGTCAGCATCTGCATTAGCGTCTCAAGGTCCTCGGACTAAAGCCAGAGTTTCACTTCCTGCCTCCACCTCCCTCCATCCCTCCACACAACCACTATGGTAATAACGCCCATCAGTCTCTGTCACAGTGGGCTGTGTGTGTTCTTTCATGCATGTGCTTATTGAAAAATTGTGTGTGTGTGTGTGTGTGTGTGTGTGTGTGTGTGTGTGTGTGTGTGTGTGTGTGTGTGTGTGTGTGTGTGTATTTGTAAGGGGGTGGTCACTGATAAAGCGCTGATAGTGTCCATCCATGGCAGATGATGTACAGCCTGCTGTCTCTCCAGGCAGATTGGATTTACTGGCCTGCTGATTTGCTGAGAGATGGAGCCGGGACCTCCTTCAAAGGCACCCTCTCTCACTCACTCACTCACTCACTCACACACACACACACACACACACACACACACACACACACACACACACACACCTGTTCAATCTCTGTGCACAAAATAAGCACATAAAACACACACAAATGCACGATGAAATGATTCATGGACACACAAACATGAACACAGAAGCGCACACACTTATATATTATTCTCCTGCCAAAGCCTTTAAAGCGACCATGTGGAAATTGATCTCCATTTCTAAAGAGCACTGATTCATTGTTACCTTTTCTCTTTGTCTATTTCTCTATTTCTCCCTCTCTCTCACACACACACACAAACACACACACACTCTCTCTCTCTCTCGCTCTCTCTCTCTCTCTCTCTCAGCCTATCACTTTATTCCCAGATGGCCCACTGACACACAGCCCAAGCCTCTTTAGTCTTACCTGTCGACAATCAGCGGTGATTTTTGTTCATTTGTCTTCACTGTTTACGCAATACGGGGGCCACAACAAAAGCCTCTGTGTGTGTGTGTGTGTGTGTGTGTGTGTGTGTGTGTGTGTGTGTGTGTGTGTGTGTGTGTGTGTGTGTGTGTGTGTGAGAGAGAGAGAGAGCCAGAGAGGGAGAGAGAGTGTGTTACTACCGCACCCACACAAAGGAGTGAGATGAATGAAAGCCTGCTGCTATTCCCCCTCTCATCAGCTGCTTTGAGCTCTGTGTATTTTTGTACATATTAATAACACTCACTGCTGAACAGTCTTAATTATCTGGAAGCTGGATTTCTACTTTTCATTCAGCTTCCATTTTAACAACAAAGGCGCTGCTTCGCTGCTGCACGTCCACACTGGCGCTCTGTACTGGATGACATGTTTCTGCATGTTTTCGGCCAGCCTCTCGCGCACCATTGTACTGCTGTAAATGCTCTCAGGCTCAACAAATTTGTATTATTCGACAGTTAAAATTCTTTAGCTGCTGCTGAAGTAACATTTGTAATTTTTAACAAACTGTGACTGTTTTTCATCAAAATGATCTCAAACATATAAGTGTTTGATGGCTAAATAATTCTTCATCTTTTTGATTTGACCCAATGGGAATCTTTTAACTAATAAATAATATAAATGTCAGCATAACTTTCCAGACCTTTAGTTTGGAAGTTCGTCTGAAATATTAACGGTTAATTTGTCATCAATTTCTGTTATTATGGTTAGGTCACTTTGGGTTATGGAAGGGAGCAAACTTACATTTAACAATTACACGAGTGGATGTTTTAAAATGTGTTTTCTGGGAAAATTAAAATCTATTTAAAGTGCAGCCCAAATGTAAAATTTATTAATGGACAAATTAACAGATTTTGTCTTAAATGCTTTAAATGTACAGTTAAAGGGTGTTTTAAGCACCAACAATCATTTATTTGATCAAATTCCCCAAAATGCAAGGAATCTGTCCCTCTGAATGATCAAATCCCTTGCATCCTTGGCTCTTAGAATAAAGCATGCATACACCTAAATATTTTTGATATATTACTAATAAAAAAAACAGGCAAATTGCAATATTTCTTATTGACAAACAAAGGAAATTTGTTGAAAAGGTCAGAGTTGCTTTTAAATGGTGGTTTTTCAAATACACCATTAAAGTGCCAGAAATCTTTTCATAATAAAATTTGAATTATATCAAACCAATACCATCTAAAATGGTTGTTACTGGGATTGTCCACAATCCCAGTAACAACAACCTGGTGTCCCGTCTGTGAACCAGACATGGGATTGAAGGAAACCCCAGAAGTCAGCACCCTTAAACCGCTCAGTCAGGTCACGTGATGTTTGCTGGAATCCTTCACAACAACAACATCAGCATCAGCAACAACAAATGGATTTACTAGAATCTGCTTATCGGACGTTCTTAGCTGCCTCCTGGACAAAAACACAATTTTGGATTAACTGATCTCTCCTTTGAGCTCCTGTTATGATTAAATAATGATGCCTGTGATTTCTGTGTAATAAAATGTAGCTTTGTATTTAGCCCCCATTTACTAAATTGTTAAATTCTAAGAGAGTGAATACCTTGAAGATTGTGATTGGATACTAGCCCTCACGTCATACTTTAAAAAACTTACGTTCATCACCCTGGGGACCGTTTTCTGCCACGCCCGAAAAATGCTATAAAAAGATTATATATCCATATTTTTTTCCACTTTAAATTAGCCAGTCTTTTAAAACTACTTCTCCCTGAAATATTCATGTAGTTTTAATTATATTTCGGGGGTTTTAACCCTTTTAATCGCAGTTTAATTACATGAGCGCACCGTTTTTTTTTAGCCCCCCAAAACAAAACGAAATATTAAAAAAAAACAACATTTGAAGTAATATTTGATTGTTATTATAATTAGGCCTTTAGATGGACTAAAGATTGGCACCAACCTTCATTTCGATCGCCTTTTATTTTTTTTTGCAGGAGCAGAAAATGGTCTCCAGGCGGCCAATGTTGCTCCTCTAAGCCGAAAGAAGTGTCTTTCCCCGGCATAAGTCACGACGATCACCAGGGCATGTTGCGTCGGACCCCTTTTTCCAACACACACGTCCGGTACCACGTCACAACAAATACGTCATTTCCTGTTGATTAAAAAAAAAAGCACCCTCAAACGGTCCTAGGGGCCGAAAATGGTCCCGCCCGATCAGCGGGCGAAGCCGCTGCTGCACGCCGGAAATGAGGCTTCGTTTCCCGCAGGTCTGTTTAAGCAGCCCGCTGTTTTCCAGCCCGGGGTCAAATGTGGAGCAAGGGCGCCACCCGGTGGACAAATAAAAAAATTACAACTCTAAGGCCACTACTGCAAACGGAAACGGAAGCATTACCTATCACGATCGATTTGACCGTAATTTTTTTGCCGTGAAAAATAGCGTTTATAATGGGTTTCAATGGGGCACAAAACGGTCCCTAGGGTGTCAAGTGTGAGTATTTTTGCTGCTAAGCCGTGTTAGGCTGATGTAAGAAAATCAGACTGAAATTTTGAATTTTTTACAAAAACGAAACCGGGTGGCAAGTTTGGCTATATTACACCCAACACAGCGGAAATGGCTTTCTTACGAATGGAAAAAGTGGCACAAAAAGAGCCCAGTATGACGTGAGGGCTAGGAAATGCTTAGCTTTTTTTTTTTTCTGTTTCTTTTAGTAAAGCGCCTGTTTGGCAGCTGAGCTGGAAACAGTTCAGAGGGATGACACCTGATTGGTGGAGATAACGCTTGGCTTTAACACCACTGCCTGTCGCTAGGTGACATTTGAACCTGGAATGAAATAAGCCTAAGCCGGTTCAGCTAAAAGATTCCTAACAGTTCTCTGGACTTCCTGTAGTTCTATTAACAGAGGGTGAAGCTTCATTAAAGGTATGATCGTTAACTGTTGAGTGATGTAATTTTTCATGGCAGTGTTTTTTCTGTAAAATTGTAGTCAACTTCATGACAGAGAAATCCAGCATTTGGTCATCTATTTGGTTTGGAGGAGTGAAAGTGAGCCGTTCAAATCACTGTACCAGCTATCAAGCATGGTGGTGGTAGCATCATGCTCTGGGGTTTTTGTGCTTCCAGTGGTTGTGGTGTAAAATAGCTAGAACAATTACAGAGGACTACCACCAAACTCTTTAACTTCAAATCAACAGTTACAGTTTAGTTTAGACCCAGGTGATCCAGCAGCTAAATAATCCAAAACACACATCAAACTGGTTTTGAAATGGACAAAGCAGGCTAACGTTACGCCTTACTAAAGCCCTGACATTGCCCCTACTTTATTGAGTATGCTTTAAAGCCAGGTATGTGTCAGAAAACCAAGCTATTTTTAAATGAACTCTACTAATTTTTACAAGAAGAGTGGTCAAAAACTCAGTGAGAATTATGCCATAAGCTTTTTGAGAACTACCAAAAGCATCTAGTGAAGGTGCAACTTGCTAAAGGAGATTTAGACAAATCAAACATCCCTAGCCAGAAGTGACTGAGACCAGTGGCTGTGGAGTGCTAAGCTATTTGCTAATGTTAACAAGGTTGGTTAGCACGCTGCATCCATAAGGTATAAGGGCACAACACATGGGCACACATTCCTGCCAGCTGAACACCGTGGCCATCCGAGAGGTTTTCCCTTTATGACACTCGGCATATTTATTTTGATGGTTTTCCTTCCATCGCTCATTTGCAGTCTAAGATGAGCAGGCAGACATTTAGGTCACATTTGGAGAGCAGACACAGACAGCTGGACTTGTCTCGGGCCTTTTGAAAAACAACACTCAGCTGTGCTGGTTATCACTTGGATTTAACTTCAAAAATTGCAGAAACTCCAAAAGACGCCAAGTCTGAGAAACTGTAACATGTTGTCAGAACACTGTCAGAAGATTTCATCAGGGTCAAGCTGTTAACCGGGCCCACTGGAACTGAGTGGAAAACTCAGACAGGTCAAAACTCACGATGTGTTGAGTGGAACTTTTTTTCTTTAGAAGCTCACTAATTCAGTTTACTGTGTTCTAGAGGCCACACTGTTCTGTACTGCTTAAGCTGTTTATTTATAAAGATGTTCATTACAAAGCTTTTCTCAAAGGACTCCTGACTGTCATAAAAACTTGTTTCCACACCTTCAGGCAGGACACTGTCTCACTTTTGTCCCAGTTAAAGAACCAGTCACTGGGACGTCTTTGTCCCATTTTCCAACTCAGACCTCAGCCTTGAATCGCTGTCTGTGTACGTCATCACTGCAAACATAAGGTGTATAAGTGGTTGAAAAACAATGGTGTGCTTGGTTTCAATCTAACTTTTTCCTTTCATGAGTTATTTAAAAGTTTCTCTTTGTGCACATGTCGAACAGGTTAACACGTGAGGAGTGGATCGAAATTGTGTTGATATCTGGTGAACACAGTAACCATCATTGCAGCAGATTTCAATGCAAGACACCCTACGAGACCACCCATCTCCCGTGCTACAGTTAGCAAACTGCTTGCTAAGTTTCATGAAACTGGTTCAGTGTTGGATTTGCCAAAATGTGGACGCAAGAAAACTGTCACTAATGAAGAAACATCAGTGGCTGTCCTAGCTTCATTCAGCAAGAGCCCACAGCGTAGCACTCGCCGCATGTCACTGGAGAGTGGCATTAGTCAAACATCCCTTCGGCGGATATTAGCTACTCACAAATGGCACCCTTACAAACTCCAGCTACTGCAGCATCTCAACGAGGATGACCCAGATCGGCGCACAGAATTTGCAGAATGGGCAAAACAAAAATTGGAACAGGACCAGTGTTGGTCAAGTTACTTGAAAAAAGTAATCAGTAACTAATTACTGATTACTTCCCCCAAAAAGTAATCCCGTTACTTTACTGATTACTTATTTTCAAAAGTAATTAATTACTTAGTTACTTAGTTACTTTTTAAAAACACGATTTACAACCTGAAGAGGTGATAAAGCGATAGATCTTTCAGCCCAATTCTACTTTTTCTGCATAAATCATCATACAAAATGTAATCAAATGGAAAAGTCTCTTTTTAAAACTTGTTTTATTAGTGTTAATCTTTTAACTTTATGCATCAAGCAAAAATTTAATTATATGCAACATTCTCTGACTTGAATAAATTAGTTTAACATTTAAACCTATTTTCTGCACATTCCAGCACATAAAATACAATATTTTTTGTGTTTACACTCACTCTTTCAAATAGATGCAAGTAAAACACAGCAGAAAATAAATAAAGTCAAAGACTCAGCGGTCCTGTTGCTCTATTTTCACCTGTAAAGCAGGACTGCGGTAGGCGGAGGTTTACCCTGATGCAGGTGTGCCGCGGTCAGTTGAAGAATCCGCGAGTTTCTCTGTGAGTTTCCCATTACGTCGTTGCGCACTCGGTGCTTGCTCGGAAGTTTAGGGGGTTTTTTTCGCTGTAAAAAGAAGTTTTCTTCCCACGCACGATGCACGCTAATGTTTTTGTCACTTTTTATGGAATCAAACTCAAAGTAAGGTCAGTACTTCCACGCTTTAAACGCTGCACGCTCATACTCTCTCCCGCACTCGATATGTGATCCATTGTTGATCTGCACACAGCTGTTGTCACTAACGGCGCACTCGCTTACGTCACTGTCGTGAGACATTCTCGCAAAATATCACGGTTTTAGTAACGCAGTAACACAGCGTTCCTATGGGAAAGTAACTGTAATCTAATTACCGTTTTTGCAATAGTAATCCCTTACTTTTTTCAAGTAACGAGTAAAGTAATCAGATTACAGTAACGCGTTACAAGTAACGCGTTACTGCCCATCTCTGAACAGGACCCTCAGTTCACACAGAAGATTTTGTTCAATACTGAGGCAAACTTTTATGTGAATGGTGAAGTTAACAAACAAAACCACCGCTATTGGTCTGACACTAACCCACATTGGGTGGATCCCTCCACGACTGTTGGAACAACAAAAGTGATGGTTTGGTGTGGTATATGGGGTACAACGATAGTGGGTCCATTCTTCATCAATGGAAACCTCAAGGCCACTGGATATTTGAAATTGCTACATGATGATGTGTTTCCCTCTTTATGCACTGAAGCTGGCACGTTCCCTGAGTTTTTCCAGCAAGATGGTGCACCACCACATTAAGGGTGCCAGGTCCGAGCATTCCTAGATGAACAGTTTCCTGGAAAGTGGATTGGTCGTCGTGGGCCCTCAAGTTGAATGGCCCCCAAGGTCTCCTGATCTGACCTCCTTAGACTTATATCTTTGGGTTCATCTGAAGGCAATTGTCTATGGTGTGAAGATACGAGATGTGCAGCACCTGAAACTACGGATACTGGATGCCTGTGCTGGCATTTCTCCTGCGGTGTTGCTATCAGTGTGTGAAGAGTGGGAGAAGAGGGTTGCATTGACAATCCAACACAATGGGCAGCACAATGAACACATTTTATGAGTGGTCAGAAACTTGGAAATAACTCATGAAAGAGTAAAGTTACATTGAAACCAAGCACACCATTGTTTTTCTTGTGACATTACCAATAAGTTTGATGTGTCACATGGCCCTCTTCCTATTGAAAAAACAAAGGCTGTATCCAAGATGGCCGACTTCTAAATAGCCACCATGGTCACCACCCATCTTGAGGAGTTTGCCCCCTCACATATACCAATGTGCCACAAACAGGACTTTAATATCACCAACCATTCCCATGTTATTACGGTGTATCCATATAAATGGCCCACCCTGTACATTACACAGAAAATGAAATATTTCAGTATTTTCTAAGATCATTCAGTTCAGTTCAATTTATATAGCGCCAAATCCCATCAGCAGTTGCCCCGAGGCAGTTTATATTGTAAGGTAAAGATCCTACACTAATACAGAGAAAACCACAAACCAGCCTATTCTGCATCAACTATCCCACATTCAGTCATCTTTCTTCCCCATTCTGATCCTCAGTTTGAAGTTCAGCAGGCTGTCATGACCATCTCTTCTTGCATAAAAGCTTTGAGTTGCTGACCCATGATCAGCTGACTATACAGTGGGGCAAAAAAGTATTTAGCCAGCCACCGATTGTGCAAGTTCCCCCACTTAAAATGATGACAGAGGTCAGTAATTTGCACCAGAGGTACACTTCAACTGTGAGAGACAGAATGTGAAAAAAAAAAAATCCATGAATCCACATGGTAGGATTTGTAAAGAATTTATTCGTAAATCAGGGTGGAAAATAAGTATTTGGTCAATAACAAAAATACAACTCAATACTTTGTAACATAACCTTTGTTGGCAATAACACAGGTCAAACGTTTACTATAGGTCTTTACCAGGTTTGCACACACAGTAGCTGGTATTTTGGCCCATTCCTCCATGCAGATCTTCTCGAGAGCAGTGATGTTTTGGGGCTGTCGCCGAGCAACACGGACTTTCAACTCCTGCCACAGATTTTCTATGGGGTTGAGGTCTGGAGACTGGCTAGGCCACTCCAGGACTTTCAAATGCTTCTTACGGAGCCACTCCTTTGTTGCCCGGGCGGTGTGTTTTGGATCATTGTCATGTTGGAAGACCCAGCCTCGTTTCATCTTCAAAGTTCTCACTGATTTTAATTGCGATCGTTGGCAATTAAAATCGACGAGCTCTCAGCACTGGTACGGAGTCAGAGGGAATACCGAGAGTGTAGCCTGATGTGTTTCACCGAATCATGGCTGCACCAGGTCATTCCCGATGAGAATGCTTCCGTGGAAGGCTTCCACACTGTTCGGGCGGACAGGGACAGCATCGCTAGCGGTAAGCGTAAAGGAGGTGGGCTTGCTGTTTTAGTTAACAACCGGTGGTGTAACCCTGCCAACATAACAATCAAAGAAAGGATTTGTTGCCCGGACACTGAACTGTGTGCTGTTGGACTCAGGCCGTATTATTTACCCAGGGAATTCTCTCACGTCATCTTGGTGGCTGTTTATGTTCCCCCCTCTGCTAACCCCACAGCTGCATGTGACACTATCCACTCTGCCATAGCTCGGCTACAGACTCAGCACCCGAGTGCCTTTATTGTGATCTCGGGTGACTTCAACCATGTATCACTGGACAATACACTACCAACATTCAAACAATATGTGGACTGTCCCACCAGGGGAGAGAAAACTTTAGACTTACTGTATGCTAACGTCAAGGATGCATACAGCTCCTCCTCCCTCCCCCCACTTGGTAGGTCAGATCATAACCTGATTCACCTCACCCCCCGCTATGTGCCAATTGTGAGGAGGGAACCTGTGACCACCAGGACTGTTAGGAGGTGGTCAGAGGAGGCAATAGCGGAACTACAGGGCTGTTTCGAGGTGACCGACTGGGAAACACTCTGTGAGCCTCACGCCGAGGACATCAATGGGCTTACTGAGTGTATCACAGGCTACATAACTTTCTGCACCGACTCCATTGTTCCAGCTCAGACTGTTCATTGTTACCCAAATAACAAGCCGTGGGTGACTAAGGACATCAAAGCCCTCCTCAACAACAAGAAGAGGGCTTTCAGAGGGGGCAACAAAGAGGAGGTGAGGAAGGTCCAGGTGTTACTAAAGGACAAGATCAGAGAGGCTAAGGACAATTACAGGAGGAAGCTGGAGTGGAAACTCCAGCAGAACAGCATGAGAGAGGTGTGGAGGGGCATGAAGACCATCACTGGATTCAGGCCAACCAACAGCAGGGGAGCTGAGGGAGGTGAGAATAGAGCCGACGAGTTGAATCTGTTTTTCAATAGATTCGACACCACAGTGTCTGCTCCCACCCCCACAACCTCACCTGCAGTCAGCCTGGAATCCAGAGCCACACCACTGTGCCAGCCTCTCTCTTCACATGTTGCCTCCTGTGAGATTCCTGACACCCCTCCCCCACCCATCACCTTCACTCAATACCAGGTTGAGATGCAAATGAGGAGACTTCACTCAGGCAAGTCTGCTGGACCAGACGGAGTGAGTCCCCTTGTCCTCAAGACCTGTGCCCCCCAGCTGTGTGGAGTCTTTCATAAACTGTTTATGCTGAGTCTGAGTCTGCAGAGGGTCCCGGTGATGTGGAAGACATCATGCCTCGTCCCTGTACCAAAGACGCCTCGTCCCAGTGGCCCCCAGGATTACAGGCCCGTGGCACTGACCTCCCACATCATGAAGACCCTGGAAAGGCTCATCCTGGACCAGCTGCGACCCATAGTAAGACCACATCTGGATCCCCTTCAGTTCGCTTATCAGCCTCGTCTCGGAACAGAGGACGCCATCATCTACCTGCTCAATCGTGTCTACACCCATCTGGACCAGCCGGCGAGCACTGTGAGGGTCATGTTTTTTGACTTTTCCAGTGCTTTCAACACCATCAGGCCGACCCTCCTGGGTGATAAGTTAGCAGCGATGCAGGTGGATGCTTCTCTGGTGTCCTGGATTGTTGATTACCTGACAGGAAGACCACAATATGTACGTCTCCCACAGTGTGTGTCTGACAAGGTGATTAGCAACACAGGGGCACCACAGGGGACTGTCCTCTCCCCCTTCCTCTTCACCCTCTACACCACAGACTTCAGCCACTGCACAGAGACCTGCCATCTTCAGAAGTTTTCTGATGACTCTGCGGTGGTTGGATGCATCAGCAGGGATGATGAGACAGAGTACCGGGCTGTGGTCGACTCCTTTGTCACGTGGTGTGAGCAGAATCATCTGCAGCTCAACGTGGCAAAGACTAAGGAACTGATCGTGGACTTCAGGAAGACCAGGAAACACTTGACCCCTGTTTCAATCCAGGGGGTCAGTGTTGACATTGTGGAGGACTATAAATACCTTGGAGTACACATTGACAATAAACTGGACTGGGCTAAAAACACCACAGCACTTTACAGGAAGGGCCAGAGTCGTCTCTATTTTTTGAGGCGACTGAGGTCCTTCAACATCTGCCAGAAAATGCTGAGGATTTTCTATGAGTCTGTGGTGGCCAGTGCGATCCTCTATGCTGTTGCATGCTGGGGGAGCAGGCTGAGGGTCGCAGATGCCAACAGACTTAATAAACTGATCCGTAAGGCCAGCAATGTTGTGGGGATGGAGCTGGACTCCCTCAAGGTGGTGTCGGAGAGGCGGATGCTGTCCAAGATAAAGACAATGTTGGATAACACCTCCCACCCACTCCATGACATGTTGGTCAGTCACAGGAGCTCGTTCAGTGAGAGACTGAGATTACCGAAAAGCACCACTGAACGACACAGGAAATCATTCCTGCCTGTGGCCATCTCCCTGTACAACGCATCCACTTAACACACTGTTTGCTGCTACAACTACACATGTTTCTTTTCCAAATATTTATTTATAAGTGACTTATGTATGTATGTATGTATGTATATATATGTATATATTGTACTATTCTTAGTTAGCATATTGTCTGTCTTGTCTTAATGTTGGTTTAAAATGGAGCACTGTAACAAAAAATAATTTCCCCCAGGGATCAATAAAGTATTCTGATTCTGATTCTGATTCTGATTCTGATGGAAGGAGGTTTTGGCTCAAAATCTCACGATACATGGCCCCATTCATTCTGTCCTTAACACGGATCAGTCGTCCTGTCCCCTTGGCAGAAAAACAGCCCCATAGCATGATGTTTCCATCCCCATGCTTCACAGTAGGTATGGTGTTCTTGGGAAGCAACTCAGTATTCTTCTTCCTCCAAACACGACGAGTTGAGTTTATACCAAAAAGTTCTACTTTGGTTTCATCTGACCACATGACATTCTCCCAATCCTCTGCTGTATCATCCATGTGCTCTCTGGCAAACTTCAGACGGGCCTGGACATGCACTGGCTTCAGCAGCGGAACACGTCTGGCACTGCGGGATTTGATTCCCTGCCGTTGTAGTGTGTTACTGATGGTGACCTTTGTTACTTTGGTCCCAGCTCTCTGCAGGTCATTCACCAGGTCCCCCCGTGTGGTTCTGGGATCTTTGCTCACCGTTCTCATGATCATTTTGACCCCACGGGATGAGATCTTGCGTGGAGCCCCAGATCGAGGGAGATTATCAGTGGTCTTGTATGTCTTCCATTTTCTGATGATTGCTCCCACAGTTGATTTTTTCACACCAAGCTGCTTGCCTATTGTAGATTCACTCTTCCCAGTCTGGTGCAGGTCTACAATACTTTTCCTGGTGTCCTTCGAAAGCTCTTTGGTCTTGGCCATGGCGGAGTTTGGAGTCTGACTGTTTGAGGCTGTGGACAGGTGTCTTTTATACAGATGATGAGTTCAAACAGGTGCCATTCATACAGGTAACGAGTGGGGGACAGAAAAGCTTCTTACAGAAGACGTTACAGGTCTGTGAGAGCCAGAGATTTTCCTTGTTTGAGGTGACCAAATACTTATTTTCCACCCTGATTTACGAATAAATTCTTTACAAATCCTACCATGTGAATTCATGGATTTTTTTTTTTCACATTCTGTCTCTCACAGTTGAAGTGTACCTCTGGTGCAAATTACTGACCTCTGTCATCATTTTAGGTGGGGGAACTTGCACAATCGGTGGCTGACTAAATACCTTTTTGCCCCACTGTACCTAGACTTGACTTTACTGGTGCTACATTCTCTAGAAAAACTGTAACAACATCCTGCCAGTGCAAGAGAAAGCCCTCAACACAAAAGCTTCTTACAGAAGACGTTACAGGTCTGTGAGAGCCAGAGATTTTCCTTGTATAAATATGTGCAAAACATATTTATATTCATTTGGTCAGGAGTACCGTTTTTAAGGGCTCATCAAAGTAAGTACAATTCATCTTGAGACGGGCATGTAGTGGTTGTCAAAGACAGGCTGAGTGGCTATGGGTTGGATATTTCTCATGTAACGGAAATCTAAAAACATAATAGAATATAAATTCAGATTAAATCTTTATCTAATGATGAATGGGAGGAAAAAGAGAGCTTCTCCTAATAAACCAGATTTTCTACACAAAATTCAGATTTAGGGTGAAAATCAGAGCAAAGCAGCGTCTTCGTGTACAGCGCGCATTTGTTAAAAGATCTTCTATCAGCAGGAGTAAAAATAAAACTCTTCCTGCTGAGATCCAGCAGGAGATTTGTTCACAGTTAAGATGTTAGATGGAGGAATGATCAACTGCCGGGTGCTGACATTTTTCCTTTAAAAATTGATTTTATAACTGCAGCAGAGTGTCCCTTGATGAAACTCTCTGCCAAATCACCCGTTTTTGTTTTTACAGCAGTTTGGATCTTTTATGTTTTTGTTGTTTTTTTTTTTACTTTGGCAGCCTTTGAGAATGAAACTCCTTGTACTGATGAAGAGCTCTGCTTGGACTAAAGATGTTTACAGATGCAGAAATGTGTCTCCTTTTTTTGAAAGTGCCACAGGGATATTTTACAGGATTGTGATTGGATTTAGAGAATAAAAACATCAAAACGCTTCATAGTACACACCACTAGTCAAAGCTCTTTAGACCTTTTAGATCTAATATTAATACAAACACAATCTCATTCAGTCCTTTTCAGTCCAAACACATAATCCAGTCCTGCTCAAAAAAACATTACTGCTGAAGAGAAAATCTGGTCTTCAAAATAATAACAAAAAAAAATGAAAATGTTTGTTGTGGAGAGCTGTGGCAGATGAGAATGTACAGTACATGCTGATCTGGATGTTTTCCATCTTAAATTAATATCCTCACGTTATTTTTTCTCCTCCTTTGTTGAAAATCAGCCTCCTTCTGAAAATAACAGGAAAAGCATTCTCTGTGTTTCATGTGTTGAAAAATAAGTCATTTGTTTTAGGATTTCCTGTTTATATTCAAATGGACACATCTACTACTGTTTAGAGCTTTTAATAAAATAATGCCTCATTATACATTTTTCTTGCATCACCATCATAAGGCCAGGTTTGGTTCTTCATACAAGACATTTATCTTCATATCTGTTTGATCATCTGTTTGGAGTGCTGGTGCACAGCTTCGACGAAGGCACCTATGTTCTCCGGCTTCATGTCGGGGTAAACGCCGTGGCCGAGGTTGGCGATGTAGCCCCTTGTGCCGAAACCCTCCAACATCTTCTTCACGATGTCTGAAATGCGCTCCTGAAGAGAAAGAGAGCAGGTTCACGTCAGTCACCGTCACAAAGAAACGATCCAACATAACGCTCTTTCGGCAAAACGCATTCTCACGCAGTAAAACTGATTTTAACTAGGACGCTCAACGGCAACAGCAGGTGGCCGAAGTTAAATGCAGACATCATCTCCTACAATGAAGGCAAAACTGTTTGTGCTCGCCATCAGCGACACGACGTGACACATACGCCAGATCACAGTGCACAGGTGAGCTGAAGGGTGAAGCCGTGTGAGAGGCAGAGTGTGTGAGAGAGGTGGTGCAGTGTCATTTTAGATGAAATTAGCGCAAATGTGAGGGAACATGCTCACTGAATGATAATGAGGGAATCAGGACAAGGAGTGCAAGCTAATCTCAGCAGATTGTCTGTGGCCACCACAATCAAGAGAAAGACGTTTCAGGTCATCGCTTTGCCAGGAGACTGGAGAGCTTTTCTTCCAGCGATCATATCCTATAAGTTCATTTAGAGAACATCTGTGTTTATAGACTTGTTCTTTTTTTAATATTAGGATATCTGACAGAGTCAATGTGTAGTCAAACGTCTCTACAATGACAGAAATGGGACTTTGGCTGGTCTGACCCACTCAAGCTCAAAGTGGGCTCTATGTGGCCAACAATACAAAGTTTGAGCCTCCTTATTTACAGTTTAGAGGGGAAAAAAACAGAAGATAACCATTTAAATGTTTGGCAGGTGTAACGATACAGGGTGCAGGAGTCTGGACTTTTCAGGGTTGCAATTAATTTGGCTTTTTTTCAGTTTGTTCAAACAAACATTAAAAAATTAGCAGCTATAATGTTGATACATTTGGAGTTTGTGCTTATTTAACAAAGTATAAATAAGTCAATTAAAATTTGTTCCTATGATTATCACCGCAGATTACAGGTTTGTGTTGTTACCCATAGACTTCAATGAAACCATCCATCCATCCATCCATCCATCCATCCATCCATCCATCCATCCATCCATACATACATACATACATAGTGATTAAAAGCTCTTAAATCACACATTCAACGATGATCTGCTAAATTAACAGGGATATTTCAAGCTGATTATTTTCTTTAATCACCACCGCAGATGGTGACTGATTATTAGAAAAGTCTTCATTGTGCTGTTTGGTGTCATCTTGTGCACCACACTGAGCAGAAAGATCAGATGTTTGCAGGGATGACAATAATCCAATTGCCAAAGCAGTCTGATGTTTCTGTGACCACAGCAGCTGACGTGGATAGCACCACAGCCAACAACCCGGGGATGTCAGTCTGGGGTCAGACTAAAGTTGTATCATTTAAAAAACACAAAAGATGGAAAACTTCAAAGACAAAATCTTTCCAGATTAGCAGGTTAAAGTCATTAACAGCAAATGGCAAAAATCAAAGGTCAAAATGCAGTTTTCTTAAATATGAAAACCTATGAAAGTCACTTTTATGAGAATTACCTAAGTATGAGTTTCAGATTTCTATGTGTCAGTTTAAAGCACAGTGAAATTGGAAGTTACCTTTGGAGCATACAGAGCACAGGGGTCCATGTTTCCTTGCAGGCTGACCTTCCCTCCTGTGCGTTCCCTGAATTCACAAACATACACATCAGAGGACACACGAGTTAATCCTTCAACCAGCGGTTTAAGCATTTGATGAATAGATCAGCCCAGCAACAAGAGAGAGGTCAGCAATGGCCAACATCACGCCCAACATCACTGCTATGACCGCCTACATTTGCTTCAAGTATTTGTAGATTCTGTGTGGGCTTTTCACTGTATGCTACTTCTCTATTCAGGCTCACGTTCAAAAATGTTTGGCTGGTTTAAATCTTACAATTAAAACACAGAGTCTGGTGCTGCATGCAAAGACAAACCAGTGTGCGTTTTGTGTTACCGTGCGGATAGTGGGTCAATGGTCCAGTCCAGGCCAACCACTTCATAATTAGACTGAGACAGTTCCTCTAAGGCGTAGTGAGCATCCTTTGCAAATACAATCTAAAAACACACACACACACACACACACACACACACCAACAGATTTTCAAATCAACTTCTTCAGGAACCATTGTTGGTGAAATGCTGCCACCTGCAGGTAGATCCAACAGAACAGTGGTTCTCCTTACACTGCATGAATCCTTAATGATCCCTCCAGGGAGGCAACACAGTGCTAATAAGAATAGAGCCGAGTGCTGACACAAATATAGCAGCTACTAATGACCCAACAAACAAAACAATGAACATCATTTTTTTACTACTAGTTGTTTGAAGCTTAGCATCTGATATGCATGTCAGGTGACTCTCTTTGCAGTGCATTCATGCTGATGTGTAAGTGTAGAAGTCCACGTGTGTTACGCATGTGTGGATGGAGGAAATGTGTTTCTGATTATACACTGAGGGACAAATGTCTGTGTGTGAATCTGTTAGGTGTCCCTCTCACCATGGGGACATCCTGTCCTGCCTCCTTCAGTTTATCTTTGACGCGGCGAGCGATGTCTCGGAGGTAAGGCAGCGAGAACTCTTTAAACTCCGCAGGTCCCAGAATGCCGGCGTGGGACTCAAACACCTGCAGTGCCTGAAAAACACACAAGAATTGTGTGAATGGTGACAGTGACACTTTGAGAGTGACCCAAGACGTCACTGTTATAAACACTGGGATTTCACAGGTGCGGCGCCCAGCAGTGGGGTTAAAAAAAATAAAATAAAAAACAAAGAAAAAAGGAAATATAACACTTTAAAAGGGCTGTCTTTGTGTTAACATTTCACTTACAACTTCAAATCCCTTCAACTTGAGTATTTTTCTGCTGTATTATGTAGAATATATGAATTAAAATACCTGAAACCTGAAAGGCGACCGTGCTGACCACTTTTCTTTTTTAACTTGGAAACATTTTCTGTCTCAGCGTGTCTGACTGACATCCCTCCCACTCACAGCAGTGATGACAACACTTCAATTTACGTCACTGTTGCCAGTTAACTGACTTTGTTGCTACATTCATAGACTTGTCACACTTCTTCAGTACTTTCTCTTCTTTTGTAAGAAAAAAAAAAAAAAAGCACTTCGTTCAAGCAAGCACACAGACCCGGAGCTCTGTCGCTGTCTCAGATTGGACACATTTGTTCAAGTCTGCATTACGCTGACACATACTGATTAATGAGACAGTTAAAAGATGGTGCTGTTACGTCAGTTCAGTCCGGTTTTATTCATGCAGCACCGGTTCTCAAGAAAAAAAAAAAATCCCGTCAAGGTATTTTAAGACAAAGATTGTGCAATATTAACCATCATATGATCTGCTATGACCAATACTTGTTGACAGTGGAGAGGAAGAACTCCCTTTTAACGGGAAGAAACCTCTTGCAGAACGAAGGCACCGGGGAGAGGCAGCCATCTGCTACGATCGATCGGCTAGGTGACGGGAAAGAGGAAATAAGGGAGCATGGGGAGAGAGGACCACACACCCACACCATTGTTTATGTTCTGTACAAATACTGAAAATTGCAGGATTGGGTAAACTTACTGGAATAATTTGTGCTGCCTCAGCTGTATTTTGCACTGACGTAGAGATTGTCAGCATTTATTTATGTCCTTGACTCAAACATATATGACTTACACTGACTCTGTCCTGTGAATTTTTTTTATTTATTTATTACATCTTTTCTTTTTTTCAAGGGAAACTAAAATAAGCTAAAGATAAAAAGATTTATATATAGTGACATCATAATGGAGGAAGTCTGTTTAGACACAGAAAGCAAGGAAGTCTGACCTGAGCTCCAGCTGCCACTTGTCCTAGCAGATACTCCACGATCACATCTGTCAGCATCTTCAGCAGCATGTGGCTGGCTTCGGGGTGCTGATACAGCCAGCGCTTTGCCTTAGAGTGAGTGTTGGAGCCTCCACCTTCTATCATGTAGGACATGAGCGTCCACTGTGGATGAACAGAGAGCTGTTAGAATATGGAAGCATTATTTTCTATAAATGTTTAAACATGTGCGCGCCTAACCGGAGCCCCGCTGAATCCTATTAGTGGCACTTTGCCCTCAATTTTGTGTCGGGTCAGTGTGATGGCTCTGAAGACGTAGCCCAGTTCTTTGGCAGTGTCCACTTTGACCTGCAGCCGCTGCAGGTCCTCTGGCTCCTTCAGAGGCTCTGGAAATGTTGGACCTTTACCTGCAACCATCTGGACATCCATACCCATGGCCTGGAGGGAGGAAGAAGAAACAAAGACAAACCAAACAAGTTAATATATCTGCTTTCAGTCATGCAGTGTCCAGTCCATCACAGGCCTCATTTTATTTATGATGTGTTCACAACCAGCGTTGGTCAAGTTACTTGAAAAAAAGTAATCAGTAACTAATTACTTCCCCAAAAGAGTAATCCCGTTACTTTACTGATTACTTATTTTCAAAAGTAATTAATTACTTAGTTACATAGTTACTTTTAAAAACATGATTTACAACCTGAATAGGTGATAAAGCAATAGATCTGTCAACCCAATTCTACTTTTTCTGCATAATCCATCATACAAAATGTAATCAAATGGAAAAGTCTTTTTTTAACTTGTTTTATCAGTTTTAATCTTTTAACTTTATGCATCAAGCAAAAATTAAATTATATGCACCATTCTCTGGCTTGAAGAAATTAGTTTAACATTTAAACCTATTTTCTGCACATTCCAGCACATAAAATAAAATATTTTGTGTGTTTACACTCAGTCTTTCAAATAGATGCAAGTAAAACACAGCAGAAAGTAAATAAAATCAAAGACTAGCAGTCCTGTTGCTCTATTTTCACCTGTAAAGCAGGAGTGGGGTAGGCGGAGGTGTGCTCTAGTGCAGGTGTGGCGCAGCAGTCAGTGGAAGAATCCGCGAGTTTCTCTGTGAATTTCCCATTACGTCGTTGCGCACTCGGAGCTTGTTTAGGGTTTTTTTTTCGGAGTAAAAAGAAGTTTTCTTCCCACGCACAACGGATGCTAATGTTTTTGTCACTTTTTATGGAATCAAACTCAAAGTAAGGTCAGTACTTCCAAGCTTTAAATGCTGCATGCTCATCAGGGGCGGAGCGTGGGGGTGGCTTACTGGGCTTAAGCCCGGGTTGTTTTGTCAGAAGCCCGGAGTCTTTTGGAGTGTAATTTTTTTCATAGTTAGATGCCTGGCTGACAACTGTATAAAACAAAAAGTACACACAATATTCGAAGCACATAGTGCACACTGTGGGAATTTACGACTGTGCGTGAATCCCCCCTGATATTGGTATGATCCGAGCTCAGGCACTAAGCGACTGAGCGAAGGGGCGGGGCAGCTGCCGCCTGTGAGTGCGCTGTTGGAGAAACGGAGCCAGCCATACTAAGGAGAGCTTAAGTTTGACCAGGTACCAAAGCAAATCATTCGTACCGTACAAATAATGTAAATATGACGGTGAATCACGAAAGATTGATATGAAACTGATCACTTGACCAATATTACGTTACTCGCTCTTCAAGTGAATCAACAAATGGCAAAATGAAAAGCCGAACAAATGCTTTTTTTTTTTTTTTTTTTTTTTTTTTTTTAAAATAGAGTCTTATCTTACGTGTGTTTATTTCATATTTTCAGTTCTTACCCTCCCCGACTAAATCGGTTTCAGTTATGTACTGAAATATAAGAATGGACATTAGAGGCTTCTTTCAAAGAAAAAACTCAGGTAAATGTTATTTTATATATTATGCTTTGTATGTTGTTCAGTATATTTCTATGCAAAACAAGAGGGATTTCAGTACACAGCAGGATATTCACATTTGTAACCAGATATTTACATACACTTTAGGGAGAAAACATAAAACATTTTTACTGTACAACATCAATTTAGAGTAAACTTTTGTTTTAGATAAATATTGAAATATCTTTTGAATTAGTTAAATGTCAGAATAAAGAGAGACAGAGCTGTCTATTTTTATCACTTTGATCAAATTTAGGAGTACATGTACACTAAGTTTGTTAATTAATAAGAAACTCCAGACGATTCCATTCTGAGCTGAAGAAGCTTCTGATAGGTTAGTAGAGTCCATGTGAGTAAATTGGTGGCACAGCTGTGGATGCATATAAGGCAAAACACAGAGCCTGTTTCTGTGACATGGGAAAATCAAGAGATGTCAACCAAAACACCAGGAAAAGAACTATGGAGCTCCATAAGTGTGGCTCAGTTTGAATACAATTTGGTGCCATTTGCAATTAAGAAATACAGACAGTTTCTCTCTTTACTCTTAAAGTTAACAAATATGTTTTTTATATTTATCAATCTAAAAAAATAAACATTTAGTCTGATTTGATGTTACAATTAAAAAAGTGTTTGTGTTTTGATCTGAAGTAGGGCTGAACGATATATCGCATTTGCGATAATATCGCGACATGATCAAGTGCAATTTTCTAACCGCAAAGGCTGCGATTATACTCTGGACATGTCCAAATTCATGGGCTGCATCCTCCTGAGGCCGCATTTGTAGACCGATTACGTCACAGCGACGCGCCGAAGGCTGTCCAAATTACTACCATATCCCAGAATTCATAGCGCGGCCCAGCCAAACTCCAGTTTCCAACAATGGCGGCCGCTACTAAGTTTTAAAATTACTCATACTAATCTTTCTGGGTCACAAAATAAACTTTTAACATATTTTCAGGCGAGAAAGTAGTTGTGTAAACATCAAATATCTGCTCGGTTTATCAAGATATCCCATATTTGCAAAAGTGCTTCGACGTTTTCAGAGGCGTCTGCTACCCACCAGCTCGACAGCTAGCCGGGAGCTCGAGGGTTACTGATGCGGCCGAGAACGGCACAACTCCCGGCACATCATTTTCAGATCACCGCAGAGTTTCGCTGCTCGGGTTAAACGTAATATATAAGTCACTTAGACAACCTAAAAATGTTATTGTTGGGCTTTTTTCAGTGTTTTGTTTGTTCGTGAGTAAATCGGTTTGGCTGAGATTAAAGTTATTAGATTAGATAAAATAAAACTTTATTAATCCCCCGGGTGGGTTCCTCCTTGGTTTTCACACAGCTGACTAAACGTCAAACAGAAAACTTATTAAACAGAAGTATGAGACAGTCGAGAATTTACACCAGTGTCTGGTTATATTTTAGATAGCAAGAAGCAGACGGCCGAGTTTATTAAACTCCACCGAGACAGCAGTGACGCTAATCAGAACTAGCCTTCTGATTCAGAAGGCTAGACCGTCCAATTTCACGCCTTTAAATTTTAAAGGCGTGTTTGTGTGTGTGTTTATACAATTGCTATTATGTTTGCACTTTATGTGTAATGTTACTGACTGCAGAGATCAGTAAGATGTGTGTATTTTTTATTTATTAGTTTTATTTATTTAATATTATTTTTTAATTGAATGACTGTCTAGTAGTTCACAGATGTCGAAAAACTGAGTGTGGTAAAGCCACTGATTTTGTTTATGTATATTTCTGCAATCTGCACATTGTACTGACTTTCATTTTAATGTTTACACCAGGGTTCCTTGTCAGCACTTTATGCTCAGATGTTTGTAAGCTAAAAATAAACTATTGTGTATGTTCAAATATACTGTTGTGATTGAAGAAGTTAAATAAAAATGTCAGTCATCAATTCATGCATCACCTCATGTCATCATAACAGAGGTCTGTCTTCCAGGAAAGAACAGTTTAAAATTAATGTAATATAGTATTGGCCATACTATATGATGTATTGCTTGTCTTTGTTTAATAATACAGAAGACAAAGACCTTAAAAAATAATCGCATCGCAATCGCAATATTGGGGCAAAAAAAAAAAAAAAAAAAAAAATCGCAATTAGATTATTTTCCATAATCGTTCAGCCCTAATCTGAAGAGTACATAAATATCTGGTTTCAACTGTATATTTGATGATTATCAGCACAAAGAGGGAGAGAGAGGAACAGAGAGGGAGATGGAGAATGAGGACAGAACAGAGATGGAACAAGAGCAGGTGAGACACACATGTCAGTCAAATGGTTGTTTACCAAAAGTATCACCGTATCATAGGTCCTCATGTATCTCGTACCTAGTGTTTCTTTTTAGGTTTGCTATTTTTCAAATTCTATATTTATTAAGTTATGCAGGCTTGTTTGCACAACAAGGCTAAATAATTATATAAACTTTTCTCAATCTAAATAGTGTACTTTGGTAGAATTTAAAAAAAAAAAAAAACAAGTGTAGTGCAGGTCTATGATGATTTTTAGTGCTACTATCATCTAGTTCTGATTCTGGTTCTGTCTTGGTTAAGTCCTCGGTAGTCCTGATTTTGAACTGTTGCAGTCCTGTTTTAATTCCGGATCAGTTCTGGGTCTGGTTGAATCGGGGTTTAGTCCTCGTGTCTTGATACAGCCCCGACTTTGTTCTGCCTTGCTGCTTAATAAAAAAACTAGTTTAAGGTGTCCTGCACATGTGATATATATATTTCCCTATATGAAGTCATTCTTTTTTGAACAAAACTCAAAACAGAGCCAATTAATCTTTCAGTCATTTCTAACCCCCCCCCCCCCAAAAAAAAAAAAAAAAAAAAAAAAAAAAAAAAAAAATCCCACATGCTTACTACCCTTTAGGGCTAAGCCCCGGGTGTTTCAAATGTCTGGCTCCGCCTCTGATGCTCATACTCTCTCCCGCACTCGATATATGATCCATTGTTGATCTGCAGACAGCTGTTGTCACACGTTGCACTCGCTTACGTCACTGTCATGAGACATTCTTGCAAAAAAAAAAAAAAAAAAAAAAAAAAAAATCACGGTTTTAGTAACGCAGTAACGCAGCGTTCCTACGGGAAAGTAACGGTAATCCAATTACCGTTTTTGCAATAGTAATCCCTTACTTTACTCGTTACTTGAAAAAAGTAATCAGATTACAGTAACGCGTTACTGCCCATCTCTGTTCACAACATAAGCCATCCAAAGGCTCTTTATATTGTAAGACATATTAAAGAGGGTAACCCAACTATCAACTGATGTTCTAAGAAAAAAATAATAGCAAGCGTGGGGAGGAAGAACTCCCAGCTAACAGGAAGAAGGCTTTGAGTATAAAGGAAGGATCAGGGAGGGTCACAGCTGTACAGAGAATGAGTGGAAAACAGATTCAGGACACCTGAATAGATGAAAAATATATCTTGTTATTTAATTAATTAATAGTGTCATCAAAAGAGTTATTTTGTCAAAAACATTTTGAGACACTGCGTCCACTGTGGAGGAACACAGTTTCTCTATTTCTTCCACAGAATGTCTTTTGTACAGTCACCCTCCCCTCACCCCCAACCAGTCTGAGCCTGGTTCTGCTGGAAGTTTTGTTCTGTTAAAAAGGGAGTTTTTCTTTCCCACTGTCGCCAAGTGCTGGTCATAGGGGGGTAATCTGATTGTTGGGGGTTTTGAACCAAACTGAAAAATTAATACTTAATACTTGACTAATGGTAATTTGTTAAATTAACAATTAAAACATGTGGACATCACATACATGTATTACATCAATACATAGCCATTTGTTACCACACATGAAAATTCTTCTCATTCCTGAAGACATAGCAGACACTGGTTGTACTGTATGTCAGAGGTTATTTAAATATTAATAAACGTCAAAACCCTAAACACACTTTCTACTCACAAAATGTATATTTTTCTGATTACAGAAAACCTCTTTTACTGTACATCTGGCAAAAATATAGCAAAAGACTAGCTGTAAACATTTTATACATGCTAGTAATTGAGCCTGGTCTGAACAGACTTACCTGTGGGACAACTAGGATATCAGAGAAGATTATGGCAGCATCAAAGGGAAAACGTCTCAGAGGCTGGAGGGGGGGGGAGAGAGAAAAAAAAATTGGGATAAGTTATTCTTGTTGGTACCCTGTGGGTGGTGTAACAACCACTCCATCATCTCACACCACATAATGGTGTTGCTGACTTGATGTTAACACTGTGAAATTAGATTTTTTTTTTCTCTCCCCTGTGAATCCAGGTCTGTACCTGCAGAGTGAGCTCACAGCAAGCCTCTGGTGACTGACATGTCTCAAAAAAGTCCTTCCCTGCTCTGGACTCACGGAACTCTGCAGATTAGAGTAAAAAAACAAAACAAAAAAACACTACAGATCAGCATTAAGACTCAATAACAGGGAGTTAGTGGTTATCAGGGATGTGAATCTCATGCTTATGGTCATGCAGAAAGTGAAATACTACAATATGAAACCTGAAAACATGATCACGAATATTAAGGGTAATCAGTGTAGCACATTTGATAGTACAGTGCTACTATTCATGTCAGAAACAAGAGACGAAAGAACTGATCTGAAGCCTGTACCTGGTAGATATCTGCCAGCCTGTCTCATACACCAGACTGGGACATGTTCGATTTCCTCTCCTCGTGCCGCTCTCAGGAATGTGTCATTCTTTAGCTGAGGAAAGTCTTTGGGGCTGGGTAGAAAGCACCTCATGTTAGAATCGAAAAATCGAAAAATAAAAATAATACAAATTTAGACAGAATTTTAAGATATTTGTGGCATGGCCAAAGCACACTGGCAATTTCAATTTATATTACATAGTTGAGGGAATGGAGCTTAGCTGATAGTGTCATAACCTCTTTACAATACAGCCGCAAACTTGAGTTATCTAAAAGTAAAGGCCCACCCTTCCCTTTCCCCTGCAATCACTCTGGGCATCCAGCTGAAGGGCATTCACCAAAAGAGTGATTCTGAGAGATAACAGTCCTCTGCTCTCTTATCTTCTCCCAGCAGGAGAAATGACAGTTAAATACAGGAGTGCTTAGGATGGATCAGTAATGTATCACAACCTTAATCTAATTCAGACTCTGACATGAAACTGTTAGACGGACCACAAAAACATTTCACAGATAGCCAATTATGTTTAGCTTGCTACACTTAACTTTAAAAGATGCAAGTCTGCTGTTAGACTCTTAAGAATTAAACGTGTGGGTTATAAAAACACACTATCAGAGTTTGTCATGGATTCTGTATGGGATCATTTAGATGCTTCAGCTTCCACACTATATGTAAAAATGTCAGAATAAAAAAACTATTCCCATTAGAGTGACAGAACCGTAGGAGTTTTTTTTGTGTTCAGCTGACACTATCACTCACTTTTAGTAAACTGACTTAAAGTAAAATGACCTGGATAAACTTTCTTTTTATTTTTTAACAGCCCTCTGTATCTTTAGCACCATTATTACATCCATACAATATTGATTGTAAATAAGGTTAGCACGTTGTTAAAGCAGGCCATACAAAAGGCGTCATACGTTTTGTAATGACGCCTGGCTTTCTCGGAGTTGAAGCTAGTTAAATAGAACAAACCAAAAGATTAATAAGACTTTTACATTATTAGCTCTGCCGAATTTATCAGACGATCCACAGAATTTGCTTAAAGCACTAATTCATGTTGCAAAATAAGTTCATCTCTAAATATGAACAAGAGATTATTAGACTGCTGGATTTCTGAATGAGTTTTTTTTTTGTTTTTTTGTAAGAGGAAGCGACTTCGCTCTGGCATTGGATTACGTAGCTTTAAGGAATGAGGCCTGTGTTTCTATAACTGACCCATAATAGGAAGAAATGTTTCATAACAATGACAACGGGGGGTTTCATAAGGTCACTTTTTAGACGGCTAAACAGCCAAAATGCTAACCTTAAATGTAACAATGTAACAAGCGGCAGTTTGTTTCGAGAAACAAAGAAGGAAGTACTCACAGGATTAGATTTTCTTGCTTGCTCATGTTGGCGGTGCTGAGGATGGGACAGCCTTTCAGAAACTCCTCTGTCTCTCTGCGGGGATGTCAGTTGTAACCTGCTGCTCCTCAACTGTCATTTAAACCCCGCTCGCATGGACACAATCAGCTGCTACAGCGCTGTGGGCGCGGCCATCTTGAAAAACCACGTGACCATAGCAGGAAACGAGATGACGCTTCAAAATAATAGTCTTTTTCCATATTTAGTCGTTATCTACATTTTGTTCCCTTAAACTTCAGTACAGTTTGTATCATCATCATTATTATCATCATTAGTAGTAGTAGTAATTCTCCTTCTTTTCATCTTTGTGTTACTTAAGGAAAGAAAAAAAAACTTATCGAGGTACAGTACTTACGTTTGACAAGCACATATAGAATTAATTAACTGAATTATAATTGAATATATTAATTATCTCTAATTTTATAAATTCATTAGAGTGTATAAATTTGTCACCAAGGAAACAATGCTACCTGCTGCATTTATTAAAGCTCTTTTCACATTTGTACAAAGGCATTCAATACAGCATAACAATTACTGCACTTTATTTTTTTTAAAAAGAAACATAAATATCCTTTTAATAACAAAGCCTACTTGAAATGATGATGTGATGAAGAAAAAAACAAGCAAGAGCTAGAGCACTTCAATATGAAGTGGGGCATCAACAAGTCTCTGAAACAGTAAGCAACAAAAACAAGAAAACCGTTGTTTTAATTTAGTAAGAGCAGCTTGTGAAGAAGTAAGTTCTCATGCCAAAATAAAAATGCAGAGTAATCATAATCGTCATGTAAATCTTTTTGAAGAGAGTGGTATGGCTGAGTAAAAATGTGTATATTCATTTACCATTTCTTCTTGTAAAGTAATTAAAATTTATGAAAAATCAATGCTCAAAAACTCATAGAAACTCATCCCATCGCTTGTAAACCCAAAATATCACCACTTAAAATTTGCACTGCGTGCAAAGTGTGTTCTTAACCTACATATCATTGCTTCACAAATTCTTTGTATAATGCCTGCTGTTTGTTCAATAACTCTCACAAACACCCTAATTATTGAAACACTTATTAACAAGACTCCAGTGTCAAAAGTACAAATAATATGATACAATTTTACTTCTGTAAAATTCCTCCAGATCACCGAGGCTTAACTGCACAAAACCTCATATTTACACACCCTGAAAATCTGCAGTAAATTATATTCTGGAACATGCAAACTATATTTTGTCTACTGTGAATATATCACACAGCTTACTGCAGAATGTATCATATATACATGAATATAAACATAGAAAATACAATCACATATCTCCAGTAGGTCCAAACATAAAGCTATTTACAAGCTGCTTGCATTATAAGATAAGATAAGATAACCTTTATTAGTTTATTATGTGCCAAAAGTCTCTCCAGTTTTGTTTCCATCTATGGCTGTTGCTGGTACTGTCCCTCTGTGGCGGTATAGAAGTCATCCAGGACACTCTGTAGGTAGTCAAATGTAGGCCTGTCTTCAGGTCTGTTCTTCCAACAGGACATCATGATATCGTACAGCTCAGTGGGACAGTTGTCGGGCCGAGGCATCCTGTAGCCGCGCTGTATTGAGGACATCACCTCTCCTTTAGTCATGCCTGCAGACACCAAATTAGTGTAAATACTGCTGGAAAGGCTTCCAATGAGAACCTTTTTGTACTCGCCGTCACATTCTCAACCCGAAGTAGAACACAAAAGTCACCAGCAGAGGGCAGTCTTTCTCAGCATAGCGCCTTACTGCTCAGTGAGGCTGGGTCATAAAAGTTATGGTTACAGTTAGCTGTGTCAGGGGAGAGGTTTATGAAGTTCAGACCAGTATAATACAATAAAAATATCAACACAAACACTTCACTCAGTCATGTAGAGACCTGAGTCTCGACAAACATATACCAGAGTCTCAATAAACATTGGCTTGTGATGCCTATGTGTTTACAGGGTTCAAAAAAGGGACTAAATTTAAATGATTTCCTGAATACATTTTATAAGTGCACAATGATTTAAATTAGCTTTCTTTTTTTTTTCTGAGTTTGCATTATTTTTAGTTATTTAAAGTGCTTTTTTTTACAAGTAGTATCAGCTTTTAGTTTAGCTTCAGTCATCTGTAATAACCATAAATGAATAAATATTACTTGTAAAACATACCTAATACAAACGGTTCTCCATCTGAACTCTGTATTGTTAGAATTACCATCATATTATTGAACCCAATATTTTAATTTAATAGGTCAAGGCCCTTTAATCCATGACAATGCATTACATTTTATATAGTCATGATAAAAAGACATGGCAGGACATAATAAAAACTAACCTGGTTATCAGCAGGTCTTAAAGTTAGGTAAATTTAAGTGCAGAAGAACAGCAAAGCATGACACCATGTCATTATTTATTTACCAAAAACTAAAATGCACAAGCAGTTATCAACAGTGCTGCAGTTAATATTTACCTGGGTAAGGGATTTTCCCGTAGGTGATAATCTCATAGAGCAGGACTCCGAATGACCACATGTCAGATTTGATGGTGAAGGTGCCATAGTTAATAGCCTCTGGAGCAGTCCACTTGATGGGGAATTTGGCTCCTGTGGAATGCACACACAAACAGACACTGTGAAATTATAATTCTATTATTCCCTCACACAATCCCAAAGATCACCTGTTCTGTTTTTGTAAATGAGGTTTTAGATTCTATCTGTGTAGCTGGATTTATTTCAAAACGTCAATTGCAAATAGTTTCAGCATCCTGGGTCCAGACCAGTGATCACACGGGTTTCATAAGGTTTCATGAGTCACTTGAGAAATAGCATTCAGACACTTCCTCGTGCACTTTACTGCACAGTTACTTTAATTTGAAAAATATGAACTATGAATGATTTTTTTCCCCCACAATTAAAAAGGCCAAAACAGGTTTTTGAAAAATTCCCACCATATAAGTTAAAAGTTAAGTAATGAAAGCGGTCATCGATGACATGGTGATAGAGTGGTTAGCATTGTTGCCTGATTCTCCTTTCATAAAAAAAGAACTCCACGTCCTCAGTGTTTCATTGATTACATTGCACAGACTCTTTTGGTAAATCCTTTCTTCATTATATTAGAAGGGATTCACCCAATACAATGCACACGACAAGCATCTGCCATCTTTCCACAAAAATTCTACTCCATTTCACTCTTGTCTTGGCTATAGTGAAATGGTCACCACCGTGCTAAATGGCAAACTGACATCCAAGTCTCAGGTTTCTGAACTCTGCAGGATGTTTCTTCAGAATGTCTGTTGTTTACCACACTTTTTGTTTTTGCTGCCTAAACACTTCACTCTGTTTCAGCTGACGACAGAATCTTTATCTCATCCTTTTGTAATTCTTGAAATGCACTGTATGAAAAAAGGCAGGGTGTGGGCTGTCTTTAAGTCACTCTGGCTTCTGTCTAGCTGCTCTGCCATACGGTTCCGCTTATCAAAACGATTTCTAAAGCTCAGCTGCAGAAGCAGCCCAGTTCTCGGTCACCTCCCTGACCACGCCTAAGACTGAGACTTTATTTCTGAAGTACACAATTTGAGCATGAACCCTGTTCATTCCAAATGTTTGAAATGTCACAATCACTAAATGGTCAGTGTTTTGGAAATGGTGGTTAACCCCACACATCAGTCTCCTAGCTCGGTTCCGGTCCTCCGCTGTCCTCCAGTTTGTGGCATGTTACAGGTGTGAAATCAAAACCATACTGCGTAGGTATAAACTTTATGAAAAGACAATTCAGTTTTCCAAAATTTGACTGAAAATAGTTCTAAAACTATGTTTAATTTTTGACATTTTATTTATTTATTTTTTCTAATCGAATGATGGGGAAATGTTGGCTGTACCAAAAGGACTCCCTGCTTCATTTTAACTTTGTGAGAGTGTGAAAGGAGGTAGTGTAGTTTGGGGGCATCAGAGGTATTGGTCACTGTGGTGTGATTTCAGTGAGACAAAAGTGGAGCGACTGGTACATGAAACCAAAAGTGTCTGATTCAACATAAATTTTTGCGGGTGCTTCCACTTCTCAAAAGGGGCTTTTTGTTTCACTATGTCACAAGCATCAAGCCAGGGTAGTGTCTCATTTGTGCTGGGAAAGCCCCCTTCCACAGAAAAAGTGGAGACGTGTTCAAATTCTCATACACACGCACACACATACACATAGACACAAACATACACGCACATACACATATATGCGCAAACACACATACCCATACATACACACATACACACTTACCCTCTCTGGCAGAGTACTCGTTATCCTCAATGATTCTCGCCAAGCCAAAATCTGCTATTTTACAAAGCAGGCTCTCAGACACCAGGACATTAGCCGCCCTGAGGTCTCTGTGAATATAATTCTTCTTCTCAATGTAGGCCATGCCCTCTGCTATCTGTAACAGAGCAAGAGGAAGGTGTGTAGTCTTAAGCATAAGAGTGAAAGGGAAAACAATCAAAACCTACATAAAACAGAAGAAATGTGAAAGAAAAATAATCACCCCCGTTACAAGCAATTACAAGCAAATAATAACAATCTGTTATTAGATTATGTGGATGGATGGATGGATGGATGGATGGACACTGCCAGTGTGATGCTGGGACAGAACAACCTCATGTTTGAAAGTGAAAGTATGCAGGGTTCACAGTAGTGAGACAAGTGAGCAGCGAGGTCACAAAGAAGCATATTGGTGTAATCACCTGTGCAGAGAAATCAATGAGCTTGGGCAGCTGCAGTCTGCATCCTGTGTCGCTCTTTAAAAAGTCTAGCAGGCTCCCTAAAGACGAGACAGAACAGAAAACAGCGTCAGTGCTTTGCATGTCTGCATCTATGCCTATACTGGAGTGTCGACTCTGTGATTAGGCCACAAAATTTCATAATAACCAGTTTAGTTTTTCTAAAGACTTTTGGCATTTACCGTTTGCCATGAATTCAGTGATGATGTAGATGGGTTCTGTCTTGGTGACAACAGCGTAGAGCCGCACCAGCCTGTCGTGCTGCAGAGTCTTCATCATGTTGGCTTCATCCAAAAAAGCTTCAACCGTCATGGTTCCCGGCTTCAGCGTCTTCACTGCCACTTTGGTTGTGTTGTTGTAGTATGCTGAGTGGAGAACGTGAAGAGTAAGCATGGGGAAAGAAGAACTTTAAAACATGATATGCTCTGCTACATGGCTTTGGACTGTTTTCAATGTTTCCCTGTGGAAACAAATACGTTTCCACAAAAATTTTTGAGGAAACTGAAACAACTACACCAAACAAATGCAAATTAAAGGAAAGAACGGGAAGGAAAACACTGTGTTTACTGTTTAACGTTCAGTGACAGGTGAGAAAAATATGCCATGTTGTCAAAAGCTGACCACTGATGCATGACTGGACACATTTGTTTGCATGTTACAGTGTTTGTAAAGGTGGATTTTTGTTTCCATTTTAAGCTGGTTTCAGTTATGATGTAATGCAGCATATCTGTAAATGAATATTCCACAAAACTGCATAAAGGAAACAAGAATCCACGGAACAAATGTTGGAATCTGCTGCTACTCATAACACTCAGTGTCATTACGAAGTCAGGCATGACACCCTTTCCATCCGTTAAACACCCTGTTATTGGTAATTCAGGTAGGTGTGAATATTATCTGTCACCCAGATTGAAAGTTGCATAACTTTTATTCAGATCCTGGCAGGTGCAGTAACATATCTGCTTTAGATAATGCAACTGCTGCGCAAATTCCATTGCATTCATTATTTATTCATGACTTGTTGGAAGAGCTATTCTAAAGATCCTTTGGGCCACCCTTGGGTCAGGTTGTGTTAGCTTTGTTCCCTTCGAGTTATAAGATCCTGACAAAAACCTCATTTTTGTGACTTTGGTTCAAGAACAAAGGAAAAGTTGTTGCCTTACATAATGATAATAATAATATGATTTATGGGTTGATTGAATGTCACATTGTAGCGTGGAAACTGCATACAGTACGTCAGTTTGAATGCAAAGATGTAAGGTGAGTTGTGGCCAGTTTGAACTTTTATTATAACTCCCTCTGTGTATAATTCACAGAGTTTTATTGTTTCAGAGTCAGTTATGGATGTACTGCCAACTGGTAAATTTAGTCAGCGGAGTTTCTGTAATGGTAGCACTTGCTTGTTTGTTTGTTTTTTACATAATTTTGTTGTACATGTACAATGACAATAAAGTGCTATTCTATTCTATTCTAGTCTATTCTATTCTATTCTATTATCCCAGACCTCAGTGCAAACCACAGTGAATACACCTCTATAAATTCGTCACGTGTAGCTTTTTGAATCTAATTGTAAAGATGCTGTTAGTGATGTCAGACACAGTTGTCGTCGTTGAAGTTAAAATTATACCTCGAAGTATTGACGTAACTATCACATAATTTCCCACTAACAGAGACGGCACAAATGGCAACACACTTGTTCTCACATACTTCCCCTTATATTTAACGAAGTGAAAAAGCAGTTGTGTAAGTCAGAAGCCACAAAAAACAAAAAATCTTTGAAAAAAGCACTTAAAAGCCGTAAAACAAAGTCAGCTTCGGTTTGTTCATGAAACTGTGCAATAAAACCTTCTCTGCGGTAGCGCTTTTTACAAATGATACGCATCTATTTGTTTGTGATCATTCCTCTGAAACCTCACACGCAAATCACCCCGCGGACTCAAACATTTCCTCCACAGACGACAGCACTCATCGACACATCAATGAGATGGTCTGAGCAGAGGCAGACATGCAGGCAGTCGAGGTTTGGGGGTTTTTTTGCAACAGAGCACGGTCCTGTACCTCATGGACAACAAAAGTAGGAAGTCATTTTTGTTTTAATTAGAGGGAAATGGAACTTCCTTGTAACGCTCACTTCCCTGCGTCTGTGTTTACTGTAAATGATAGAAGGGAATTAGAAATCTTGTTCCTTCATAAAGGAGCTCATAAAAAGATATGCTCCCTTGTTACTTATCTGCTGTCTCCCAGTCTTTGATTTTCTCTTGTCAAGTGCCAAATCCATGTTAGCTGCCACTTACAGGCCGGCTGCCTTCTCGGAAATAACGCTGGGAATGTCATAGAATTCATGAGGTAATAATTAAAAGTGATAAAAGGCCACGTGCCCTACCTCTTGTGCTCTTTGTGAAACAATACTCTCGTGTATCTTAAAGGGACCTCGTTGTGGTCTTTATTTGAAGGGCTAGAGTGGTAAAAATCATTGTGCGTTCCCTTTCTTTGGCAATTTCTTCCCTTGTCAACTCTTGGACATAAAAGTCATTTCTACTCACCCATCCAGACTTCTCCAAACTGGCCTGCTCCAAGTTTCTTCACCATCTTAATAGAGTCTTTGGATATCTCCCAGGCATCCTTATCCCAAGGTTTCTGAGCTTTGGGTTTTGCACAAGGACGCTCAAGTTTACGGCACAGGCCATCCGGTTTGTCTGGAAGGCACACACACAGACAGTGCTCAGTCTTCCTAATCAATAACATAGCATGTGTAATCTTTTTGTAATGAGAAGATCAACATTGTTCTCTGATCAGCAAGTGTAGAGCAAAAGCTGGAAACCAACTAGCTTTGCTTTGCACAAACATAGGAAGCAGGTGGAGGGAGCAAAGCTGGCTCTTTTTTGTCACTTGTTTCACATTATTAGGCAAAAAGGAAGCACCCAGAGAAATCATACAGTCATTTACATACAAAGCATAATTCTACATAAGGCCACAGCTTGTATGTTTCTAAAACTTGTTTATGTGGACAAACAGAATATATGAGATTTATTAGAAGAGGTATGAGCACTAGTGATGGGACGTTCTGTATCGAGGCTTCGGAGCGTGTGTCGAGTAATGGAGGGGGCGTTTCCGCGAAGCGCGTATCGAGGCTTGCTTCATTTATGGGAGGAGCTGAAAATGATGACGTCCGAAGCCTCGCTGCCCGGCTGTACCACGTGACTGGTTCATGAAGTGGTTCGAACTTTGCCGCGAGATATGACAGCGATATAAACCCCTCAGACTTCATTCACAATGTGGGTGTTTGATGGAGAGTTGCGGTTAGTGAGAGTTTGGAGACCGTTTGGAGGTTTATGAGAGTGAGGAGAGAAAGTCAGGAGAGAATGGAGCCAGCTAAGAAGAGGAGGATGTCCTCCCCTGTGTGGGAACATTTTGATCTTATTCCTCCCAACAAGGTATGTAAATTTCTACAGAAGATGTATTTTCATGATACTGATGGTGCAATACAATTTATGTTGAGCTGTCTTGACTTTTGTACAAGGTGAAGTGTTTTCTATGTGCCAGGGAGCTGGGATATAACAACAACACCTCATCCATGCTTAGGCACTACAGAGCTTTGCATGAGAATAAGGGGGACACCGATTGTGGAGCAAGACCAGGTGAGCCATCAAATGCCATGATAATATAGCATGCAGTAATGTTACTAAATGATATAACAATATTATACAACTGTTATAAGTTACGTATGTGATATTTATATTTGTGCTTTGTCTTTATTGTCTTTCCTCAGGAGAACAATCTCAAATAGATGAAGACCTGGTCAGCATGGTGATTGAGGACTCCCAGCCATTTAGCATTGTGGAGGACAAAGGATTCAAAAGATTTGTTAAATCATTAAATCCTAGCTATGTTCTCCCCACTAAAAAGGTCATAAAAGCAGTGAAAATTTAGTTTTTACAGAATAAAATGTGAACAGGCAGGACTGAGGCTCAAAGCCTCAGTGTGTAGCTGTCCATACCTCAACGTTACAAAAGCACAACCACTGTCCACACCCCAACCACACCTCACCTCACAGTAAATGATCATTTCCATTTCAAGCATTTCCAAATAATCATTTCCCATACTGCCACTATAAATATACACAGTATACTGCCATCACTACAATATACATGTTTTACACACTCCTTTTGTTGTTGACATTTACAGGCTGTGTGCAAAATGCCACACTCTTCAAATTCATGCCAGCTATTATTTTTACGTCCAGTAGGTGTCCTGCTAGAGCAAATGAAGCTTCATGAAGCTTCGCGTTGGGGTGAACCAATTGGATGAAAAGCTTCAGTGCTTCATGGGGCTTCATCTGCCCATCACTAATGAGCACGCTACCCCGTGAAAAGGTTGTTAAGGAAGTTACTGTAAAAGTGGCTACAGTGTTGCTGTTTTTCCTCTACAGTATTCAGTATTTTAATAATAGATTATTTTTTATTTACAGTTTTTTTTTTACATTTATAGCATTATTAGGTTGCTTAATTTACATTATTATTACTTTATTTTTATTTGCAGTAATAAATAGTCAGTACTGTAAATGGATTTGCAGTAGAAATTAATCTTTTATTTTCCCATATAAAATAATATTTCACAGATACAACGTTTTAGTGTGAAAACAGACTTTTGGCTGCACTGTACTCACTGTGATAGTGTTTAATCATGCTGCTAATATCCCGAAAGGAGATTTTAGGAGAGATGTAGCAGCCGCCATTATCCAGCATCCTGATCTTGTAATGTTTCACTGAGTCTGTTCCCTGGGCGTCCACATCTCTGATGGACAACGAGTAACTCCCTGTGGAAAAATCATGAAGAAAAAAAAAAGAGTGACTGGTGATTCATGATCATTCAAATCAAGCACACACAATGTCACAACTCCACGTGTCCAAAGTGGAGAATGCTGCTGAATGTATGTCGGTATCTCAGAGCTACCATGGTAGCCATACCTTTTGATGTTTCACTTTCTCTGATTAGATAAGCGCCTGGCTTGTTCGCCGGTGCCAGCAGCTGCCTCTCTGCATCCTTCCTTGTGATGTCCTTGAAAAACCAACTGCACGGAACAAAAAACATAATAAATATTTGGTAACATACATAATGTTGATGCTGAATGCAAAAATGAATAATGTAATCTGAATAACATGAAGTAATATCAGGAAACAAGTACATACTCCTCTGTCTCCATGGTGTCAGCTTGAGCCACATAGTTGGACGGGATGAATCCCTCTTTGTCGTTTACCAGAGACTTCGCTTTCCACCACTCACCATGTCTGTCAGTTCATAAATATACATATACATTTTAGAACAATCATTTGCATTGACAGAGATGTTCTGAAAAGGTCTTGAAAGATGATTTTTTAAAATTAAATTCCATCGTTTAACTTAGTGTAATTCCTATATTCAGAGAAATATTATTTCTGAACTGAAATGCTATTTTGTCTCATGGGCAAGTAATTTAGCCTAAAATACATTCACACATTGCAGAAATCTTTTATAAAACGTATATGATATTTTTATAACAAAAATTTTGCATTAACTGTTTAGTTTACAGTCATTTTCATACATCCTCAGCCTCATTTTCAGAGGCTCAAAAGTTACTGGACATCACAGAGGAAGAAGACATAATATCTGAAATTGATTTACCAAGTTAAACTTTTATATTTTGTCACTGTAATTTCAACTATGAAGCCAAAAGAGATGTCTTTGCAAGTGAAGGAGACCATCATTAGTCTGAAAAAACATAATAAGCCTATCCGAGAGATGGCACAAAACTTTAGCAATGGCTAAATCCTAAATTAAGCGCATGCTGAAAAGATTGTTCCCATGGTTGAGAAAAATAGCTTCACAACCAAGTCAAGAAGAACACGCAGTGAGGATATTTGTATAACTGCCATAGTCTGCAATTGAGAAATGGCTTTCTAAATGAAAATATAGAGGGTTCAGAACACTCAGGGAGTGTCACTGGTGGGATAGATTAAGCTTGCCACAAAAGCTAAACAAAATTTGGACAGATGAAACAAAATATAGAGAAGGAAGGAACCAGGCCATGATTAAAAAGAATAAAAAGAAATTTGGGGATTTTTTGCTTTGAATTTTTTGAGTTGTGAAGTGAAGAGAGAAGCCATCTGACTGACTGGGGGAGAGGACAGGGAGACAGGGGGCCTGAAAGCTGAAGGCTTTTAAATATTCTAAGAACCACAATAAAGTGCTTTACTGGGATGATGTGGTACGACGAGGTCTTTAACATAAGACAGGACCTGATCGTCCAGCACTTTCAATGTGAGGAGAAGAATTTTAGATCGGCATTAAACAGAGAGCCAATGAAGAGAAGCCAATATGGGAGAAATACGCTCTCACTTTCTAGCCCCTGATTAAAAATCCAGACTACAAAGAATTTTTATTCAAATAGTAAAAAATAATCTTTATATGTAAAAGGGTGTCAGTTTGTCTATCTAAAACTGGGGGGCTATATATAACAGTGGAAGTGATTCTTGCCATTTGTAGAAATGATGACACATTTTCTGAGAATGAATCAGTGTACCATAAATACCAGACACTCACTCTTCTAGAATTTTCATCTTTTCTCCCTTCTTGAATCCTAAGTCATCGGGATGTACAGCTTCATATGGGAAAAGGGCAACCACTATTTTACCCACCCCCTTTTGTTCTGAAATAGGAAAGAGAAAATTGTCATCATTTAACACATGCAAATAGGCTCATAGATCAATACAAAGGTTGTTCTATTTTTAAACTATGTAAAGACACGGGGGACAACATGTACAGAAACGTCAGACAGAAGCAATTATAGGGCATGCACCTAGCTTATCAGTTTACTCAACCTACTTATAAGTAGCTGTAGTCTCAATCAGTAATGACTAATGATAATTTTATGTTTAAATTGCAACTTCGTTGGATGTACTTAAACGCCTTTGTGTACATTGCTAAGATAAAAGAGTTTTAATATAATGCGGAAAATTACATGGTCAAATGTAGTGACTAGCCTTCCTATAAGGATCTCTTTTCTAAATAAAAACTATCATAACTAAGATTACTTTCTATTTTAACCTATACTCATATATTTGACTGGTTTATTTATTCTAAAGTTTAGCTTTAGAATAATTTTCTTAGTGAATTTGCTAAATTAGTAAATAAACCTTGAATCAGTCAAAATTTGCCGGTGAAATCTCAAAATGAGTCAAAGTTAAAAAACTAACAAAAGAAGATGAAGATTTTGTCTTTCATGACTATGAGGACTTCTGGGGCCTAACTGTTTCACTATACATACTTTGAGGTGAGTGAATTCCCTATTACCTTAGAAGCTACCACATACAGGTGTTACCAGAAGTACGGTATAGTAGTACGAAACAATGAACAGACAGCAGATAAATAAACAAAAAACAAGGAAGAAAGGGTCGTACCCTCCATTTTTTGGAACACCTGACCCGGTAACAGTGAGTTATTCTGCAAAAGGAAACAATATTAAAGTTACACAGTGTCATTCTATCATCATTACTTCCATTATTTTAAGGCAGACATTATTTACATAGAGATTTTTGCACAGACTTTTGTCATTTCCTTGTAATAGATGTCATCTTTTGCAAATGGGAAATTCTATTAGGCAGGAAACATTGAGCAACTTTTTTCAAAAACAAAAAGAAAGGTCATATCTTTGATGCAATATGTAAAGAAAACTGAATCATTCTGTTCTTCATACAATACAATAATGACGAAAAAACCAAATGACGATTATAAGTCAATTTTTGATTGAATGAAAACAATAGCATGCTTTCCATTTATGATTTGACTTTTTGTTATCTAACGATTTTGTTGCTGTTAACACTCAACCACACTTGAGATTTGAGTGTAAGGTCCACCCAAGTCTTACTACTTACCGTGTTGACTTTTGGATTAAAGGTGGGGTCTCTAACATAGCGTGACTGTTCAGAATGGACAGCATGTTGGCCCATTTTTTGGTCCACACCTCCGCTCAGACCTTGATTTAGCGTGGATTTCATGCAGCCCATTCTGTCTGCACGAGGAAGTGAGAAAAAGAAAGATTGAAAAAAGCTGTTACAAATATACCATTTACACCTGCTGAAAAAACACAATGCGTATAAAGTGTGGCAGCAGACACCTGTGACTCTTCAGTTCTTACATGTGAAAATAAAGATCCAAACTGGTGTCATGTTTCCAGTGTTATTTATAAGTTCAACATAAAGGGGAAGATAACAAGAAGTGAGAATAATAAGTTGTTTCACAAAAACAAACTGCTGCACATGTGCAAATGTAACTGTAATAACTCCACGGCAGACCTGTCCTCGGTTCCATGCTTTTCAGCATCTTTATTATCACCGTTGCTGTCCTTGCACGTGGCTGCAGCTTTGCAGTTCGCAGTCAAACACACTAACACCAACCACATCAGGACCTATAAGTGAATGTGGCGTGATTGCTCATGCTGTCCAGCTGCCTCCCTCGCAGCCGCACCACACCACTGACTGTACTGACTTTTATACTGCACTCTGATTTACATCTTATGGGAATGTCACAGGAAAGGTGCAGCACCACTTAGCACCAGATATATAAAAATAATGATGTCGACCTCTAACTGGATTGTTAACATAATAGGGGTGCAAAGGCATTGCTGAGTAATACTCTTTCAATCATACATCAAAAGGTGTAAACAAAAAACCCAACTTTTATCATATTTATATGGGGAAGTATGTCCAGTACGATGGGTGTTTTTTTCCACCATTTTGCTCAAAACACAGACTGTTCTGTCTACAATGCGTTTTAATTTCTTGCTCTGTTTTTAGGGATGTTTCATTGACCAAGTAAGCTGCTGCTGTCTTTGCCACTTTCAGGAAAAGAGCTTTCAGTAAAAACGAGAAGCAGAACAGGGAGGATTTGATGATGCAGTGTAGCCAAAATAGACTTGAATGAGACATTCTGCTACTTCTGCCTCTATATCCATAGCATTAGCGTCTTACAAGACCTGATGAGGTTTTACATGCACAGGTTGTGGACTGAGCACACGCTTTGTATCATTTATATCAGACCTGGGTGGGTTTAAAATACATATAAGTCCAAAATGCATATCTTCATTTGTGAGCTTTGAATGCCACCTTCAAGCTTCTGGCAGAGCCATTATTCACCATTAAAGCTTATGCTAAGCTAGACTAATGACTTGCTGGATTCAGCTATATATTTAACAAGATTACAACTGGTAACAGTCTTTTAATCTAACTTTCAGCAACACCATGGTAACCAATGTTTCCAGTAGTCTAAATGTCATTAGCCATGGCACTTCTTACACAAACTCTAATATTTCAGGTGAAAAATTCTACGTTTGTTGAGTTGAGTAACTTTGAGTTACTGCTGTAACTCAACGAAAATTCAATAAAAATGTGAATGTCTCAAAGTAGTTCTTTAGAAAAAAATATGTCACAATGTCACTGCTGCTTCCCTGTATTCTGACATGGCTGCAATTTATCCAATGGTGGTTTCTGTTCAGGGAAATCAAACATGTATTGCTGCAGTTTGCTGCATTGTTTTTTCTTCTTTTGACTTTTGTGTGGGTAGCTAACCAGCATGAAGCCCACCGCCACCAATGTGCACTTGCTTTCTACATGCGCACATACTGACCACATGCCCACAAAGATGACAAAGTCGCAAAGAAAAAACAACATCTTTTTAACTGGTGATGTTGGTTTTTATGAGAGAGAGGTGTTATAAGTTTTAAAATGTATAAAAGTCAAAAACATTAAAAGTATGTATCTCCTATATTGTAGTTTTAAGGACAAACAAAGTGATATTTGTACCTTGAGTTTAACAATTAAAATATTTTACAAAGGTAATGTGTGAACATAAAAAGGATTTTTATATATGAGTAACTGTCTAAATTAAAACTAAACTTCCTATGAGCGTGAGAAACACCACCTTTAAAACCATTTATACTTAGATTGTCAAGCAATATGGCTTAAAAGCACAAACATATAAAGCACTAAAATTAAACCAGGTCAAATCAACTTTGAGTGCTTCCCTACAGGGAAAAAAAGGGGAAAAAAAGAACAAAACATGTTGCTGTAGAGCAGAAGTGCACGTTGGTTTTTAACATCTGTTATTCAAAGTACAACGGAAAAATAAATAAATAAAAAGCTTCTGTCCTTCTCCAGGAAACTAAAGTGCACAGCTGAACTGCAGAGAAAAGGGGAACATGTTCAACTAGTCCTGTAGGTCAGCAAATAGCCTTTTAAAATTTTTAAAAAGCTAGAACAGAAGTTCTAAGGAGATGAGATATTCTTTGATGAATTGTGTTAGGGAAGTCAGAAAATAAAACAGGACAAAACAAGAAAGAAAACCCCCACAAAAAATGAATTAGCGTGGGTTGTTTTGTTTGTTTTTGTTTGTTTTTTGTTTTTTTAGTGCTAGCTAACATGCTCTTCATACTGGCGCTAACATGTTGATTTTGCTAATGCTAATGTACGTATGCTAATTGGAGAAAGCGCTGCTTAGGCTGGCAGAAATATTATTAGGTTATTATATTGAGGCATATTAGGTTTTCGACCAAGCCAAACAGCTTAAATGAAATTTTGACTTGATAACATTATTATCAGTAATAGTAAGGTAGTATATTTTAGGGAAGAAAATATGACAAATCCCAACAATAGGGTTCATCTGGAAATATTTGATCTGATACCAAAGTTTTTCTTTACCAACACCAAAACCTTGCATTCTGCATGCTAAAAGCATTTACTTCTGTTGCTTCTAGGCTGCCGGTGATAGCAAAGCACAGCTATCCTACCATATAACGTTAAAAATAGTTAATATCTTATATTCATGTGGAAAGACTGAGTGCTGAATAAAGTTGCTGGACCTAGCTGGCCTGAATTGAGTTGTTTGAGTGGGGGGGGGGGACACACCATTAACCTAATGCAAATACAAAGCAAGCACACCTGAAAACCAGCCTACAACACATTTGTGAACTGAGATGGCAGGGAGTAAATGTAAAGAAAATGGTAAAACCATATTTTTCTTGGTAGAAAAAGGTCAGTGAATGCATTAGCCAGCGGTTTGGCAGGTTTGCACAGGCTTGTTTTGCACTTTGTTGGTTCAGTGCCTCTGTTATATTTTTAACTTGTCAGCAAACAGCCGGAAACTAGGGGTCTGAAAGGCTTAAGGGCACACACGCATGATATATTGGACTATGACACACACACACACAGACACACACTTCCTCCTTTTGCAATAGACTGAGGAAAAGTCTGGATACGTCAATAAATGCAGTGAATTTTAATGTTTAATCCGTCGCTATACCATACATGAAACCATAGGAATAAAACTTTTATAATAGAAAATAAAGCACTGATTTTAAACATGTTGCACTGTAGAGAATTTTCCTTAAACTAATTATACTTAATGTGAGTTATGATTGTGCTTAATGAATAAAGCGTCCACAAAAACACAGAACAAAAAAAAATCAATTTAATAAAACTTCTTACATTTACTTTTTTCCTACTAATAAAAAAAAGTTACATACACTTTTACCTCTCCTAATGCGTCTGTGTAAACCAAGCATGCGTCTGCCTGATGTCACTTGGACATTACAGCTTACCTGTCTCAGTCTGTATCCTTGGTTAAGAAAACGGTTAATCCAAAATGTAGAGCCGTTTCACTCCTCAGCTACGTCCTCTCTGTGCTTGACATGGAAGTGGGTGACACATGCAGTGCGTTGGTGTTGAGGTGGTTTGACAAGTGGGTCAGCTGGCCGACCTGGACTGTTATACCAATGAGTGAATGAGGAACTGGTTGGGGATTTTTCTTTCTTAGTGAAACTTCCTGGTACAATTGTCTAATGATTATTTGCATAATCAGCACTGCACACACACACACACACACACACACACACACACACACACACACACACACACACACACACACACACACACACACACACACACAGAGTGAAAGAGACTGAAAGACACAGCAGACAGATGGCCTTTCAGCGCTACACGTATGGAAATACTATACGTTTAACCTGAAGTGGGGGAGAATTTTCCAGTGTGTCATAGAATCCCTTTAATTTAATCTAATCCTGTTAAAAAATATTTTTAAAAATTCCTCTCATGTCCTTTTTAGAAAAAACAATAATTAAATAAGTCATTCTATACACATATATATATACATTAGTTGTTCACAGTTGAAGTCTAATGCACGTTTCATAAATTCTCCCACAGTGCTACCTGCTGGTCAAACCGCAGGCGTACAGCAGCACAGAAGACTTGCATTTTCCCTCTTGTCCAGTTTATTTCACTTTGTTTGACACGGAGAGTAGAAAATACGGTTATGCACATTCAGACAAACATCTACAAATTTCACAGAATCATGCACCTGCCAAAATCCAACATGCTGAACAGCTGCATTTACAGTCTAATTTGAAACCAGAGTGAGCCCCGAAACAGTTACATGGCAGTTTACAATCTAAACACCTGATTGAGTGAGGATTACAAAATAAACATTTATAGCTACATTATCTTCAGTATGATTGACTTACTGTCAAGCTGGAGGATTACAGGAAGGTTATAGTTCGCAAAAATGGTGAAGAAAATGACAACACAGAGTTTTGTGCATGCGTGGTGGTCTGTACAGATGATAACATCAGCTAGCTATTACACACAGTAGCAGGAACATAGCTCAGGCTCAGTGTCAGAAAACAAACAAACAAACAATGTTATAAATCCTGGAAGCTCCGCAGTGTATTGCATATCTACATTTAAGGAACAGTTTGACATTTTGGGCAATGCACTTTCTTAGTGAACTGATGACAGATGACAAGATCAATCTCTTAACAATGTAGCTGGAGCCTGCAGATAATTAGCTTAGCTGTCAAGTATAAAGAGTGTTTATTATGCTAATTTGCAGCTCACTGGTACACTAGAGTAGTGTTGCAAGATTTATGATTTTTAGAATCCTTAATTATCTCATAGAGTTGGTTACGCACTCCCTGGAGGTCACGTCACCTCTCATCCCCCTGCACGCTAAAAAGTGAAGGTAATGTGGGGCCAGTGTATTATAATGTGAAGCCAACAGCTCTGATCCAAGCAACATTATGTGACAAAACAGCTCATCAATGCCATATATGATATTACATTATACTATTTTAACATGATTCAAATGCAACAGGTTTTTATCAGTGACCTGTGTGCATATCTGACAGTTAGCAAAATGTAAGATTTGGGTGAATTTTTTTTATGCTAATCTTTTAATTGTAACCTGTAAGGACGTTTCTGTTATCTAATTCATTTGTTTACTTCATATTAGTCAATATGTCCATCTGCAGGCCACCTCAGCGCTAACCATAGACCAGACAACATCACCCATATGTGTCTGAATTCCTACTTTAAGCATTTCTGTCATCACTGTCTTGGTCTTTTGAAACTGGAGGTTAAGAGAGAGGATTGGATGTCAGTGTGAAAGCAAACACTCAGTGGTTAACGAGTTATTAGTCAATGAGTAGATCCTAATAATCCTTCCAAGACTTAAAATGACCATAATTTACAAAACTGACTCAGTGTTTTATCTGGTATGACCTGATATGAGGGGCTGAGCCCATAAACACAGCAGGAAAGTTTTTAGAGGCCATGTCTGGGGGTCATTTTCCACTAAAGACCTCAATAGGACTAGAAATCGTCTTGGAACAGGGGTATGTCATAACTTGTTGTTCCTGCATCATCTGGGATCAACATTGCAACTGACCAGTCATGTTCTTGTGATGTCATAGCTTTACAATGTCAAGAAAAAAACAACTTTTGGATCAAATGGTAAAAATTTCAAGTGCTTTACTTATTATTTAATACCATATATTAAATAATATATATATAATATATTAAATAATTATAATAATAACTGTATTATCAAGTTAGGTTTGCTGTTAGCCAAATGACTCGTGGTTTACTAGTGACAGTTTTTAACAGCATTCACTAGCTTCTTAGCAAGTGCTAACTGAATGCTCAGTTGCTATGTTAATCCTGGACCAACAATATTATTATGATGTACATAAAACACAGCACAGAGACATCAGATTGAGATCTTGCAACCACATCTATTGCCCCCTGGTGGCTATTAAGACAAACTCTAGCTACATGCATTATATAGCACATAGACATTTTATCATTTCATTAGCAAGAAAGTGAAGAAATGCATTTACAAAAATGTCAAACCATTCTTCAAAGGTCGTGATAATGAAATTGTTAAAAAAAACCAAAAAACCCTTTTGTAAGTATAAACATTTTTTTTTAAACATGTATATCATCAATCTTTAATCACTGAGCGACTGACATTTAAACTGACTGAAAGTGCAATATTAAGTAATATTGGTGTCAACAGACCACAAGGCTACTGCTCTGTTGCATCCTGCTGCTTTCTACAGTACAGAACAGTGAACACACTCTTCAGCATATAAACAAGAAGTCAAACCGCAGCATTGTCCTCTCAGGTTTACTTCAGCCCAATCCATTTTCCTCTGCAATATTATCAACTTAGCGTTAGCATAAAGCCATTAACTGGCAGTACAATCTATCAGCACCACTACTTCTACAGACATGCTACTCCCACTGTGAGCCATTACTTCAGCACATTACTTCAGCACATGGTCTTACAAATTGCTTCAACTACTATAAAACTCACAAAGGAGCCACGTCTATTTTCTTCCTGTATTTCAGTCCCCCAACCTATATTGTTTAGTAACTAAGACTGAAAATAAAATTAGCTTTACAAGAGCTACAAATTGGCCTCTCTGCTTACCCCCGATTCTGAAAAGCACCCTGCAATCAATCTGTTATTCTAGTGCACAGCAGAGCCACACTGGGTGTTCACATTACAGCACTTCTCGAGTTGAATTTGGAAGACTGTGCCCTGCTTGAAGGCATATCAGCAGTGACGGTACTACCCTCCAGCCACCAGCCCACTTTGGACAAACAGGTTCATCATGGTGGGAGCCTCACTCCATCCTGCAAATCTCTGTCTGCGGGCTGGAGTGTGCTGCAGGTTAGCTGTTCCTCTGCTCCGCCTCCCTCTGAGCCGAAGAGGAGGAGCTCTGGCTGTCCTCAGTGTCGTCTCCATCTACAAAAAAAAGAAAAAAAAAAGAAAGCAGGTTAGAACACCACATTAAAAACTTTCTGGATGCTATCAGCTGTGTAATTATTGCTTTAAAAAAAAAAAAGAAAAAAAAAAAGAGTAAAATACACCATAACATCCACTGTTTGCAATAACTTATCTCTTCTGCTAGATGTGTTCTTCAACTGGAACAACCACTTCATTTGTCCTCGCCCTCTTTATATAACCAAAAGATAATTACTTCTCCTGGTGGTAGGAAGTATAGCAGGGCTCATTTCTACCTTTGTTTGGGTTAGTTAAAGTACAAAAATAATGATTTTAAAGTTTTTAGTGTAGGTCGGTGCAAGGAGCACCCTCCAGAGCTGAAAAATGAAGCCAACAAGGGAGTGGCAAAAACTGCAGTTCCTCCAGGTGGCACTAGATGAGGTTGACTCTAAAAGTGAGTACACTCAAAGATGGCTTTGATCTCCATGTGTAGTTTTCCCATATTTTATAACTCATCCACCTGCATAACTGAGGCAGCTGCAGCTGATCGCTGCCTGCTAGGACACGTCCACTGCTCTGAGTCCTTAGACTGGACCTCCTCACTGTGTGTGTTGTTGTATCCTTTTGGAGCATTTATCTGATCACTATTATGGTTTGCTATTTGGTACAGACCACCTCAGAAGTTTGGCTCTCATTTTCACAGTGAAGACTAAGCATTACCTTTTCAGATCCTCTGGACTTCCTCGGGATGGTGCATGGCTTTAGATGTGTTAAGGCAGCATTACTTTTCAGCTTTCCGTTGAAATTGAAAGGTGTTAAATTTGTTATAGTTTGTATAAGTTCTTAAGATGTTCTGTAACTTCTATTTTCCTTACTTTTTTTAACCATGTCCTCATATGTATGTTCTCCTTGTATATATAGATATATGCCTATTTATCTATTGCCTATTTAAAAACTTTTTTGGATACAGAGACTAAAGTGAACCAGAGTCAAATTCCTTGTTTATGTGCACAAACTAGGCCAAATAAAAATTATTCTGATAACCATCTTAAACTCCTGCGTAGATGGTAGATGGCTTCTCCTCCCTGAACCTGATTCTGCCAGGTCTCTTCCTGTTTAAAAGAACTTCTTTCTTCTCACTGTCGCCAAGTGTTTGCTCACAGAGGATTGTTTGATTACAGTAGTAGTACAGTAGCATCTTTACCTTGTTGTAAATTGGCCCTATATAAATAAAACAGAGTGGAATTTATATACAGGATTTTGTGCGACCAGACAGTTAAATTCTGATTCCGATCCCAGGGGTGGTACACCCCAAACAAATCAGTGTAGCGTATTACCTCCTCCTCCTGCGTTGATGTGCAGCTGGGACAGAGACAGGGTGAGGGGCATCTCTCTTCCCTCAGGGTCGGTGGGACTCTGCAGGATGTCATGCAGGGCGTTCCTCCGGCCCGTCCTGCCAGAAGCGATGAAGTCTGCGTATGTGGCCTCAACATCAGACATCGCTCACGCATTGTTCACACAGCAACACCTACAAGAAGAGCAGCTGTACATTTACTCTCAGTGGTTCACCTACACACACCACAGTGTGTACTTTTGCAACTCATTGTGTAATGCAGGGTTGCTTGAAAGGTCTTGTGATATTATGATAGTGCTACTTTACAAACGACACGAAAAGAGGCAATAAGGATACCATGTGTTGTTTTAATAAGTCAATTCCACCATTAAATATCTGTACCTGCGCAGGGAGGCACGTGTGTCAGTGTTCTCTGTCTTAAGCCTGAACAATCTTGTGTCATTCATTTGCACAGCTATTCGGTCCTTTGGTAATCCGGCCATAAAGCAGGCCTTCAAGTCCTCAAGTCAAGAACCAGGTGAAGTCCGTCTACCACAAAAACACGTGACAGGATTTCGTTCCGTTTAAGTCCGGTTCTCAGTATTTCCTTACCTTCAGTGATGACGTATCTGTTGGAAGAACTCGGCGCTACATTGTGTAGGGAGGGAGGGACTTCACTCAAAGCAGCACAACGGGCCCGACATCATATCAAACGACCAAACAGAACAAACAACACAAAACCAAAGGAATAAACTACAAGTATATGTGGCCAAAAAACCACCGAAGCCAAGCAACGAGACTTCGGTACCAACACAGTGAGATTACGCTACATAGCGCGATGTGCCCGGGCTTGAAATCACCGAATATCAATCACACCAGCAGGACGGTTTGAAAAGTCCTTAATCTATTCTCCATGGCCGCCGCATCTTCCTCCTTCGCGACCAATGAGCAGACGGCAATCCGTATCTGATCGCTCATTGGACAGCGGGCACAAAAGGATGAGAGGAGAGAGCTCTGAGCAGCACCGATGCTTATGATGTGTTTCACGTCACCTCGTAAAAATGACAACCAAAACACTAAACTCAAATATATCCATTATTTAACATAGAAAATAAATACACTATAATGTAGGTTCATTCGAAATTTATTCAGTGTTAGTTCTTTATAAAAAATTTTATTGTTATTTAAATTATTATTTTATTTTTTATTCTTAATAAAAAAAAAAAAAAGAAGAATAACATTTATGAAATGACTTTCGTTTATCATGCAACATTGAATGCCTCAAGCTTTTTGTTGTGAAAGGCTTTTACATATCCGAGATAAAAATGACAATATTTTCTGAGACTTTATGGACATAAAAAAAGAAGATTAATTGATTCATGGAAATAATTAATTATTTATTGAAAAAAAAAGTTAGCTGCAGTCCAATTTTTTGTTTTTTATTAAGGTAAATGGCCTATATTATTTATCAAATATTTCCAGACATAAAGCACTCTTTTTTTTTTCATTTTAAACAGTGAAGACTAGAAAGAAAATATACTGAAAATATACACTCACTTGCCACTTTATTAGTTACACCTGTCCAACTTCTTGTTAATGTAAATATCTATCGCATGTAGACATGTGAACGTGGACAAGAAAACCTGCTGAATTTCAATCTGAGCATCAAAATGGGGAAGAAAGCTGATTTAAATGACACGTGTTGTGGGTTTAATCTAGTTTGCAATCCCTGTCCTCAAAACACATACAGACAAAACTAAATAAGATCTACAATCTGCAAAATAAATACTGCATAGGGCAGCACAGGGGACAAACAGTATAGTGAAGTAGCATAAAACAAGATACAGAGATTATTCATGACTGCATGACAGATTCCTCTTTCAAGAAGTTTAATTTTAAAAAAGGATCCCAGTCAGGGTCCTGTATCAGGCCAATTCCCTAAATAGAAAATGCTATCTGTCCAAATGAGGATTTGTATAATGCAATCTTGCAGTTTCCATTAGGTGCTCCATTCGTTACTGAATCCAAAGCTTTTAAGGGGAACCACAAGATCACTGAGCGCCTTAGGGGCCAGATTATGTAAGACTTTAGAAATTAGTTTAAGATTTTAGGATCGTGTAGTGTAATAAAATGATCAAAACTGATGTTTTTTGTTGTTTTTTTTAAAAATATATATATATATATTTTTAAAATGATAGATACATATTTTACCTGTGAAACATGTTCCCTGGATTTCTTGTCACTGACTCATTAGTTAGTCTTAATGCCATGTGAGTCATAGAACTTTAGGAAAACACATTTAGAGAAATAAGATGCAACAAATGGTATGGCAACAGCACCGCCTACAACTGCAAAGCTCTCCAGCGAGTAGTGCGGTGCTCTGAACGGATAATTGGAGGTGAGCTTCCCTCCCTCCAAGACATCTACAGGAAGCGGTGCCTGAGGAAAGCGGGGAGGATCATCAAGGACTCCAGTCACCCCAGCCATAAACTGTTCAGACTACTTCCATCAGGAAGGAGGTTCTGCAGCATCCGGTCCCGTACCAGCAGACTGAGAGACAGCTTCTTCCACCAGGCCATCAGACTGCTGAACACTTCATAGACACCTCAGCTTCACTACTGGAACTTTAACATTATGCACTCCAGACTGTACAGTAATGCCACTGTTTTGCACATGTCTCACTCTGTATATTTTATTTTATTTATTTTATATATTTTATTTATTGTTTACTCTATTTAATTTGTAAAATATGTGTACAGACACACACACACACACACACACACACACACACACACACACACACACACACACACACACACACACACGTAGAAAAATATTTGGTATACACATCCAGAAATGCATATACTATTATATATTGTACATATATTTATTAGTTTCAGATGTAGCCATTCTTGTATTTTGCTTGTTTACATTATTGTATTTTGCACAACTCTGTTGCTTGTGAAGCTCGCACACAAGAATTTCACTCACATGTGCTGTACCAATGTACCTGCACATGTGATGTGACAATAAAGGTGATTTGATTTGATTTTGAAGATGCTTCAGTGCAGGCTATATTTCTCCATTTTTAAATGAATCATTTCAAAAGGAGGTTTGCTAGTGTGCGACTACTGATGCATGTGCACTGGGCAGGTGCTGCCACACTAAGATGAAAAACAAGTCCATATGAAATCCAAACAATGGAGTTTGGATTCAGTAGATCTCAGTGCAGAGAACATGATGGGAAGCAAGCTTAATGTCATTAGATGTAACTTTACTTTTGTAATTCCTGTTGAAAGGTGCTCTTTAAACATGACAAGGCCAGGAGATAATCGTTGGAAATGCTTGGTTCAAACCACAGGATGGCGCTGTTGTCAGAGAGAATAAGAAGCGATGCCTTACAATCAGCCAAATGTGCATCAGGTATTCCTTTGATACTGTGTCAGTGGGGAGTAAAGAGTCCTTCATTATGAAACAGATAAAGAATTCTTAAAATTCTATAGTAATTTCAGCAGTGAGTAACAGGCTGTGTGGAAATACAGACCATATAGCATACAACATGTAACCAGTGACGTGGAGCATTCATTGCCTTTGGGGGAGCAAATACATTTAATGCCACATCAGCTTTTATCTATAATTTGGCAATAAATAAATACAAATTAAAAATCATACAAATGCATCAGGTGCGATGTTTGTTCTGGCACTCAGACACCAATGTCAGTAGTCCTCTTTTTCTTCTGTGTGATGGCAAAGAGAGGCTCAGCTCACTTATTCACTGACAGTCTGCACTGCTGCGCTTTACCTTTCTTCAGGGGCTTCCAGCTCAAGGAACAATTCTCAGAGGAGCATGTTAAAAATTCTCTCTGTTAATGTGTAGTGCCAAGCTGAACTCATACCACATCAACTACAAGGGTTTTCATGTGGACTCTTAATGTTGGACCTACAGGGAATTTCAAATAGACACGGCAAATGCACATTTTGTATATACAGTGAAAAGCGACTGCACATAATAAAAAACAATTACAAGTTACATTCCTGAGTATGTTTACAAATTCTCAAAAGAAAGGGGAGGTTTAAAAATCTCAAGCATTATGTGACTTTATTTGAAAGAATGGTACAGCTGTTTGCCTAGCAAAGGTTTTACTGAAGGGTGTGAACATAAGCACCATGTAAGAATGTAGGGCTCTCTTCTCTGGTCTAGCACCTTTAACAATCCCTCATCTGAACTAAGCAACTGTATTGTATGTTTGACTAGATTTGGATGAGATGTGACAGTGTCCTCCTCCTAAAAGAGTCTTGTGGCACGGCTTTAATAATCTTAAGAATACTTAAAGTACATCGCTACATATCTGTGGGAAAGTATTTGTCACCTTCTTGATTTCTTAGTTTCTTGCATATTTTTCACACATGTATGTTTCAGATCATCAAACAAAGTTTAATATTAGACCAATATAAACTGAGTAAATACAAAAGTTTTTAAATTAATATTTCTATTACTACGGGGAAGAAAGCCAAACCTACCTTAGCCTATGTGAAAAAGTATCACTAAACCCACCCTCAGTCTTTCATGTCACTGTGGAGGAATTTTGGCCCACCACACTGGAGTGTTTTCAAGAATGAACGACCTGTCCTCCTAAGACCCAAACTCTTCCATGGCATGCATTTTTAATTTCCCTTTGATATTTGGGCATATTGGGACCCGATGATTGTAAAAACAAAGAATTTCCAGATTTTTTACCTGATTTTTTTTCTGACAAAAATTAGATCCACATATGAGGATATTTATTTAAAATTTCGATAGAAAAGTGGCAGTATAATGTCCTCGTAAGTGGATATCAGGCCCTTGTAAAATTGAGTATTTTGGTCTAGACATCCGAAAATGTGATGTCCACATATGTGGACACCAGGTCCTAGGAGGTTAAAGTCATGTCAAAGCATCTCAACTGGACTTAAGTCTGGACTTTGACTAGGCCGTTCCAAAACCTTTTTGTTTTTTCAAGCCATTCCATGGACTTTTGGGTGTGTTTCAGATCATTGTCCTGCTACATAATCCATGTGTGCTTGAGCTTCAGGGCATGAACTGATGACCAGACATTCTCCTTCAGAGTTTTCTGGTAGACAGCAAAATTCATGTTTCCATCAGTTACAGAGAGTCGCCCAGGCCCTGAAACAACAAAGCAGCCCCAGACCGTCACACGGCCACCACTGTGTTTTACTGCTGGTATGATGTTCTTTTTATGGAATTCTGTGTTAGTTTTATACCACATGTAACAAAACCCATCTAAAGGTTCATTACATCTCTGTGGTAGTTGATTTTTGTTGTAAGTAATCTGCATGGATACTGCTCTACTACTACTAGAGTCAAAACCTTGCAAAAACAAGCATACCCGACAACTGCAATGCCAAATCTGTACGGGTTACCTGAAACAAAGAGTGACGTCTGGTCCCTGTGCTTGCTGTCTTGCACATCTCAACAACTGTGTATGATTTGTGTTAGTTTGGAGTGGATCAATAAAACCTGCATTATCTTCTTGCTGTATCTTTAATAAGATAGCAGTTCAGCCTCTCCTGATGCGACCTTCTTCCACGAGCTTCTTTCTTTTCTTTTCTTTTTACATTGAGGTTAACCTTCCTTACAAGCTGCTTCCGCAGAAAAGGACACAATTCAGACCTCAGTGAAAGCAGTGGCATGTTTTATTCACTACAGAAGACGAGGTTGGCGATGATCTGAGTAGACCTGCGAACCTGCACAGGAATTTATCAGAGGAGGAGCAGCTCTGCTGATAAAAAATAATCTAAACATTCATCTCTCCAGTTTTGTCTATTACATTTTAATTGCAACCAGGAGCTCTACTGTTTTATGGTATCTCAGTTTTCTGTGAATTTTTAATGACACAGATGGAACAGGTTAAAAAAGATAATAGATCCAAGTAAAAGACATTATTTTTGCAGATGAATATTGTATTTATATGTTTGTTTGGGTTTTTTAAAAATATTTCTTCACACTACAATGAATTGGAAGAATACATATTTATATATGGAAAGATGTAGTGCAGTTATAAGTGTGCTGCTGTTTGGTGTTGCTGCAAGGGAGGAGATTAAAGGTGTCTGATATAAGTGTTTATTTAAAATCAGATATTTTGATAAAGGCATTAAGTTACTCTCCTTTTATCTTTGTGACAGATGGCTGAATCTCCCTGAGCCTGGCTCTGACAGTGGGTTCTTCCTTTTAAAAGGGATTTTTTCCTTCCCGCTTTCGCCAAATCCTGCTCATAAGGGATCGTCTGATTGGGTTTTCAGGCACTAGGCTATATAAATAAAACTGAATTAAATTAAAACCTGTTTGAAAAATAAAATCATCAAATTGTATTAGAATCAAATACAGTGCACTAGTTTGCTTAGAAATTAAAGGTGCATTCTGTAATTCAATCCAAGACATGTTATCTAACCGAAAACTGTCAAATGGACTGACAGGCTATTAAATCATCATTTATTATTATCATTAATATAATATAATCAAAAATTTAGGTCAAAAATCTCAGTGCTAACAAGCTAATGTTAAGAATGTGTAATAGTTTTGGAAATGTGCATTACTGGCTGAACTCATGACACCTTGACACTGCCCATGCAGTGTTTCAACTGCACTATAGTCCACAGCCAGTCTAAATAAAGTGTTTTTTGCTCCCTGTTCCCAGAAGGTACCATCCAGCAGCCATGGCAGAGATTTTGAGTTAGGCTAAAAGCTGTCATCATTTTCCTAACTAGATGTGAAGAGGCTGGCTGGGTAACACCAGCTGGCCACCTTGGCAGCTAGAGGACAGTCTCATCTTGGCAAGCCCTTTGGGAATGGTTTTGAGTTCTCCATACCCTTTTGACATGTGATGTAATTCCTTTCGAAAGGCACATTTTGCTTCATAGCACTTTTAAAAAAAATTTGTTGTAGCTTTCATTCCAAAATAAATTGCAAATATATCTATTGGACTGTGCAGTACAAAAGATATATTTGCTTTTTGTAAAGTTCAAACCTATAATTTTGGCATAGTCATGAAATAATGATCATGGTTATCTTAGACATGTGTTACTATGGCAGTAACACAAAAATACAATTGAGGCTGATGAGAATGACATTAGCTTTGCAGGGATTTGGACTTAAACCAGCTATTGGACAAATGCTAGCTGAAATGTTACCCTGTGGTAGTGGGGGGTGGGGTTGCTTGGTTTATGCCAATCCATCCAACAGCTGCTGAGACATTTTATTCAAAATGTTAAAAAAAAAAGGACTCAAGGTGGCGCTAGAGGAAAAGTAGTTGTCAAAGTCAAAAGATTGAGCTAGTTGTTGTTGAGAGATTTGAGTTTGGATCAAAGAGGCGTACAGCCACGTTTGTAGCATGGCTTCAAACAGGGACAAAAAGTAAAGCCCACACAGCGGACTCTCACACCTGCACACTGCTACACCAGCACCAGCTCTGCTTACCTGCTCTGCATACTGATAGCACAATTTGGCTAAGATGCATCACGTGTCTTCCACTATGTAACAGAGAACCCACTATGTGTTATTCCTACTTGGCAAAGAAAAAGTGTGAGGTCAAAATGCACGTATAAGAAGTGTCTAAAAATGTGCTTGTTTAGTTTTCAACAAACCTAAAATGGATAACTGGAGAGTTTGTGGGTCTTATGAGGATGATGATGATGCACATGCTCATCACTACCACATAAATGCAAAAGCCTGTGATCAAATGTGGTCAGTCTGTATCACAGCCATGCAAATAGGGTCTGTAGATCAAATTTTCAAAACACATATACGTGTGCATCTGTAAGTTCCTGAATGGGCCTTTATGGCGACGAATGTTTAGCTACGATAAATCTTTTTGTCATTGTTGTGTTTGTATCTGTATCTTTGTATCAGTTTCTGTCTCCCTGTCATGTGACTGTGTGTCAGTGTGTTGGACACACTCTGTGTTCACTTTGGATGCCATTTTCAAAAGCCTCTCAAAAAACCGCACGGCTACATAATCACAAGTCTTACCACCATCCTGTGCTTTCAGTCCAAGTCACATGGGTTCATATATTTAGTCTGTGTGTGTGTGTGTGTGTCTGTATGCTCCCTCCTTCAGCATCGTGCTTTACACGCGCATACATGCTTATCGTGACACCTGCGAGAGGCTTCTCAGTACCAGCACATTCTCCCGCTGATGGACACCGAGCAGCTCCACTGGAGCAGACAAGTGCCTTGCTTAAGGGGACTTCAATTTTTAGATTAGGTCAGATGAAACTTTAATGATCCCTGTGGAGATGTCAGTTCATTAGAGCAGCAGAGGCTGGGCTACAGATAAGAATAGCTCAGATGGAGTGTAGTGCAGAAATAGATTGCATACTTGCGGTGATACAGCAAACACATGAATAAATACATACTTACAAGGGAAACATGCATTGCAGGAAAAGTAACATCGTGGCAACATAAATGCATTATTAAATAAATTGATTCTATTTAGTGATATTTTGTGCTTCTGCTTCTTCAAGCGTCGTGGTCTGACATTTTGGTTGTGACGTGTAGATAATCTGAACATCCAAAGTAATTTCTTGTTCAATGAAGCAAACGATGCATATGAGAACAATGTGTGCGAGATTTAGTTTGCTGCTGATGCCGCTGACTGTGGCATTTAGAAATGGCTTACAGTTGACTGAACAAAGAAATGCTAGACAAAGAGGAACAGAGGCAAAAAATAAAGAGACAAACTGAATGAAAGGCAGACGAATATAGACAGACCCAGAGATGGAAGGGATATACAGCACTCAATTCAACTGGGTTACAAACTTTTTCCAGTCTCCTTTTGTGTTCAAACTCCCTCTAGGAAAGGCTTTGTCCTGATTTGGCATGTGTCTCTGTGCATGTATTATAGTCTTTACAGATAATTTAACAAAGCGGCTGGGGTTGGTCTCTGCTGGCTGGGATGCAGAGTGGGGTGAAATATGTTAAGGAGGCATCAGTGAGGCCTTTTATGATGTGAGTTTTTGCTTCATGGTGAGCGAAACCGAGCGGGATGTAGTGCCATCGCTGCCTGGGCTGTTGATTGATTTCTGAGTTGAAGGTGAAACCTCTCTGCTCCAGCAAGAATTTGAACCCTGGTCTGTCAGTGTTTGCACAGAGTTTTTACCATTCTGCTTTCCACCCTTATCTAACCAGTAGCTTACAGGCTGAGGAAGGCACCTGCTACGTTTCGTTGTCTCACTGAACAGGTCACTGGTGACATGCAAGGCTTTTCAGTTGGGATGCTCACCTTAAACCTGTAGCTGTTCACTGATTTGGTGGTTCAAGCTTGAAAACTATGAGTGTGTGAGCGAACAAGACGGACGGGCCAAGCATGTCCTGTCAAGGCCAAAGTTCAGGCTGTAGAGCAGTGCCTTGTATGAACCACTAAAAGAAACAGTTTCCTCTGCCTCTTTGGTTGCTTCAGTCCAAGCTACAACCTCTGAAACTGAAAAACTACAGCAAAACTAAGCTCTCTTTAGCCACTGACAGTGGCTTCAAAAGTTTGTCAATCCCCATAAACACACACAAAAACTTTACAGCTGACACAAAAAGCCATTTTGATTTCTATGGATATTTCTCCTTTTCATAAAAAAAACACATATGGGGTATACCAGCACATCATAAGGCTGACAAGTGTGTCAGCACCAGCAGTTGTAGCTGGTCATTGTCTTTTAGGCTGCACGTTTATGAATCAGAGTCACTGAACTGAACCGCTCAGCCATGTTTGTAGTGTTGGTGCCTTTTGGAATCATGGAATTATGTGGCAAATAACATTGTTTATAGTGCAGTTTAACCTAACCAAGAAGTCTTTGCGACACTTTTGGTAGATACAATTCTAGTATTTTATTAGTTTGTCATATAGCACTAATTACTGCTGTAATATTATTATTGTGCTGCCTTTTTCTAACATATGCACCCATACAGATCATTCAGGTCAAGTGAATTTCATTTATATGGTGGCATTTGACAACAATCAAACGAAGCGGGTTGACCGCGGGTTTTGACTCATCTTGCCACCGCCTTCAAGCTGGAAAGAACCCATGTGAAAGTATTGTGGTTAAGTTAAATTCAATTTATTAACCTATCTTTAAGGTGCAGTGTAACAGGCAATGATGTGCATTTAATGTGACTCTGTTAATTTGAGCTTCCATGAAATGAATGTCTTTATTCATACTTTATTTTGCAAATTTATTTGAGAATTAGGCCATTTAATTAAGATAGATTTTATGTTTTTGGTTGTAAAGATCCGGATGGAGATTTTTTTTTTATTCTGTATTTCTATTTTTCAGTTTTATTTTTCAAGACTTGGTTTATTGCCTTTTTCTTTGTAACTTGGCCTACTTTTTTAAGTTTTGTTAATATTTACATTTCTCTCTGCCTGTCTAGAACCGGCCCAGGCTGCCACACATTTTCATTCCAAAGGCCATGTAGATGCTAGCCATGTAAACTTAGCACGGACCTCAACCTCACTGAACACTTGTGGAATCAGCTTGGGCGTGATGTTCATGCAAGAGTGACCAACACATCCACATTGGCTGACTTGTCATGACATTGTCGACAAATACTGATTGAAGACTGGGATGTCATCCCACAGCAGTGTGCAACAAACGCTGGTGACCAGTGAGGAGCAGGTGCCAGGCTTTTGTGGCCCTGTGTGGTTCTTCAACATACCACTGTGCCCTCTGTTTGTTAATGAATTAATAGTAAAATTGCCATTTCATTTCAATCATCCAATCCAACAAACCACACCAAACAAGAGTCAATATTAGAATAAGCAGTTTTCAAGTGAAGCTCTTGTCTCACGTGCATCTTTTTTTAGTTTGTACCACTTAGCATCTCCAACACCACACTATTAACCCATCCACTCACACATCCTCACTACTAATAACACTGACTTTTTCTTTGTTTTATGTTGCTTTCATGTTTTTGAAGTATTTCAAGTATTTTTTTTTACCTTTTCCCTGCATCTCACTCTTTTTCGCCACGGTTTCTGAGCCAGGTCGAGACAGTTTAAACAAACAGCTTATTAAAAATGTTTCCTGACTCTGACTGAAAGCTGTTTTTGATAGTGCTCTGTTTTTACACTCCAGCTCACACAGGTATATGAAGTTTGGCTAATTAGACTTCTCCCCAGGAAAACGTAGCCGTGCAAAACAGCTGCACCAGCAAATGAGGAGCTTATTGATATGAGACAGCTCTCTGCAATTCACTTGCCTTTTAGAGATGTTCTCTTCTTGTTTTCCAATACTGTGAGTGAACGATCCCTTCAGTATTAACTATTGGCATTTTAAAGCTGGCTTATTAGCACACCTCAGTTTACATTTGAGACATACGCTTACTGTATAAAATCTAATACAGGAGAATATATTTTAAGAGCACTGTGGGCAAAGGTTTATTCTAGAAATTATGCAGTCATGCAGAATCCATGGGAGCAATATTGGTTTATTATGCTTTCACAAAAGACTTTGTTGTTAATGATTAGGTCAAAGGACCAAACCATGGAAAACATGGAAAACAATGGAAATAATCCATTTTAGTCTCTCTCTGTAACTTTGAAGTATTTTTAAAAATGTATTGTTTGTTAATTAATGAATTTATTTATTAGGTCTGTGACCTACACAATGTGGGGCAAGTGGTTTTAATACAGTCAGAAAGCCAGTTTATTTTCCCTTAAATGGACCCACATAATCAGCCATGTACCACAGGTCTGCAAGCTGGCTGTAGTTAGCCATTACTTAAAAAGCCATCTCTTGACCCAGCGGTTTTAGCTAATTACGGGTCAATCTCCAACCTTCCTTTCATATCAAAAAAATGATTTGAAGAGTTTCAGTCATGTTTCAGAGCTCATCCCAGCACAGAAACAGCTTTAGTGAAGGTTACAAATGATCTTCTTGTGGCCTCTGACAGTGGACTCATCTCTGTGCTTGTCCTGCTAGACCTCAGTGCAGCGTTCTATACTGTTGACCATAATATCCTATTACATCGATTAGAGCACGCTGTAGGTATTACAGGTACTGTGCTGCAGTGGTTTGTTCATGTAAATGGAGAGTCCTCTTCACACACTAAGGTCAACTATGGTGTTGCACAGGGTTCAGTGCTAGGACCAATTCTGTTTACATTATACATGCTTCCCCTAGGCAGTATCATCAGAAGGCATAGCATACATTTTCACTGCTATGCAGATGACACCCATCTAATTGGTGTGTGTTATCTGGCTTCTATCCATGAAGCCAGATAACACACACCAATTAGTTAAACTGCAGGAATGTCTTAAAGACATAAAGACCTGGATGGCCGCTAACTTTCTGCTTCTTAATTCAGATAAAACTGAGGTTATTGTACTCGGCCCTGAAAATCTTAGAAATATAGTATCTAACCAGATTCTTACTCTGGATGGCATTACCTTGGCCTCCAGTAACACTGTCAGGAACCTTGGTGTGATTTTTGACCAAGACGTGTCCTTCAATGCACATATTAAATAAATATGTAAGACAGCTTTCTTCTTTGTGCAACATCTCTAAAATTAGAAATATCCTGTCTCAGAGTGATGCTGAAAAACTAGTTCATGCATTTATTACTTCCAGGCTGGACTACTGTAATTCATTATTATCAGGATGTCCTAAAAACTCGCTGAAAAGCCTTCAGTTAATCCAAAATTCTGCAGCAGGAGTACTGACAGGGACTAGAAAGAGAGAGCAGATTTCTCCTGTTTGGGCTTCCCTTCATTGGCTTCCTGTTAAATCCAGAATTGAATTCAAAATCCTCCTCCTCACATACAAGGTCTTAAATAATCAGGCCCCATCTTATCTTAATGACCCCATTAGTGCTCTCGCACTGCAGGCTTCCTTGTTGTTCCTACAATGGCATCTGTGTAAACAACTGAACAATATGAATGTACAATTTTACAGATTAGGAAACCAAAATATACTTTATAAACCCTTACTTTGTTGTGCTGCAGCTTTACCATCTATAATTTAATCATCTTTCCAATTTTTCTATAACCAAGGCAGCATTGACCTTGTTGTTTTCCACTGGAAGTTCTTAAGTTATGGAAAATATGTTTTGTTTACTTTAATGAAAACAGTTAAACTTTTCTACAGTTGCAGCTTGTTGGGACTAATACCTTTCAGGCTTCAGGGTGCCAGTGGGAAAATTGTTTAAAGACATTTATTGAAATGCATAGAAAAATAAAAACCAGTGTGAAATACATGGCAGTCTCTGGGGCTGTCTTCTACCCCCAAAATAGCCAACTCTTTAAATCAAGACACAAATGTGTAATAAGTGTCTTCGGCCTATTTAACAGAATAAAATGTGACCTTTTCTAGTGAAATATACTGTTAAAAGACAAAAGTACCTGCAGTAACATAAGTGAGACATGCTTGTCTCTTCCAGCTGCTGCTGCCTTTCCGTGGAACTTATCATCTCCATGTTGTAGTTCCTCTCATCACCAGTGGGTGTCGCTGGGGACTCTGGTACTCAAGCCGTCTGTCCGTCTGTCTAGCAAGGATAGGGTGATGTTGTGTTGTGAACTGAGAGAGAGAGAGAGAGAGAGAGAGAGAGAGAGAGCACCTCTGCCGCTTTCCTTGCCTTCTCTCCTGTGCGCAGTGCTCCGGCCCGGCCGCTCCTTCCTTCCTTCCTCATTTCCTCCCCACAGCTGGCTGTCTCCTCTCTCGGATGCTGGTTGTGCCTTCTCCTTTCGCACTACCGCCGAGCAGGACCAAATACTTCGGAGGGGTGGAATGACTGACTACCTGTTTTGCATGGTCTGAATTTCGGGAAATTCGCACGTCGGAAAGGAGGGGAGTCAAGAGGGAAAAAAGGAGGCTCTCCATCCTCCCCGAGGGAATTTATTTTACAGTAAGCAGGCGCAATGTCATTCCAGAGTCCTCTTTCCGCTCGTCTCACACCTCCCATTTGTGCAAATGCCTAGAATTTTTTTTGTTTGTTGCCAGAGCATGGCAGCGTGCTGGGAATATGGCTGCATGTTTTATTGTGTGTGTGTGTGTGTGTCGAAGTGTGTGCCAGATGTTTGGTGGGGTTTTTTTTTTCTTTTTTGTGTCAGTTTATTCCGAGGCGTGGTGTGGATCGCGCGCGCGTGTGTGTGTCTGTTTTGCTTTTGGCATGATGCGATAAAGGGCTGTGGTGCGCTTGCATTGCTCGTGGAATGAAAATGGAACCCCCATATTTCAGCTTCACTCGCCGTCCATCCATCAGGCCGGGGAGTGTGGGGGTCGGAGGAGGGAGGGGGCTGGCTGATGTGAAAATGGTATTAGGCTACTTTCAGGCTGACCTAAATATGAGCGATGTTCTCGTGATTATCACGGGTGTCAGCGGCACATCGTGCGCCGGCTGCACCGTCTTTGTGTTGTCTTTGCAGAGCGATGCGTGTGGACGCTCCGTATTGTAGTTTCCCTCAGCCATCACTGAGGCATGAGGACGGATGAAGAGCACCTTGCTGCCTGCGTGCTCCATGTTGAGCACTAAAAGCACCACCACCGCCACAGTGTGTTTTCTCGATCAGCCCCAGGCTGTTTCTCCAGCTCTCAACTGTGGAGTAATTAATGTCATTCATCACGTTGTCGCCCCCCCCCCCCCCCCCCCCCCCCAAAAAAAAAAATAAAAATCTATGTTTTTCACCAGCTAACATCATAATGTTTGCTCCTGTCAGTTGTCTGTGGATTTCTGCTCTATGACCTGGCAGAAAGTGGGGTTTCCCACTGCCGGCTGAATTAGCCCCCACACAGCCTACCAGTACATCTCCAGCCACCATGGGCTGCATAGCCGTTTAGATCCCTAATCTAGGGCTAATTCCTGTGTTTTCTCTTATGGACTATAGGGCTTTCGCTCACTGATCCCCCTTGAAACTGAGAAGCTGGCTAGCCTCAATATAAGAAGTTTAATGTGATGGACATTAGGGGGTTAACCGGCAGAGCAGATAATGTAGGACAGGGAAATGTAACTTGTTGTCAGCAGGCTTATATCATTTTGGCAGTCATTGGTTCATGATGAGGAAGTGAGATATTGAGAAGGTGCAGAGGAAAAAAATCACCATTAGTTAGTAACAGTTATGTTTCCTGTCGGTGAACTATTCATCATGACACCGAACGAATGGAAAGGCTGACACTTTTGGCACTTGTACCAAGTGAAGTTATTTAGCCAATGTTTCTGTTAATGTTAGCATGTAAATGACTGTAAACCAGAGGAGTTACTATGTCATCTTTGAGTTACATTTGGATGATTTGAGAACAGCAATAATGTTACTTTTTTCTAAATAGGGACTGCAAAGGGTGTGGCAAAAAATACATGACAAAAATACACTTACATCATCCAGTTTTTGTTTGCAGGTCTGACGTCATTACCTGTTGAAAAATAAAAATAATTATTTGTGAAATTTAGATTTTTAAATGAGCATTTTTATGATACACTATAGAGTGTGTTTTCAGCTGCACCAAACAGAACAACGTGTTGTCTGCAGCTGCATTTACCTTTAAGATTATGCTAAATTACAAGATTAATTGTTGGAGTTATGACAGTAAAAATGTAGAGTAGCACATGTCTGTGGGAAGTACTTTAAAGGGAAACAAACTTTGTTTGGAAACCATTTTTGGTTTGGAAAAGAAGTGCATTTTCTGATGACCTGTTACCTCTCAGTGGGCCCAGTCCACCAATACACAAGTCCATTCTAATAATAACAGTTTTCTAACCGTAACCACAAGCCACAACTAGTAATTAGTAAACTTCAAATAGTTGAAAGACTGGAAAAGGGGGGAAACTGCTAGCTGGATTATGCAAATCTAACATGATCTGCCTCACCTGTGCACTGAAAACCCTTAAATTAACCTTGTAAAAAACTGAGGTTTAAGCAGCCTTTTGGGGGGAATTTTTTAATGGCCAGCTGCAGTGACTATTGAGGTCAATTCAGTTTTAGTTATACAGCACCTGGTCACAACAACAGTTGCCTCAAGGAACTTTTAATTGTAAGGTAAAGACCCTATAAAAACAAAGAGAAAATCCCATTAATCAGTTGATTCCCCTTTGACCAAACACTTGGCAACAGTGGGAAGGAAAAACTCCCTTTTAAAAGGAAGAAACCTCAAGCACTTTTATTTTGAAAGTTCACTTGCTGTGAAGTACTTCTTCCCTATGGTCCAACCTACTCCATCCAACCTTCCAACTTCTTAGACTACAACTGGTGTCTAAGAAGTTCTTATCTGAGTTTGTACTGTAGTAGTTATTTAGTGGTTTTTAATCAAAGCTACAGAGAACAAGGATTAATATCGAGAGCTGCAGTTTGTAATGGTGGAGTGCGAGGTCATCTGCAGAATGAGAGACTTGCTAAAGATTGTATTACTTATGTATTGACTGTCAGAAAGTACTTTGCAAAAATATTTGCAAAAAATTGTCTTGCACCTTGCATCTCCTGCAAGAGTACAACCTGGCCAGGTCACCAGCTGCAGGGAGCCAAGATGATAAAAAAGTTCCATTTCAAACATCTAGCAACATTTCATACTGATCTCATGACCCCTCGGGGGGTCCCAACATCCAGGTTTGGAACCAGTGACTTACCAGAAGTGACCTCGTAAAGCTTTATAGATATCATTATCATGTTGCAGCTCTGGTATGAGCATGATTACAGTTTCAGCTCCTTGTCTCCAGTATTCATTTGGTCCGGCAGAGTGCTCACACAAACAGCTTGTGTTTACTGACTGCTACAAGCCAGATTTAACACTCTCAGGTGAACCTGCCAGCCACTGTTCTCGTCACACAACATTTAACTGATCAAAGAGCTTCTTTTTCCAAAATGTTCCATTTCCTGAACACGCTGAGCGACATTACAGTCTTCCGAGTGCATTCACCTGGCACTCTGAGATATAATAGCGTACCTCCAACACACCACGCCTTCCCCTTCAGTGCCCCTAACCCCCCCACCGTCATTTCTCTGCCTAATTGCTAAAGATTCATGGTGGATAGTCAAGCCGTAAAGTCTGTAAAGTGATTGACTCTGCCACGGCTCAGAAAAGTAAGAGCCCGTTATCGTCCTCGGCTACTGCAGCCTCAACAGGCTTCATTAAGGTTTTATATTCAGATGATGATGCATGTGATGTGGACAAACTTTTAATAACCTCATACTGACCGATCCAACACACGAATTACTGCTTCCTGTGCAAGACTCAGAATCAAACGATTTCCCTAACTGAGCTCAAGTTACAGATTTATGAATATGATTTGAATACTTACCAAACATGATTTGGTAAGTATTCCTCAGAGATTTGTTCCGATTGTGCAAAATACTGTTTTTACAAAATGTATTTGAGCTAATAGTAATAATCAAGGGGCATTTGAATTTAGGTTTTGTTTTTCGTATAAAAACATTTTCAGTGCCATTAAAGAATCTTTTTCTTTTTTTATATTCAGCAGCAGTAGTCAGCAATAACCGCAGCCTGTATGTGTCACTTTCGGCCTTGTGGCTTGCTCGTTCAGTCTGAACAAACTCGAGTTAATATTTGCTTCAGACAAATATCTGTATCAATGTTTTACGGAAAGGTTCAGCACTGGCTGGGGAAAGGCCGAGGATCGGCCATGGGCCTGTCAAAGACCAGCCAGCCGTTTTAAGTGGCTGTATCCGTCGGGCACAGGTGAACCAGGCTGTCTCTCACCCCGGTGGGATCTGTGCGAGCCTAAATGTAATGTTCCCAGGTATTAGCAAATTTACATGCTGTTATAGGTGGTGACAGTCACAAAAGCGAGATCTAAGTTAAAACACTGCGTAACCTAAATAGACTTATTAGACTGGTCCTTATTCGGTGACACTCAGCACTTTAAAGTGTGAGTATTCACAGCATTCTGAGGCAGTTCATTCAAAATTTGACTTGTCCAGAGCTCAACATAAAGTATGGGATGTGGATTGGTTCTTATATAGTGCCTTTCTACTCAATTGAGCACTCAAAGCACTTTCTACCGCAAATCACACAGTGTTTTTATCTATGCCTAAACGCTTTCTCACAGTTGCATACGCACTTGTGCAAGAAGGCATGTGGGCTGGGGGGCTCAGGGATCAATCCACCGACCTTCCAAATGGAAAAGGACCCGCTCTACCACCAGAGCCACAGCTGCCCCTTCAGTGATGAAATTACAGAGAAAAAAAGGTCTTCAATTTTTATTAGACATATTATACATACACTATATAATAGCATATAGGGTTTTGACAAATAATTCATTAGAATAAAACATCGTATGACCTACTTTTGCAGGTGCATTACTATATTATCATTTCTCTTGCCTCTATAGTGATATTATGTAAGATTTACAGATAAAATACTAATGTCCTCTGCAGATTCTTGACATTATTATGTAATTATTATAGTGACTAATTGTCAACAAAGGCAAATATCTCACTTGTGCATTATCATGTCCATACCACAGGGCAGCTCTCTTCCTCTGGCTATTAATTTCATAGCCATCATTACAGTAATAACATGATGTAAAAATGGCATACAGGGAAAACTGAGCTATGAATTGTAGGTAAAGTCTTCACTATCTACATCCATTGTCCTAACCAGATAATCTCTGTTGATAACCTTGTTCTGAAAAAGAGAGAGACATGGACACAGAGAGAGAGAAGAGAGAGAGAGATTGTGTTGCCAGGTCATTGTATTCCAATCATGGCAGTATCTGATTCATATCACACAGCAGGCTCCCCCTCCCACCATCAGTGTGTAGATGGAGAGATAGGTTGCCTGGTCAACAACCTCTTTATTGTGTGAACCACTCAGAGCAGAAACACAGCAGGAGATGCAAGAAGCAGGACAAGGTGCCAACACCATGGGCAGCATTTTGTAAAACCTGGTTAAAGAACAAATGAAACTAAAGCAATAAAAAAAAAAAAAGAAACGAAGAATTATTTAACAAAGTTAACAAATATATCAAACATCAACGATTGCCACTATGACTTTGTGTTCTCAGGGGAAAGTGAAAGAAATTCATGTACAGTGAGATAAAAACCCCTCTCACCCCAACCAGTCGCAGCAGATGGCCCTGCCCCTCCCTGAGCGTGGTTCTGCCAGAGGTTTCTTCCTGTTAAAAGGGAGTTTTTCCTCCCCGCTGTCCCTAAAGTTCTTCGCTCATAGGGGGTCATATGATTGTTTGGTTTTTCTCTGTATGTATTATTGTAGGGTCTGTAGAGTCTGTAGGCGCTGTAGAAATAAAATTTAATTGAAATTGAAAAATCCTTCAAGAAAATGTTACAAATTATATGTCTCTTTGTAGTTTTTTGGTTGTTTTTAGCATGACCTTTAATATTGACCTGATCTTCTTTACAGAGATATTTAATGACATCTCGTCAGTTAAATTCTCATATCCACACACATTTGCAGGTGATAGGCTTCTCTTGTGCCAGTCCTTTGCCTTAACTTTTCCAAATATTCAGCTCATTTATCTATCTATTATGTATTTATCACCAGTTTCCAGTACTGGATAAGTCATTAAGTTCTCAGAAATCTCATTCACACCCACGCATTTTAGTGAACTTTCACAAGACAGTGAAATATTTCTAAAAAAAAATCTTCTGTCCAGACTTTTATACTATCACTCATGCCTGGGAATCACTCTTAGGGTTTTCGATTTAAGTATGTCACAGCCCACATTTAAGTTAATGCTTTCAGCTTTTTTTTTATTTAATTCAAATATTTGAACACACACAACATCCCACTGACCAAAGTGTTAAGGCTGAGGTTTAAAAATGCGACATTGTGAAGGTCTCCTTTGAATTTACCTGAGTGAAGAACTCAACTTTGAGTGTATCTAAATGGAAACACTCACGGAAATTTGCAGTGCCGCTGTTGACATTTGCTGTTTGGACACCGTGTGAGCACCTGCAGCACAGCTTGGGCGTTTAACTGAACGACTACCAACCATATCCTCTCTTTGCAGCTTTCACTCATGGGTTGGACTGGTTCGCTAATGGATGATGGCAAATAACAGCTGCACTTTGCTCTCCTGTCTTAGGTACTGAGTGGTTTTCTCTTCTCCTCTGCTTTAAGAGGGGAGAGGAGCAGAACAGTCGCTACATGAAGAGGGTAATGGCTGTTTGTCAAATGCGTCATTCTTTCACCTGAGTTTTGTTCATTTTACCTGATGGTCGAGTGTTTCAGCTGCAAAAGTCTCCTATTGCTTTGCACCTACATTTGCTGTGGCTCCCATCTGGTTGTGAACTGAAAAGACATTTTAGAGAAAAAGCAACCATGGCTGTGAATATGTGCTCAGTTAAACAATGACATTTAGTTCAATTTAGTAACCACATGGAGCAAGCCGCAGCCTGCTCAGCCAGAAGGCCATCGCACTACTTTTTAATCACTGCAGCACATTAGCAAATTAATGAGTAATGGATAAATGAGAGGCATCTTTCATCTCTGTGTTAAGCCAAGTTGGGGCCAGTGCTCTCATCATTGTTTCAACGGGTCCACCGTTCTCTTTGTGTCTGGCAAAGCTCAGACCTTGTATTTCCCTCTGCACCGAGGGAAACAATAATACTCCTAATCCACCTTTCACTGCATTGCTCACCCAATCAATCCCCCACGGAGTAAAACGCCGGCAAATCGTGGTTGCTGAGTTGTGGTTGCTGTGGCAACATGGACTCGGGTTTTTCTGTGATGTCAGCCAGGTACTGCGTGGCAGTTTGTGCTCTAACAAGGCAGACCCTTGTTGGGGATAATGAGCAAAACTCTGCTGTCATGGCGATGACTCTTTTTGTGCGTGAGGGGAGGTCAGCGAGGGGCGACTCCCAATTAGCTTGGAGTGTGTGAGGGACACAGTGAGTAGGTGGGTGGGAGAGTTGCCCCCCTGGACTTTGCTGTTTTATGTTGCGTGTGAAATGTACTTTTTGGCAATATGTTTAACAATGCTAAAAAATATTTATCATAATGGTTGTGGGCTTTGAAATGGTTGTTTTAACAGTGAGATTAGAAAAGACTTCTGTTCAGCCTGTAGTAGAGTGAACAGAAGGCTCTTACCTTGTTAGTTCATTCATAGTTAGTTCCAATACATTTGAAGTAAAACGCAGTCCAATGAGCACCACAGGTGGGATTAATGGTATTGTGAACCTGCCTTCAAGCATCCTTAATTTGTGACCGTGACAGGGTAGTGTTCAATTTTTTTTCTTTTTTTTTTAAATAAAAAAATTATTTTAAGTTTCAACAGCATGTTAATACAAAACTTTGAATATACAATACTTTGCTGTTCAGTATTTACAATACCCCAAAAGATAACAGAAAGAGAGGAGAAGAAAAACAAACAAAAAACAAAACAAAGCAAAACACAAATATAAAAATAAAATGTATAAGGGACACTCAGTGTACAGTTAACCACAATAGTGATGTAGACATTTGGTATCAGATAAGGTGGTTTTTAAATTTTAAAAACATTTTAAATATTTCCATGTATGTTAGAAATGGCTGCCACGCCTTAAGAAATTTGGTGGTTGAACCTGCCAGTGTATATCTCATCTTTACCAAATGCAAAAACCTCATGAGCAAGCCACTGTTCATGTGTGGGAGGAGCTTCCTGTTTCCATCCTGAAAGTACAAGGTGCCTTAATGAGTGAAGCAAAGGCAATAGAACTCGAATCGTGTTTTGAGAAAGTGACGTTTTGAGGTATCACTCCAAAGATAGCCATTAGAGCAGAAGGATCAAATGTAACGTTATGTATCTCTGAAAAGGTATTAAATAAAGAGACCCAATAGTTATGAGTGTTCACTTATTTTTGACACCACCAAGCCTAATGAACAACAGATGAAAGAACAGGACCTGGTTTTCCACTGCTCTGCTCCCCCTTATGGAAAAATACCCCAAAAGATAATGGGATGCATCAGTGTGGACAGTATTCAGAAAGAAATATTAGCATCTAATCATTGTTTAGGGAGAACCTAATGCCCGAGTCTTTCTGATTCTGATTCCCTCCCTGGTTAGGCTGGAGTCAGTGTGTAACTAGCTGAGAAAAAGATCAAGAATTCTGTCTGATATCAGGCTCATTTTTGTGCTAATTCAAGTCCCAACCAAATGCACAACAGCTAACAAGTGATATTCCACATTTACAGTCAACCTATTTAAAGAAATTATCATAGTTTGTTCTAGTTTGAATTAGCTGCATCACAGAAAAATGCTATTACGTTATACTGCATGGAAGATTTAGTAAATAACGCATCATCACTTGATTTTGAACCGGGCGTCAGGGTTTCTGACTGCAGAAAACAAGAGAAGTAAACTTGTCTTCCCAGTCGATGTCCATTTCATTTCAATTTTTTCTTCGGGGGGGGGGGGGTGTTAAATTATTGCATGCTCATATTCTGCCCTCTGTTTACCCTCCACTGCACACTCACACACATAAAGGCAGTGATGCTCTATTGTCCCAACAAAGGAAGCAGCTCTTGTCTCGTGTTTACCCACATGTAACTTAGATTTAGATTGCGTGCCCTCGCTTCTTTGCATGTGTGTGTTGTTGTGTTTTTTTGACTCGGTGGGCGTTGAAGGACCGTCGACTGCAGCCTGACAGGCGCTCTTTGTTCTCACTCTTACGAGTAAGTGGGCCTTACATAATTACGAATGAGCTTTCTATCTTTAATGCTGCCGGGAGAAAGCATGCAAAGCTTTTGGAGCTGTAAAGCTAAAAATATTAATAATTTAAAAAATGACACATTGTGGTCAAACACCCATTCAACACTTATCACCCTGTTGAGAGCAGTTCTCACTCTGCTTTACTCCACCACCTGGGTTCTTTGGAAGCGGCAGAGGATATATGCATACTGACTTTTCACGTGTTAAATCAGTGCTGTTACAGAGGATGTTCCTGCCCCCCCTTTTTTCTCATTGTTACTTTTTTTGTGTGCTCCTAATGGCTTTTGTTGGTGAATAAACACTGTAGGTTGTCCCAACCACTCCACCTTCCACTCCTCCATTGCTTCATTTTTTGCTGACAGTGTGGTTTGTGTGGGGTCTGTTACAGACTGCACGGTGTCAGTGCATGCTCTCGCTTCAGGCTGTGTCCTTGATTATTTTGTGACCGATAACGCTTTCGATGTGCTGCAAAGGAAAAAAAAATCCCCTTAAGTGGCTATTAAATGCCATAAAAAAATGACCACACCACCAATTAAATGCGCCGAGGATGAAAAGCAAAGGAGTTCTTCAAAAATGGAGGGCAGTGTTATCTGTTCTCTTTCTGACAGTTTTTATGTCCTAAGCATTTTTTAAACTTTAAAGGGCATTTTGGTGCCCCGAGTGCTCATTAATTTCGAACCCTTTGCCAGCAGTTGCTTGCCTGCAGTTTTCTAAGAGTGTGTGTGTGTCTGTGTGTGTGTACACGTGTGGTAGAGGAAGTGGCGTCTGGCCAGTTGGGTGCTGCTTTGTCTGGCTTTAATGCCTCTTCATTCACTGTACTCACATCCAGCCAGCGCCCTGACAGTCACTAATCTCCTCTTTATCTTAAAGGTTTGCTCAGCACTTCGGCGTCCCATTCAGGCAGCTGCAAACCAAAGATTTGAGGCAGCAGCGTGGACCTCCATGTTGATAGATTTACTCTGTTCTTTAAAGTAGTGAGGTTGGAAAAGCTCCAACCTAGCCGTAGTAGCGTTTTTCTCTGTATCCAGAGTTAATCCCAGATAGTGGATACATTTGGGCCTAATCTGGGCTACTTTTACCATGACAGGCACGGTATTGGCAAATGTTCTGTAGGCCAGACATGACCTCAAATGTCACAATGCCCATCTGGCCTTTATGAAACGGACACGTGGTTGAGTTGCAGGCTGACCCAACACTGTTAGGCAAGGCCAAATGTAGCACAAAGAAAACTGCATATGTAGGCCACACTTCAGCTGAACCCTCATCGCATTCTAGACAGTCTGGGTATCTTTGTGATGTGTGTGGCTCGTACCTGTGGCTTATGCTCATAGGCAAAAGCCATTTTATTCACACACAAGTGCATCCATAATGAACAGTTGTGGGGTAGCTCAGATAATGCAGTGCACAGCTATTTGGAGAGGATGGGTGGTGGACTGACAATGCTTAAATGCACGGTCAGACAGCCACCAGTTTGTCCCAAACGATATTTATTAAAAATAGTATTTTACAAAGACACAACAGCATTGCACAGGTTGCTGTTGCAACCGTGTTCTCTCTGTGAGCCGACTTGCAATTGTTACATGCATTCCCAGTATATTTGCTACTGCTACTCCCAGTTGTTCCCAAACACTGAACTATTTCAGAAAATGTTCATTGTTGCTTAAGGGCTATGTATCTACTGTCTACGGTGAAGCCCTTGGGAAGCACAAAGACTGATAAATTGCCCAAAGGGATGTCACTTGAGTCATCGTTTTTGTGATTACAAGTTTGAAATGTGGATGTGAAGTAGAAAAGAGTAAAGTTACCTCACCTCTGCTTCAAGCAAGCACCTGGAGGCTGGCATAATACGTTTTTGGCTGTCAAGCTGCATTGTGTTAATGTAATGTTATTATTGTCAGTTACTGTTTCAGCTTTCAGCAGTTTTGAAAACATGATTACTGAGAAAAACTGGTTACTCTTTTTGCAATGCTGCTTTCCTTTAGCAGACAGGCAAAACTGTAGCAAGGGTTCCTTACGTCAACGTGCAAGACTTGACTGCCCACCTCTGCGCTTCGACGTCACCGAGTTGTCAGTCTCTGCGCAGGTCTTCCAAAGTGCACGAGTCCAGTGCCACTGAGACCACTCCGCATGTCCATCTACAACCCATGTACAACAGTGCAACAAGTTTATTTTGTGTGTGCATGCGGTTGTTTAACAGAATAAGCACACTGAACTCTTAAATATACACAGATTCTAATACTCATAAACTTAAGAGTTAATCCATTACAAATACATAAAAGCATGTATTGGTTTGTGGAAGCCGCCATGTTGCCCTGCCATCTTTATTATAGTGCCCAAGATGGCATCATGTTTATGTATGTCTGTTTATATATGGAATAGTAGTGGTACAATAGCTTTATCAAGCTATATAGTTTATGTCTTCCATATTTCCAACTATATCCATAATCACATACTGTGTATGCTACCATTGTGTATAGTGTATTATCTTACTTTTTTTCATTGATCGTACTTATTTGTATTTTTGTATTTCCTTCTAATATCTGTACCTGAGCTGAGGTGACGCAAGAATTTCCCCGTTGTGGGAATAAAGTCTTATCTTATCTTATCTTATCTTATCTTATCTTATCTTATGTCATAAGAGAGCAACCACATACGCCAGATATAACTTATTGTCAGCGGATTAGAGGCCTGACCCTCATGTCTCCAGACAGCTGACAATTGAACATAACGTGAGTCATCAGGTTTACTGATCTATCAGTCATTGCCATTAATCAATGGCTTGGTACGCTCACACCGAACAACCAGAATGAAGACAAAATTGTAATACAATTGTGTTTTTCCCCCCTCTGGATATTATTTTTATTTTGCTGGAAACATTAAGAGGGGTAATTAGCTGTAAAGGTCTTGTTATGGGAGGTTTAGATGCAAAACAAGCAGTGCAAATAATGAGAATGCTGTTTCCAGTCAGTGCCCGTGAAAGTCGTCCCTCCCCACCCCACCCCTCCAGCTCACGTGGCCACACCCGCGCTGTTAGTGCAGTGCTCTGGATTTGGGATTGGCTGAAATGAGTGTTGTCATTGACCAGCCTGGCCAGAGAAGCACACAGGAGCAATCAATAGAGGACCACCTTAGCCAACCATTTAGTGAATGAGCCAGCTATATGTAAGCTAAAATCCAATTCACATTTTAATAACAGTAATGTTTTTCCATCATCATATTTTCCTTTACGTTCAAGGTTATATTTAACCCCGACTCTTTGGGAATTTGGAAACTGATTAGAATGCAGATCAGACTTTTTAAAGATTTTCAGTGGCACATCTGAGACAAAGCAGAGACTGAAGTATTTTAAACAGCTTTGAAGACAGAGAATAAACAGGACATTTGCAACTGGGAAACAGATGTAAATGAAGTGAATCAGCTATCAGACACTCTGTTTGCTAGACAAAATAAATAAGACCATTATGCTCCTTACTACCCAGAATGTGCTCCTGACTGCAACTCCAAGGAAATATTTTTTCTCAGACCTTTTAAGTTTGACTAATAGGGATTAGTCAGGTTGAGCTAAGCGTCTCACTAATGACCAAGTATTGTGTCTGACTGAGAGACGAAGAGACTTTGCAGTTTATTGGCTAAGGGTCAATTCCCACCGAGATTTTCGCTCAGCTGGCTAACATACTGCACACCATGTGCTTCAATATGTGAGTTAGAGCTGGGAATTCCACGTTTGTACTCCTCTCAGCTGCTATAGTAACAAAAAGACAGTGTGTCCTTACTTATCTTAGCCTTTGAGCAAAATTGATGAATTCCATTGATTTGTGGCAGGGAAATAATGCAGTATCCACCATTAACTTGTCTTAACAGTTAAGACACTGATCAGACAACAATGGCCTCTTCCTTACATTTATATAAACACTCATTACATTTGATTGTCAAAGAATTACTTCCAAAAGGAGTCATGGTTAGGGCTGAACGATATATCGCATTTGCGATAATATCGCGACATGATCAAGTGCAATTTTCTAACCGCAAAGGCTGCGATTATACTCTGGACATGTCCAAATTCATGGGCTGCATCCTCCTGAGGCCGCATTTGTAGACCGATTACGTCACAGCAACGCGCCGAAGGCTGTCCAAATTACTACCATATCCCAGAATTCATAGCGCGGCCCAGCCAAACTCCAGTTTCCAACAATGGCGGCCGCTACTAAGTTTTAAAATTACTCATACTAATCTTTCTGGGTCACAAAATAAACTTTTAAAATATTTTCAGGCGAGAAAGTAGTTGTGTAAACATCAAATATCTGCTCGGTTTATCAAGATATCCCATATTTGCAAAAGTGCTTCGACGTTTTCAGAGGCGTCTGCTACCCACCAGCTCGACAGCTAGCCGGGAGCTCGAGGGTTACTGATGCGGCCGAGAACGGCACAACTCCCGGCACATCATTTTCAGATCACCGCGGAGTTTCGCTGCTCGGGTTAAACGTAATATATAAGTCACTTAGACAACCTAAAAATGTTATTGTTGGGCTTTTTTCAGTGTTTTGTTTGTTCGTGAGTAAATCGGTTTGGCTGAGATTAAAGTTATTAGATTAGATAAAATAAAACTTTATTAATCCCCCGGGTGGGTTCCTCCTTGGTTTTCACACAGCTGACTAAACGTCAAACAGAAAACTTATTAAACAGAAGTATGACACAGTCGAGAATTTACGCCAGTGTCTGGTTATATTTTAGATAGCAAGAAGCAGACGGCCGAGTTTATTAAACTCCACCGAGACAGCGGTGACGCTAATCAGAACTAGCCTTCTGATTCAGAAGGCTAGACCGTCCAATTTCACGCCTTTAAATTTTAAAGGCGTGTTTGTGTGTGTGTTTATACAATTGCTATTATGTTTGCACTTTATGTGTAATGTTACTGACTGCAGAGATCAGTAAGATGTGTGTATTTTTTATTTATTAGTTTTATTTATTTAATATTATTTTTTAATTGAATGACTGTCTAGTAGTTCACAGATGTCGAAAAACTGAGTGTGGTAAAGCCACTGATTTTGTTTATGTATATTTCTGCAATCTGCACATTGTACTGACTTTCATTTTAATGTTTACACCAGGGTTCCTTGTCAGCACTTTATGCTCAGATGTTTGTAAGCTAAAAATAAACTATTGTGTATGTTCAAATATACTGTTGTGATTGAAGAAGTTAAATAAAAATGTCAGTCATCAATTCATGCATCACCTCATGTCATCATAACAGAGGTCTGTCTTCCAGGAAAGAACAGTTTAAAATTAATATAATATAGTATTGGCCATACTATATGATGTATTGCTTGTCTTTGTTTAATAATACAGAAGACAAAGACCTTAAAAAATAATCGCATATCGCATCGCAATCGCAATATTGGGGCAAAAAATCGCAATTAGATTATTTTCCATAATCGTTCAGCCCTAGTCATGGTGCACTAGAACATTAGAGCCACGTGTTTGTGTCCGACCCTGGTCGTCTGACTGACGTCACCTATTTTGCTGGCTATGTATGCCCTCCACTTATTTCAGTCAACTTGTTAATCAAAATATATTGCGTTTTGAAATGTTTCACAGAGGAGGCATTCATCTTGACACAGCTATAATTTTGAGCTTAACAGTTTTTGTGGCCTCTCAAAATTTACACGTCTGCATCTTCTAGTTCTACAGCAGGGCGGCTTCAAAGTCGGTTTCACTCGATCTTTTTTTAAAATGTTTTCCTTTAAATCTTGAAAGGTTTGCATGGTCTTTCATTTTGCATGTTTATCTGCTTCCACTATTAAACCCTGTGTTTATTTTATTTATACATATATATGTATATATTTTTGCATTAATTTTCCCAGCTCTAACTTCAAAAAGCCTCAGTTTCGAAGATCTAACAGTGCAGTGTCCAAACAGTGTTGGAGCATGAAGTTGTACTCCCTTTACGCAGTTTTGTAAGACTCATATTTTTTGTGCCACCTTCTGCTCGTGAGCAACAATTATGATGGGAGGTAAGGAGGAAATTAAGTTATAGAGCAACAGGCCACTTAATGTCAAGTTAAAGGTTTTTAGAAGCCCCTCCTATTGTGATCCCCTACAGTATCTGGGAACGTGTCAGTCCTCTTCCTTCTCATCTACTGAACCGAAGTCGCGGTTCTAACACATTTACATATTATTCCCAATATTGACACAACTACTTATCGTCAGTAGATCAGACATGTCCATGTCCAGACAGCTGACAAGAACTAGCTAAACAACCAATAGTTGGTTATAAGCTAACAATGAGCTAGCTAATGTTAGGACTTAGCATCTTAAAAATCACATTTTCCCTCTAAAAATAAGTTTGATTACACTCTCACAGTCTCACATCACGTGAGAGTTTATTCAAAAAGCATCACAATCAGAGTCCAACAAAGTTATATTCAAAGACCATTTCACCAAAAATGGCTAATAACAGCTAACACCGACTAACAGTGGTAAAAGCATCAGTCTTACCAACAGAAAAGTTTAATATATCCTCAAACTGACTGACCCTTGTCAGATTCTTTCAGTTTTTATAGCCTCTTCCAGAATAAATAGATATAGATGCTTGGATGGGTTAGAATCTCCAAGTTACATTATAACTTTAAGCACATGTTCGTTATGTTAACCTCTTAGTCATGATCCGTCCCTAAAGCTAACTAAGTTATTACAACCAAAAAGATTCACTGAGAGGGACGGCGTGGTGGTGTGGTGGATAGCAATGTAGCCTCACAACAAGAGGGTCCTTGGGTTGAACTCATATGTGAGGCCTTTCTGTGTGGAGTTTGCGTGTTCTCTGTGTAGGTTCTCTACAGGTACTCGAGCTTCCTCCCATAGTCCAAAGGCATGCTTGTGGTTAGGATAATGGCGATTCTAAATAGACCAAAGGTGTGAATGGTTTTCTATCTCTGGAAGAAAATAGGTAGATAATTGAGGAGATGCTCCTGTAGTGGCATTGGGATTATAGAAGTTTTTGTAATTCTGTCGTAGATTACAACATTATGGAATTTCTACTGAGAATAGAAAATGTTTGGGGTTCACTGCTAGTTTAAACCATCATAATAGTTTAGATGATGTGATTATAGTTTGTAAGCCACGACAGAGCAGCTGGCTGGATAAAATGGATATTTAATATTATTGTAAAAACTAAAACCTTAGCCTTGGTTTAGAGCTTAGTGGTCTTTTGTTGACAGATTATTAAAGCATGTTGCAGATAATTTCATATGTCCACCCTCTGAGCTCTGTTAAATCTGCTGCCAGATTTGAGCACATCTGTTGCCAGAATTTTGTACATCTGTTGCCAGATTTCAGTGACAAAAAGTAGCCCAATAAAAACCTACTTTTGAAGCCAAACACTCACTCGAGGTTAAAAAAAAGAGAGCTACATTATTGTTTTCCCATTTAGGAGAGGTTAAAAGATAATTCAGTGTTTTCTCTACATTGAGCAGCAACTTCCACAGGGCTGTTTGAGTCGATTGTTGTGTTCAAGATCTACATTTCCAAGGGAGACGAGTCTACGTACAGAGACGAGGTGGAGCAGCTGACGTCATGGTGTAAGGCCAATAACCTCCTCCTCAACACTTCAAAAACCAAAGAACTCATAATAGACTTCAGAAGGAAAAAGGCAGAGATCCAACCACTATTCATAAATGGGGACTGTGTAGAAAGGGTGGCAAGCTTCCGCTTCCTGGGAGTCAATATAGAGGAGAACCTTTCCTGGAGTGTGAACACCTCCGAGCTGCTGAAAAAGGCCCAACAGAGACTGTACTTCCTGAGAATTCTCAGGAGGAATAACATCACACAGAGACTGCTGGTGTCCTTCTACAGAGCCACCATTGAGAGTGTTCTAACTTACTGCATATGCATCTGGTACACTAGCTGCACAGGGGCTCAGAGGAAAGCACTCCAAGGGATCATTAACACCGCCCAAAAGATCACTGGCTGCCCTCTCCCCACACTGGAAGTTCTACACAACGCCCACTGTTTTAAAAAGGCCCAAAACATCATAAAAGACACCTCACATCCTGGCCACTCCCTGTTCGAACTGTTGCCCTCAGGCAGACGGTACAGGGCAATCAGAGCAAGGACTAATAGACTCAAACACAGCTGTTATCCAACTGCAATAACACATCTGAATACTACAAAAAAATGTCCATCACGCCACTCTTGTGTTAATCTATGCACGGTCTGAAGCATGTGTGTGGGAATGTATGTGAATGTTTTACTGTTATATCTTATTAGTATTTTAAGTATTCTATCTATTTTATTTATTGAATTTTATTGTTTTATTTATATTTTGATATTGCTAGGGATGATGCAATGATCGGGGACCATTCTTAATTTCGTTGTTCTCATGACAATGACAATAAAGTTTCTGATTCTGATTCTGATGAAGTGGGGGCATCTGGCTACTCCGTGCCTAGAAAAAATGTAATTAATACGAATTTCTTGCACCACATGACCATTATAATTAGGCTGAAAAACACCCTCGTGCACTTACTCTACCATGAGAACTATGAGCACAACAAATGCTTCAGAAGCAGTAAATAATATGTGAATCAGGACAGGAAATTATTATTAGAAGAGTAGAAAAATAGGTACACTGAAAAGGAAAGAGCTTGCTATTAGGTCTTGATGAACGTCACACCAGGACAAAAAACTAAAAGATGTTGATTTAAAGTAAGTGGAAGGAAATGAAATGCAATAGCCTTGTAATACATCAGAATATGATTTCAACCGTAAAGTGTTTTTAAATAATAAACCTTAGGAAAAGCCCATCAGATGCAACAAAGTAATAACACTCTGGTTTATTAAAATGGCCCCACCTCAGATATGGAATTCTTTTTAGCTGTGCATGTATGTGTGTGTGGAATGCACATGTGGCATAAAAATGTGTGAAAAGTGTGAGTTTTGTGGTCAGCGTATGCGAGTTAATACACTCGCAGATTCAGATTTGGTTCCATTTTTCAAATCACCACAGCTAAAGCATCATTGATAAAAAAAAAATGTAGCCATAGCAACTGATACGATTGTTTGCAGCCTGGGGTTTGGCCCTTTAGCTATCACTCGCTTTACCAAAAAAACCCCAAAACAAAGCAAACAAACAAAAAAAAACAGTGAATGGGTAAAGCTGGGAAGTTACTAGCTAACACTGGGAAGTTGCTAGCTTCCTTCTCTACTAGCAAGGTACAGCTGTACAATATTAAATTACACGCTATGCATTAAAAGATGCATGAAACAACCCCAACCATAATCAAATGCTGATCAAGGCAAAAACAACGATAATTTCCTGTTACTCAAAGCTGCTAGTTTTAACACAACTTTATGGGTTACGTTATCTAAAAAATTCCCCTCCATACAATACTCATGAATGAGGAAATTAGCTATGACCAAAACCATTTTTTAGCAGTCAACATGGATATATTTACTTTAAAGTTGGTTTAAGACTGCTGCCTTTCATATAGGAAGCAGCATACACTGCACTGCACTCTGAACCCCATTCTTTTCTATGGTTTATGCTGCACAATGATAGTTTCCCGCTGCGTTGAACAAACCAGAGCACAAGCCCGCTGACCAGGGAGCACTCACAGGTGCCCCAGTCAAACTTCAACACAGCTGAACTTTGACATCAGCACAGTGTGACACATATTCACACAACCTGTAGAACTGTAGAATGAGAAGCAACAGGCGCACAGGCGTACACCTGATGACTATGAGCGCCTGCCAAAAATGTCATCAACGGCCAGCTCAACAAAAATTTTAGGTAATTCACGCAACCTTATCGTAGCCTCCGATGTGAAAAAGCCTTTTGTGGGCAAGCTTTTTCAGCATCTCAACAACAGTACAGTCCTATTTTTAGCTAGCTTAAAGGTTGATTGAAGTTAGAGGGTTAAGTGGGTACAATCAACATATACTAGCTTATCTTTTCCTCTGTTCTTTTTTTAGTCACTGATGGGAGTAGAGCTAGACGGCATGCTTCTCACCTTTAACAGATTTTGTTTGTCAGTTGCTGAAAATAGCAGAATGAACAAAATGAGAACCCTACAAATTAAAACGACAAAAAGCTCAGGTACAACAAACTTCGCCTGTGCTCCACTTGCACCACGGCTCAGGCAGTATCCACAAGTTACACTATCCAAGTCTTATGGTAAACCACCCTGGTTGTCAAAAAACATAATTGTATCTAAGGTTTTCCTTCTAGTAAAAGGCATTTCTAAATGACCACCAACTTTTGATTGGTAGAAAATTATGTATGTGCATACCCTCCAATACAGCCTTTAATTGTAGCACTGCTGCCTTGGGTTTCGATGCGAGTGCTGCACTACCCTGACTTTTGAGCATTTGCAAGTGTTCGTTTTACAAATTCAAATTAAAACACAAAGTGTAAAGTCACTGCTATTATTCTTTTCTTTTAAAAATCATGGCAAGCTTAATGTGATTCAAAATGCTTTACTTTTTCTTGCAGTCCTTGCTGTTTGAAAAAAGGTGAGTCAGACCTGGTCTTTGAGCACGGAGAGGAACGAGGAGAATGATTATCAGGAGAGTGAAGTAGTGCAAGCGAGTGAAGAGGGAGGCAAGAAGAGGCTTTATATATGTGGTGAGCATTCTTCACTTGTGACTGTGGGAGCCAGTGACACATGAAATATGAGAGACAGCAGCACTCTCCACTATTTATAGTACTGCAAGAGAGAAAGAGAAGAAACTGGCCACACCATATACACTCCAGGGCAGAGGTGGCATCATTTTTTCATTCGCTAAAGAGGAAAAAGAGGAATCCCAGCCAGTACTGAGAAGGCACATATGTCACTGCAGTGACTACGACAGGCCAGTCTGAAGCAGAAACGCGTGTGTCATCTCAGTAGTGAGAGGTGGCTTAATAAGCCTCTGCATCCACTTTTCTTTTTTAGCTCACAAAGCTAAACAGATGCTTGGGGGAAGTGCCGGTTGTGGCTTTGTGTTGTTGCTTTGTGGCAATTCAAACCCATCTGCAGCTCAGCACTGTTTTGTACAAACTGCTAAAAATGTATCAGTGCTACTGGGAATGCAACAGCATGTCCTGTTCTGCTGGAGATAATGATGAAAAGAAGCCAAAACGAAGCCCACTGAAAGTGGGCATGCAGCTTAGGGAATCTCTCCATTTATGTTATTTTATGTTTAGATGAAGCCTCGCAAGCAAGAATCAAAAGAAAGCGGAATTGGTTCAGTTCTTGTAGTGGGTGATAAGCACTAAAAATAACCGTGGCAAACCGCCGCTAATGCTAATTTAATGGGGGTCATAAGGCCAGCTGTAAATATGAATGGATGGCTGAATGGATGAAGACTCATCATTTGACATCATCTGCTGTGTTGGTCCTGATGTAAGATGATTTTGATAGCTCTGTTCTCAAATTGCATAACATGTCTGTGCTGTCAGGCCAAAGAGGCATCAGAGCATCCCATAAAAGTAACCGGAAGACTTTGATTTGTCATGCTCAGAAAGCATGACCCATTAGGAAAGCAGCAAGTATTCTTATCTCTCCAAAATTGTCCAGAATGGTCACATTTGCAGCTTAAAATGATACTTACGAGTGTTTTTGAAGAGGTATTTGCTTCTTGACATTTCAGTGTTTCACAAGGTGCCCCAACTCGCATTAAACCGTCATCTCGGCTGTTTGATGCCAACGCTCTCACGCTTGGGCTTGAGCTTTAGCCACGGTCCGAGGCAGAAGCTGAAGGCGGCCGCGGAACTTTGATGCTGCCTTCCATAAGCGATTTCTTCAGTGATGTCATATCTGTAGAGAAAAGCCCTTCAAAGTCAGGCTGATGTATTATGCATGGCACTATAGTAACTAGCCAGTGTGCTAGTAGTGCTCCGGGGTGGTAATGGTGATGCTTGCAGTGCTGAGAATAGCAATGGGAAGCCTTTGTACTGAATGCTTTTGCCAAGGATGAATTCCTCTATGGTCAGCTTATCTTTCCTCAGATGTATGTTCTATGTATGCAGACACCGTGCAGGCGTAGCAGTGGATTGTGCTTTATGCTTTGAATGCTAATGCATACTGTAGAAACTCACAACTTTAGCAGACAACTTGTGTCCTTGTTTGAGCTTTTTCATTTTCATAACCCTTTTTTTTACCTCTGCCAAGCAGGTTAGGTTTATGGTAGTGTTTGCATGCACCGGTGTCATTCTGTGAACGTGATAAAGTTTTGAATGAAGTGTGATAAAACTTTGCAGTGGGGTCATTTAGCTTACATTCACAAAGGTCTTCAAGGTCAACTTGAATTGTGTTATAACATTAAAGAAAATATTGTTAAGAGAAATGTTAAGGTGAGAAAATCTGACTTTTTTGTTAGATTGGATAATGACTAGTTGTTCTTAAAAATGAAGCTTATTTTTCACTTAATGCAAGAACTACTTTTTCTATTTTTTAAATGACAGATTATAGCAAATCATGCCATTATTTAAAAATTAACTATTTTGATAAATTATGCATTTATTTATTTTTGAGCTCCCCATCCAAAAAAAAACATTAACTATATTAGTTAAAGGAACAGTAAATAATTTATCCCCTTGTCTTCTGTTGCCTAAATGTTGGCACAATATAATTTAGTAATAATTTAGTAATATTAGTAATATTTTCTTGGACATCATTAAAAAAAAAGATCATTTATGGTGATATGTTGCTGCACTTCTACACAATTATGGCAGATGAAATAGGTCATTTCAATGGCACCAGAAGGCTGTGGATCAGTAAGTCATTAAATCCTTTATTTGGTTCATCGGTTGGTGTACATACTGGAATTATACATTAAATATCACAGCAATGGCCAAGCATTTTTGTGCAGACATTTATGTTTCCAAGAGTTAACTGTTGACTATTAATACTCTTACCTTTCATCTAGTGTAAATGGTAATGTTGATATTGTTGATTTGCATTCTCTCACTTTCACTAAAGAGATTCTGAGAATTAAATTTAGCATAAAACAGCATGTAAAGGGCCACTAGATGAAACAAATATGCAAGACACTTGCAGATATTAATACGCCATATGAACAAAAATATTCGGCAACCTACACATCAGACCTACAGGAGCTTTCATGACATTCTTTTCTAGATCACAAGGTATTTAAAAAAAAGTTGGTCTCCTCTTTGCAGCTATAGTAGCTTCCACTCTTTTGGCAAGGCTCTCTACAAGATTTTGGAATGTGCTGAGAATTGTTTCCCATTCATCCAGAAGAGCATTTGGATGTTGGACCAAAGGGTCTGGCTTGCAGTGTCCGTTCTAGTTCTTCCCAGAAGTGTTTTATAGGGTTGAGGTCAGGCCAGCCGAGTTCTTCCAACCCAACCTCATTCAGCTTGCTTTGTGCACTGGGGCACAGTCATGCTGTCAAAGAAAAGACTTTGACCAAACCTTTCCAACACGTTGTCACTCCCACAGCGTAACATTTTATGCTAGGTGACAAATCGTCGGTATATTGCGCTTTCGGCCATCCAACATATCCCTATATTACGAGTTGACAATGAGGAAATATGAGAACCGTTTGGAATGATCTACACATGTACGTTTATTCTACTTAAATCACTTTGGAAAGCATTTAAGGTGGTGGTTAAGATTAGGGATAAGGTTATGGTTAGGGTTAGAGGGTATACAAATCCGACGCGTAGCATAGGAAGGTCACCTTTCGCGTTCCCATGGAACGCCTCGAGACGTGACAAATTGTTGGTATATTACGCGTCGGGAGTGAGAACGGGCTGACCTTTCCCACAGAGTTGGAAGCATAGAAAGGTATAGTTTTAAGATTTCCCTTTGCTGGAATTAAAGGTTTGGATGAGCTCCTCGGGCATATTTTGATAGAGTCTGTCTGTTTTATTGCTGGGATGTGTCTTGGGAATGTTGCCTGAGAAACATCCCAGGAACCGAACCTGTGGTTTTACGATTGGTAGACCCCACTCTGCAAATATAACCTTGCAGTACTGACTAAACCCTCTGAAAATTAGTTGTAACAAGCCTCTGGCAGGTTCTACAAAACGCTGCAGTTGACCAGCACTGCTCGCTTTGAAGGCTCTCTCAGTCAGTAACTTTCATTTCTGAATTCTCCTTCACAGGCAGCTTTGGATTCTTTTGTGGCGAACAGGGTAGCACAAGTTTTAATTTGTTTTCGCAATATGTTTATCACCACTGTTGTAACCTCTGTAATTACACCATGTGATGGAGCCTCTCATGAACATAGCTCACCCTGAGGATCTGTGGAAATTATGTATAATTCATGGTGTTGATTGTATTTATAGTTGCTCTGGCTTGTTGTTTGGAGACAGAGATGTAGCATTAAACAAGGGCTACTTTGTTATGAAGATGCGGAGCTGCTCCTTCAGTGAACAGTTTGTTTCCGTTCTTTTTTAAGTTTTTGGCCACCGCCTGGGGGGTGAAGCTGTGCAGAAAGAGGTGGAAACTTTGGTGTTTTTTTGTTTTTTTTATTTCTTTCAGTCTCCTCCTGTATTCACAACTGGCAAAAAGATCAACATCCCCACTCAAATTAATGTGATTCTATATTCTTTTTTTCTTTCAAGCTAAAACACTCTCAGCTCTGTAGCACATTCAAAGCTGTGCCCTTGCAGAGTACCATTAGAGTACATAAAAGTTTAAATGTCTTAAGCTCTGAATTGCCCACATTTGCCTGTTCGTTAGAGTAGCATAATTTATAGGGAGACAACTGACTACATGATGTTGGAGTCATGAGAAGCAAGTCTTCATGAGCACTACTAAGAAGTGTGCTCAGTACATACCAAATGATTCTGACAAGCAAGTCCTTCTAAAGTAATCGTTAAATCAGAGGGTGAAGATTTGGTTGAAAGTGCATTAAGGGAAAAGTTAGTGTTAGGCAAGAAGTGTTCCACCAGGAAAGTTGTTAGAAAATTGCTTGTATTTGGTTCATACAGCACTATTCACCAGCTATAACAAGAAGCGGATTCTCGCCTCTCCAGTTGTCCTATGTGAAATATATCACAAGAAAGGTGTGGCTTAAAAAAATGCCCCAATTGGATTGGATGGATCGTTACAGAAACACAAAGATAACTAGAAAAATGTGCATTTCCTGTGAAAATGCTGTGTGGATGCTGTAACGCTGAAGTTGTCTGCTGAAAATAGATGAAAAAGATGAAAAGTTGCAAAAATTGTAATAGCTTTGCAGAAGCATAAGAACTTAGCAAAAATGTAATTACTTAGCAGAACTGCAATAACGTAGAGGAAAAATAGTACTTAGCGGAAATATTTTAACCTAGTAAAAGTTGCATTTCCTGTGAAAATGCTGTGTGAATGCCCTGTTGTGTAATCTGCTGAAAACAGCTGAAGAAGTAAAACTATGTGCTGAAAGGAGGTGAAGAAACTGAAAATTCTGCTGAAAACAGGTGAAGAAGCAGAAATTTTTGCTGAAAAGAGGTGAAAAGCCAAAAACTCTGCTGAAAAGGGGTAAAGAAGCTGAAATTTGTGTTGAAAAGAGTTTAACTGTTTACTGAAAAAAAATGTTGCCATAAGCGGGATTCGAACCCTGACCTCCCGCTCTGAGAACGGCTGCTGATCTCATTAAGCTAAAACACAGCTCACCCCGGCTAGCAAAATCAGTGACCACACTGATAATGCGGTCCATTTATTTCAATGGGAATAAAATTGCATAAAAAATTTAATATCTCAAAAAGTATAGAAGTTATGAGCACCAAAAGTCATAGCAGGAAAGAGCAGAAATAGCAGAATATTGTAAAATTTGAATGGTAAAAATAGCATTTTTACCATTCAAATGTCTGCAGCATCCACACAATTACCAGACTTAGTTTGCTGGGTCACTCTGTGTGCCACAGACAATAACCAGGCTGCATGTGTGAAACTCTGCATGCAGGAGGAAAGACGCTGAGACAGGAGAGACATCCACTTATTTACCACCCACAGCATGAAGGCACACTGTATACTGATACCAGTGGGAGAGCATCAGTTAAATGACATTAGTGGATGGACTGGGAATAAAACAGGATTATGTTATGTTATGTCTTTTGCCTTGGTTTTTGTTTTTTGTTTTTTTTTACCTGTTAAAAAAACCTTGTATGAAAATCTCCATAAAGTGAATATAATCACTGTCATGTACTTTACAGTGGAAACATGGCTGCTTGCGTTTCTAAATGTGACTCCAGCATTTTATTGAACGTACTGGGAAAGCTGGCATACTCCCTGTGCGAGTATGTGTGTTTGTCAATAAGAGCACATTAGCGATTTGTGTGTGTGTGTGTGTGTCTGTGTGTGTCTGTGTGTGTGTTTAGGTCAGCTTTGCTGCCCACATGGTTTCAGGTCTCTCACTCTCTCCTGCCTGAGGCTATCCTGAGGTGGATCCCTGCTGCTGTCCCGTAACCTTGCCAGTGACAACACTGGCAGCCAATCATTTTAAAGCAGTTTATGACTTGCCTCCTAAACTAAGAGTTTAGGCAAAGGATGTGTCACATAAAGCAGGACCGCTGAATTTTTGATGCAAATAAAAACTGTCCTTTATTTGATATTATTTGGGGAAAAAATAAAAAAGCAGCTTGTTTCTGTCTTTGCATAAGTTTTTCCAACAAGGACAGTGTGCCAACAGCAAGGCATTACCCCTAAATCTGATCACTCAGACCCCGTCTCCAACCACCACCACCATCAACCTCCGCCTCCAAAGCCGCCCCAACCCCTTCCCCCGCACTATGATAATCTGCTGATGTGACCGTAACCACTTATCCTTCCACAAGATTGAGGAACACGGCTGAGCAAGGCTGATCATTACGAGCGTTACAATTCACGCTAGTGGTGCTGGATGGGATCGAGTCCTGTTGCCGATCTTGAACTAAATGGCGTAAGGAGGAGGTCTGTCAATATACTTTTGACCATTTGAAAGCTTGTGCTGTTGACTGGATTGATGTTTCAAGCTCATTTCATTTGTGTCAGTCTGCTCCTGATGCGTCATGCCTCGCGGTTCTGCAACATGATTTGTCTCTCACTTCAGTGAGCGCAGTCCAGTTAGTGAGTGATGATTAGATGAACTGCAGGGGGTTTCACAGTCGTTCAGTCTTTTGGCATTAAATCACTCAAATAAGCAAGTTCCTAATAAATGAGCAGGTTTTCACACTCACAGGGTAACCTTGGCGGAACTTTCCTGAAATATTACACTCTTATTCGTCAATAAGCCTCGACTCTCTCCAGCCTGGGATCAGCACACGCCTCCAGGATACCCCGTGAAGAAGATTTGCATTGATATGGGAGTAGTTTTGAAATGATTTCCTCAAGATTTCTTCACTTGACAAGATAATGAGTAAAGATGAGGCCTGTGTGATCTTAATTTTTGAACAGTTTTGGTGTCTTAACTTCAAAAATGCAGACTCTCGTGTAGGATTATGACTTAATAAGATCGTTAAAAGCATTCTAATTTCAATTTGGCTCTATGCAAACCCTTTTCAGCAAAAGAATGTCCCCGCGAGTATAACAACACAAACACAAGCTCGCTGTATGTGAAAAGCAATAGATTTGGAGATTAAGAGACATTCTGAGAGAAAATAAGAAGAGAGGAAATGACTTGAGGATTTATTTCTGCTTTATTTCCATGTTTAGAGAAAGAGGAAACAAATAAAATTGTTCAGATGGGATAAAAAAAATTTCCAGGGGACTGACGGAGACATCTCTATTTGTAAATCTATCATACTTAGCCGAACAGCTGCTGGTATAGACTCTCTAAGTGAAGTTTTACAGTATAGCACTGTGTGCACTTCAAGCATACAGATACAAGGATGTAGTCTCTCTAATCTCACTGAGCCTCAGTCCTTGGTTGCTTGAACTTGTTTTTGTGCTGAGCGTTGTACGTCAGAATCACAGTGTAACTCCCACGTGAAAATGCGCATTTACAGTTTTTCATTCCCAGTTGCTCCAAAGTTATGACCTCTGCACCCAGCAGGTTTCTTCTGAAAATGACATGACTGACATCTTACTCCTTATTGCTGCTTTGTGGCCAGATGTATGGAATCAATGTAAGGAAAGTATTTTAGCCGTTTGAGCATTTGCTCATTCTGGGTGGTATCCTAAGCACTGCTGACTATGCACAGTCAGCAGTGTGTTATATAAAGTCAACTGGTCACATTAGTAGTGAATGTAGCAGTGCAGAAACCAGACAGGAGCACAAGAACACCTTCCACTGTATACCCTCTTTTTATGTTGTATTGTTGCATTTGCATTTGTATAGTATACTGTACTACATTTTTAACTTAGTGGTTTACTGAGCGCTTTTACAATCATCCCATAAACAACTACATAATAATCTGTCGGCCCCCGTTTTGCTTCCAAAACAGTTCTATCCCATCCAGGCATGGACTAGACGCCTGAAGGTGGGCTTATGGTATCCGCACCAAGATGTTAGTAACAGATCCTTAAGTCTTGTAAGTTGCCTGGTGGGGCCTTCATGGATCAACTTGTTTGTCCAGCACATCCCACAGGTGCTTGATTGGTTTGAGATCTGTGGAATATGGAGGCCAAATCAACACCTCGAACTCATTGTTGTGCTCCTCAAATCGTTCCTGAACCATTTTTACTTTGTGGCAGGCACATTATTCCGCTGAATATTATTTCCATGAAACGGTGTATAAGGTCTGCAACAATGTTCAGGTAGGTGGAAGCAGGACCCAAGGCTTCTAAAAATAGCTCGTGGTGATGGGGGAGAAGGGACTATACCTCCCGCCCCATCAGCTTAGGCAGCTACCATCCCACCTGCCTTTTTTCCTTCCCACTGTCGCCAAAGTGCTTGCTCATAGGGGGTCATATGATTGTTGGTTTTTTCTCTGTATGTATTATTGTAGGGTCTACCTTACAGTATAAAGCGCCTTGAGGCGACAGTTGTTGTGATTTGGTGCTGTATAAATAAAATTGAATTTTGTGGAAAAATTGGTCCTTGTGATGAGTTGGGAATTAGAATGCATGGTCTACAATATATTTATGTTAGTAGGAATGGCAAGATTAAGACAAAAACAAAAAGAAGTTGAACCCTGGCACTTCCTCTTCTTTCTTAGCACAAAGTTCATGAAAGGTTGGTTATGAATTTGTGACCCTATTTTTATGACAATATAGTTATAGTAAGGATCTTAAATGTCTCATCTTTTTATTATTCCTAAACCCCATATCTTTTATATGAACTGTTAGCCAGACACATACAATATTAAGATATTGTCACCGTATAATCTGACCAAACTGTTTGGAATGTTAAACATGAAGCAACATTAGCATTCATCCTCAGTGATGTTCACTCCTTTTTTAGCTCCACTTTGGTTTTCTGGCTCTTTAGCTGCCAAACTCTGCACTGCGTTCACCATCTTGTTGCTACCTTTCCCTGACATTTGGTTCTGAGCAAGCTGTGAAGGGTTTCATCAGAGCTTTTTCCTGTGAAAAACAGATGCCTGCTGCTGCTGAAAGGCAGGCTGATGAGAGCAATGAGACTGAAACCAACTGCGTCTTTGGAAACCAGAAACAATGAGCTGAAAGATGCTATAAAGGTTGGTCAAGCTGAGAGAGTGCTATAATGTTAGGTGATAATTCTCTACAGGTGTGTCAGTATGGGTGACATTTATCACATCAGGCATAGGCATTTTGCCCTTTGGAAGATATAAATCTTTATTGGACAGCTTTAGAATAAATCCCATATTATCTGTGAGGCTTTTTCCAGGAGAACAGAAGCAGCAATTTTCCTGCCAATTCAGATTTGGGGTCATTCATTAAACTGCTGTGTTGAGTCAGCCAGACAATATTAGTATTACTGTAAATATGTCTTTTTTTTTATTGCCTTTTGCTCTATCCGGATATGGAAAGATTCCTGATTATTTTGGAAGCCATCAGGAAAATGAAACATGTTATCACTGCCGGCTGTCAAAAGAATGAAACAGCTGTAATAAAAAGAGAAAAAAAATCACAGTTAATCAATGAACGTATAAAAACTTAAGCCAACTGCTGGCTGTCACAGGGATTTAACTCCACCTCGGCCAGATATATGTATTTCCTGTCTTATCTAAGACTGAGACAGTGCCGCCTGTCGAGAACATCCTTTAACTCCATACTGTCACCATCAGCAAGGAAGATTATTTAGTGTGCACTCTTAAAACGTTACACTGCTGCGAACAGATCAGGCTTGTGCTGTTGCAGCAAGATGTTTGCTGCCTTCCCTTGAGTCAGTCCCCAACAGACTGACTCAATGTGCCGAGGTTAAGCTGTAATGACACAGTCACTATCACAGAGTGACATATGGTGTGTGTGTGTGTGTGTGTGTGTGAGAAAACTCTTATTTAAGCATATTGCTTGCTCCCAGCTGAAGAAAAAGTGATAATGAGAGAGGTTAAAGAGTTAAAGTGTGAGTGTATATAGAATGGTGTTCATTAGAATAAGTATGTCTCTTTCTATATGGGAGCATATGCCTACTCACACTGAGCAGGTAGCTGTAATAGTTTCATCTCAGCTACACGGCTTTGAAACTCACTGCTGTTCAAAGCATCTGTTTGTGAGAGGTAGCCAATCAAAAGAGAGTCAGCTTGGGAAGCTACTCTACAAGATAAGTCCTAAAATAACAACATGAACTTAGAAATGAACACAATTGGTCTCCTTTAATATACAAAGTGGCAAAAATCAGCTTAGTTATTCAAAAGTAGTTGTTTTTTATATGAATGTGAGGAGAAAATAAGCAGCAGAATGATTAGATTCTTTGATATTGTTTCTTGGAAGTTTAGCCCTGCTGGGATGCCCTGTAGTCACTCATGTCTTTCATTGTTAACATTAATGATGCGTGTTCTGTTATTGAATCCGAACTTACGGTTTTCATACTTACAGTTTCATTCATGCTAGCTGCTAATGTAATCGGAAGATTTTTTATGCTAACATCATCGGTGTGCTGTGGTAGTTAACATGATAGATAGCAAAGACAAAGAATGTTTTTGAAATGCCAGTGTACATATGCATTTCAGCAAGTTGAACTCCGAGCTCTCTGTGTTTACCTGGAGGGACCAAGATCCTAATAAAGTTTTTCAGTTGTGATTGCCACCGAATGCTCGAGCACTAACCTTTACCTCAATATTTTGAAGAGAGGTAAAGGCAAGAAATCCTGTGACAGATAGATTGTTGATAAAGTTCAGATGTTGTTAAGGATTTGTGCAACAGAAACAGAAATAAAAATGTAAAAAACAGGACCTTCAGATTCTGTTGAGGCCACCGTTACTTTGTATGACTGCTGGCCAGGGACGTGCAGGGGGGGGGGGGGCTAGAGGGGCTTGAGCACCCGCCCCTTTCCTGATGAGTGCCCAAAGTGCCCTTTTGTTGAGGCAACTTTTAAATTTTTTTTATTTATTTATTTATTTATTTATTTTATGTGTGTGTGCGTGCGGAGTCCTGTCTGTGCCCCTCAACAATAATATTTAACTATTAATCATAGTTTTGCTAAATAAAAGGATCTGGCTTGCATCAGTCACATGATCACATTTAACCAATGATCGCCCTCGACGGCAGAATGCGCTGGTTACGAGCCGGGAACGAGCTCACAAAGAGCACGCGCATTTTTTTGCGGTCCGGAGCTGTAGGAGAAACACAAGTTAACTCAGAGACACAGACTGATGCGACAAAACCAGTAAGTAGGTGTACAGCGTACACTGTAGTGTGCAGCACACAGGAGTATTAGCTTATTACGTACACGTTGGTAAGCTGTCTTGTTGCAACTGACTAACTGAAACAAACGAGCGTGCTGTGTGTGCAACAGCGCGACAAACATTACCTGTCCTTTTATTAACTGCACAAGTAGTGCTGGTCATAGCTGCTGGCTACCTGTGTAAGGCTGTCATGGGTCTGTAGCTCTGTCACCGTTTTAGGGAACATATTTAGTTTTAAAGTAAGTTTCTGGGCATTTCCTGCCTTTCTGGAGGGATTATATTTCACTAAAAAACGATCTAATATGCATGTCCACATAATAATTATTATAATTATAATATATTAAAAAACACACGCTGTATTTTAAAGAACATACATTAAAAAGCAGATTATATTAGATTTATATTTTAAATAAGACAAAATTTGGATTTTACAGCAGTAAAATGATTGTGTCTCTACAGTTTAAAAATGTAATAAGCTTTGCCCTGCACAGAGTGGATAGTGAAACAAATGGAATCATCATAAATACATTATTTCATATTTATTACTTCCCCCTCCTCATTGGTTTATTATTGTAGCTCTAGTAATAAATAATAATGTAAGGATGCCCATAGTATATACAGTATTCTGAAGAAGGTCTAAAATGTCACTGTGTGTGCATGTGTGTGTTTTATTTAGCTGGATTTAAAAAAATATTACTCATGATATAACATTGTGCAGACATGGCTGGTAAGGACATGAGGAGGAAACAGTAGGAGCTGTATGAGGCTACTAAAGGCAGTGCTATAACATTTTTCTGTCATCATTTTATTACAGATTAAGTGCAAGAGTTGTTAGGTGTGGATAATTAGATTATAGTTTATTGCAATAGCAAGTTGTGCCTTGTTCTCAGATAGACAGCAAGTGGAGAGTGATATATGAAATGATGGGAAGGAAGGAAGAAGAGAAGCAAAGAGTGATTCACAGGCAGAGCCGAGTTTATGTCACAGTTTTTCGTTGCCTTATGGTTCCAAGCGCTGTCACCAATCTTTGCATTTTGTTATTATCTCATGACACTTGTTTAATCAGCTACCATCTCTCCTGTGGACTTTTTAATGTCTACAGTCTCAGATCAACACAGCCCTGCCCTTCCCATATTAGATTCTTGATGAATGTGTGTTGTTGTTATTCAGCATGGTTCAATGTGCCCCTTTTTAACTTTGAGCACCCGCCCCTTTAAACCTCTCTGCACGTCCCTGCTGCTGGCCAAACCAACATAGTCAGATCGCTTCGTCTTTTTTGAATGTCATGTCTTTATGGGGCTTTAGACCTTTCTGAACTTGCCATGGAACTAAAAGTCCTGAAGCCTGGAGGCAGAAATAGATTAATTATAACCAACTGTGAAATGCATAAATTGCTGTGACACTGGGATGAAACTTTCTGTCTGTCTGCTATGCAGTCATCTTTAACTATTTGCAAACCCAACTTCATGATGTCATATCCATGCCTTGGCCACGCCATATATACTGTTGGTGTGAACAGGTAGAGATGAAAAAGGAGAGGCGGTTCCAAGCCTCTAGGGATGCCTGCGCCCTGGCGCCTTCACTGGCATCTCTAATCAAAACAGTCAACTTGGATCACAGAGGAAGTCTGCTAATTGAATTCCATTGTTGGATGTTTATTTTAGCCCGTGTGAAGTTTAATTTTAGAACAAATAAACTGGGGCCTTCAACAAGAGAACTCGGAAGGCGAAAAAGTGTGAATTGTAAAGTCCAACCAAATCATTAGTGAGTGTTTATTACGTTGAGTCATTTTAAAACATTAAAAAACATGTTTTCTATCGAAAGACTTTCTTCTGTATGTATACACATGCTAAATGCTCTGACTGAAAAAAATTGGTTTTTCTTTGTAGCGCTGGTCAGCTCCTGCAAAGTGAGCAGAAAACTTCTTAAACCACAGGGGGTGCGGTCTCTGCTTTCTCTGCTTTGTTGTAGCCTTGTTAGCATTTCTGGGAGTTCTCAAAGCTGTGATGTCTAGTGCTGTATTAGTTATTATTAATCTCTGGCTCACTTCTCTGGCTCCCCACACGCCCAACCGCTCATGGCACATGGCTGCTCCTCCCCAGGTCGGACTCTGCTGGAAGTTGCTTCCTGATAAAAGGATTTTTCTTTCCCGCTGTCTCCAAGTGCTTGCTCATACGAGGATGTCTGATTGTTAATTTTCTTTCCATTATTGTAGGGTCTTTACCTTACAGTATAAAATGGCTTGAGGTGAGTGTTGTTGTGATTTGGCACTATATACATATCCGGTCTTTAAGTGATGACATATGAATGCTGATTCCGGGTCCAAACTAATCTGCATTTATTAAGGCTGTTGTGTTCTTAACATGTTTTGTATCTTGTTTTATTTAATCTGAACAAGCCCCTAAAAAAGGGCAATGGTCACTATCGGCCTCTCTTGGGTTTTATTACCACTGTTCGATTTAAAGCTCAGTTTTTAAAACCTTACGATGCAACTACAGCCCAGCCCATGCAGCAGTATATGAATGACTAACCTCGTATTGTGGATGGATTATCTCAGTTGTTCTCCTAACTGACATTTGGTCCGTTTACAGCATCCTGCCATGCGATTGCATTTGTCCCTAACCATCGGAAACCCTTGTGTTAACCTTTATCGAGTGGAAAAAAGTTAGCATTCATCCTCCACCTTCTCTGTGTTTATGTTATGCTAACCTAGCGATCACGTAGCACCTCATTATATACCAGCTAGTCCAACTTCAGTAACCCTACAAACGTCACTGCTGTTTAGTTTTCTGTCTTCATTTATGTTGGAAGTGATAGCGGAGCTGTGCGTTTTAATTTGTATCATAAATCTCTCAGTCAGAACATGGTATATGGTGTTTAGGGGGAAACTAGCAAGCTAACTTTCTGCTAACTTCCACCTCCATTAAATGTAATAAATTCTGTTTTCATGGATGCCTGGATGTTAAACTTAATTGTTTCACCTGGTATAGCAGCAACACTGATCATTTTATTAAAGATGAAGGAATTTAGACAGTTTGTATCTCTTAGTGATGCCACAGTGTTCGTTTGATATTGGGACCTGGAGCGGAGTTTGGACACGGAAACTGCTAATGATGTCAGACATACAGGCCGGATTGAACTGAATTTATAAATTCCCTTGGAATCATACAGTTGTCTTTTAAAAATAAACAGGAAAATGTGAAATTCAGTTCTCTTATGTAGCCCTCATCCATTTTCCACATTTTAATGACGCCATAGCTTGCAGCTTTGGCTTCTTTCCTGTGCTAACCGCTTTATTGTTGTTAACTGATATCAGTTTTGTTAAATAGGAAACAGAAAGTGAGCTCAACTGCACAGTGGACATGTTAACTAGCTGAAAGTTTATAGAAGAAACCCACATGTCCACACCCACATCACCTGACTCAAAGGCATAAAAACAGACTAGCAATGTATACTAGTTCACATCCCATTTTATGAAAGTTTTGGACAGGACAACATACTGACAATTTGTAGAGGCTTTTGGGCATTCAGAAAATACAGTCTGCCTTCAATGTGGCACTAGGGAATGTCTTCAGCCAACTAACAAGGGCATGCTCATCAAATTTCACATCAGTTCAGTCATGAGATACTGTTTCCTGTGTATAAAGTTAACATTTGGCCTAAGGGTGGAAGAAAAGGAGAGACTTCTTCCACTGAGAAGCATAAAAGTGCTTTGAGGGAGACACTCATTTTGTACAACTAGGAGTTCTTATATGACTCTAACCAAATAGCAGTAAAGCTCCCAAAGAGGAGTTCTGTTTTTCTGATGAATCATCCTCAGGGGACCACTAATACCTACAAATAAAAATATTTATTTGCTTGTTTTCCCTTGCACATCATATCCTACTTTCTGCTTGCTTCCTTTAGTGATGGGATTACAGCTGGTCCTAAATGTTGAGCAGCACAGCAATGCTACAAATAGCTTTATGACCCCAAATGTTGTGATTTTCATATGATAAACATTGTCATACTTTGTTTAAGCGTTGGTCTAAATTGCTCTCATAATCAGACCATGATAGAAGAGAACTTAGAACAACCTCATCAATCCCATCCTCTCGTGTGGATGTTTGTTGATTGCTTTCATGGGAGTCGCTTATTAGTTACCTTTATATGAGGGGGGATATCCCAAAGCTTGGTGGATTGGTGGATTTTTTTTTTCTTTTTAACAATGCTGAACACCAGCTCTATTCCATTTGTTTAAGATTTTATTTTCTGAGGTCTGAAATCAGGTTAGAGTGGGCTGTAATGGTGCTGAGGGAGCTGTCCTGATTACCCACCATGCCTTCCAAAAGTAATAATGTCTGTGCTTGAAATATGAGAAACTGCCTCCTATAAGTGTAAATGAAATTGAATTTCCTTTGGCAACCCATAAGTTGACTACAAAGACAGTTTCCCCCTTGTATTTGCAAATTTTCTGCAATATTCCCCTTAATTAAGTTTTCTGCATTTCTGTTCCGCACCATTATTTTACATTAAATATAGTCCCGTTCTGTGTCATTATGGGCAAATAATGTGGAGCTGTCACCGAGTTTAATCAGCATCATTAGCTCTAGTGTGTGCAAAACTTCGTTAGACCTTAATGGACACCATCAAACGTCTGTCATCCCTCAACACCTGCCATCACACTGCTTTAAGGCTATGGTTCTTAGTGCTGTTGTTCCTTAGAATATAATATTTACAGTGTGTTGGCTGACTGTTGAACCTTCTTCTGGGTAATTAGCCACATCCATGTGAAACATGAGTGCGATGGGAAAAAAGAAAAAAAAAGAAAATGTTCCTGTAAGCTCTCCTATGTCCTTGGAACTTTGCTAGGTGAATTCTGATTATATAATCAAGAGTGCTTTCTAGCAAACACCAACAAATATCAGTGAGCGCCATTAGCATTTGTGCTTAAAATATATAAATGAAATGAAAACAATCAGAGCGAACTTAATTGCGATCCATATTCAGCGAGCCAGGCAGCAAAATAACAACACAGCAGACGCCCTCTGAAGTAGCTTGGCAAGGGTTTTTATTGTCATGTAACTGGCTTTCTGCATTCATGCTTTTAATAATACATATTTATTAAATAATGGATTTTTATTGTGGCCAAATGCCTCATAATGGTCTGTTCTGAGCTGCTATCCTTAAGCGATATTCTGAGCGATGCACGCTGTCTTTTACAGCACTGCTGTAGGTACAGTGTCAGCTTGTGTACCCACTTAATATAAATGCCCATTAGCATCTGCACTTTTCCCACAGATAGATTTAGTTGGTGGGTAATTAACCCTGAATGATGCTCATAAAGCCATCTGCTATTGTCTTCCAGCAACAACTCTGTGGTGAAAAGTCAAATGATCAGTGATACCATCACGGCCTGTCCACATGGATACTGTCACTTATTTTGGCTGATTAGAGTTCCATATGTTCTGTGTGAGGATAGATGACATGAACGCTATCATACAGAATATTAGGCTAACACATGTTACTTATCAAATTAATAATGGCTGTTTACCTAAATAAAACATTAATGCCATTAGTAACATATATATTTACCTGTCAGTCAGTTCAAAGTCGCTGCAGTGAAAGAGGCCTGTATCTCTGAAATGCCATCCAACCTTCAGGACCTTAATTTCACATCCACACTTCTTTGCAGGTTGCAGATTATGATACTAGCACAAGATGGCAGCGTCCATTTCCAAGATACTGGTATAGTGGGAGGAAGTACTGACACGCCATACGTTCAATGCAGGCACCTTGTTATTCCCCATCTGGTTCATGTGGACTTTAACTGGGAAAACAGTCCTAATCTGCAGGACCTGTAAATGCTGCTGCTGCACCTTTTTAAGGTGAACATAAGTGCTCACTCCTCTCTCTACTTGTCTTGTTTATTTATTTATTTGTTTATTTAGCAGACGTTTAGACTTGTTCTACAGGAAAAGCACAGGTGGTACTAATCAATTAACAGCAACCTAAAAGTCACAGTCATAACTTCATTCAGAGGAGCTTGAAACTGAAGCAGCTAAATTGGGTTTAGTCCTCTCCCTCTTGCTCTGTCTTCAAACCTGTGATTTCCCAAACTTCCTTTGTTAAAAGACTTGTAGCTGCCCCAGGTAAAGAATGATTAACTTATTTATGTTTATCCTTAGGCAACTTAATCATTTAAATGAGGCTGGGGAAAGATCATAGTCAGGATTCAGGGCTTGCAAAATCACTAGCCCGACGTCCCGGAGCTAGCGATATCTCCGGTTGGGCGACTAAAATCTATCTCAGCCCCGCCCATCGGGCTATATGATAACCCGACGGGCTATCATATAGCCACTTGGGTGGTTCGAGCCCTGGTTGCTCCAGTCTCAATGCCAAATATCTTTGGGCAAGATACTAACCCCTAATTGCTATCCATGTGAATGATAGATAGAAAGCACTTAAGGATAGAAAAATGTGCATGGATGGATGGGGTAACCCATATGGAAAAGAAATAGTAAAAACTTATATGTGATTACTCATGAAAGTGACCACTTTCATGAGTAAATCATATAAGTAAATCACATGATTTACTCATGAAAGTGGCCACTTTCTCATTACTTTCATACATTGTTTTAGTAAGTATCCAAAACATACAAGTTTCATTATATAATTTTTCAAGGGATCTTATATCTGTTTTCACTCTTATATGCTTTTCATACAAGTTTCACACAAGACAGATACAAACTTTATAAGATTTATATATATCTTTTCCATATGGGAACCTTTCAGCACTGTGGGTGCTTTTCCAAATATGGATGCTCTCAATTCCAGATGTTTAAGCTACCAATCACACCCCCACAGCCCATCTGTCACTCCTAGTGGAATTATAACAGGAATCCGCTCTGAGCCCCTTCTTGTTTGCAGTGGTGATGGACAGCCTGGCAGGCTGCTGGAGTTTGATGTTTGCAGATGACACTTTGATCTGTAGTGAGAGTAGGGAACAGGTGGAAGAGCGCCTGGAGAGGTGGAGGCATACACTGGACAGAAGAAAGGCAATAGAAGCAAGACTAAAATATTTGTGTAAATGAGAGGAAGGGGAGGAATGGGTGGAAAAGTTAAAATGCAAAGAGTAGACATTGTGAAGGTAGAAAATTTCAAAATACCTGAGGTCAATCATTCAAAGCAACGGACGGTACGTAAGACAGCCAGGTTGGAGTGGGTGGAGATGAGTGTGAGGGGTGATTTATGACAGAAGGATAGCAGCAAGAATGAAGGGGAAGGTTTACAAGCTCGTATGGTTTGAGACAGCTGCAGTGAAAAAAAGACAGGAATCTGAGCTGGAGGTAGCAAAGTTGGTAGCTGAGATGGTTGAGACATGTACACAGGAGCCATAGAGGATATACTGAACAAAGGATGTTGAAGATGGAGCTGCCAGCCAGGAGGAAAAGAAAAAGACTTCAGAGGAGGTTCATGAATGTCATGAAGGAGGACATGTGGAGGCTGGCTGTGACAGATGTGTTGGAAAAGCTGATATGTATCACCTAAATAGTAAAATGTCTCAGTTGAAAGAAATGACATGATATCTATGCTTGGTTATGAGCAAAAATTGGTATATAGGTTTGCAAATCACTGCAATCTATGCAGTTTATGAGTTTATGTAACACTGCTATGTTTATCAAGCTGTTCAAGGGACAGCCTTGTGTGAGAAAGTTGTGTGCAATGTTGGTCTTAATATAGATGCAAACCTTTTCAGCAAAAAATCCATTATCCATTTTCATTAAAAAATATTAATAATATTGCTTGCGTTGTCTTCAGAAGTCAGCAGTCAGAAGTACAAAATAATGTCTGGGATAAGGCCTTTTATAAATGATGACACCTTGATGTAAACTCACATACTCACATATAGTAATTCAATTTAATTCAGTTTTATTTGTACAGCGCCAAATCACAACAACAGCTGCCTCAAGGTGCTTTGTATTGTAAGGTAGACCCTTCAGTAATACATACAGAGAATAACCCAACATTCATATGACCCCCTATGAGCATGCGCTTTGGCAAAGGAAATGTGGGAAGAAAAAACTCCCTTTTAACAGGAAGAAACCTCTGGGAGAACCAGGCTCAGGGAGGGGCGGGGCCATCTGCTGCGACTGGTTGGGGTGAGAGAGGGAAAACAGGACAAAAGACATGTTGTTGTTCATATAGTACAGTGGGAGGATCTCTATACTATAAAGCCGGTATGCTCATGTACTGTTAAATCCAACATTAACTCACATATTAATTCTGTTCTCCACCAACTGAGTGTAAATATGTATATATATGTCTCTACTGAGGTAGGAAAATAAGAGCAAACCCATCAAACTGAGGACTGTGAAATCAATGTTTTAAAAGATGGCAAAATGCTCTATAAAGCTAAAAGGGACTGCTCAAATGTCCAAGACAGGATTTTAATTAGATAGGTGTTGGTTGGGGTTTTTAATGTGTCTTGTACTACTATCATTACTGTTTCATTTCTTTTGACATGTCCATTAGACAACAAAAGAGTAAATCAAATATCACAAAACTCTCAGAGGTAACACAGAAAAGTTAAAGCCATACATTCACGGTTGACACTGGGTTTAAATAAATACAAAGTGATACACAGACAGTACTAATTGCATTGGTAAATGTTGTTAATTTGGAAGCAGAGTCGTGGGTGCAGGGTCTAGACAAAGGGACAGATGACTGGTGAAGACAAAACAAAACACTGCTGCAAGTTTTAATGAGGCAACGGGGGACTGCCCATCAAACACTCATATCTCAGATAGAAAGTACAAATACCCACATATGCACACACGCTTTAGTGCACTATGCACACACATATGTACACAACAGGAAATAGAGTCGTGAGTGCAATATGCAACACCCACAAAGAACCTTGCCATACAGAGGTTTAGCTGATTTGCTGCACCTCTGATGAATTCTGTCTTCACCAAAACATGCCTGTCTCAGACCCGACTGATGAGCTTAATGGGTCAAAAGATTAAGCCCAATATTCCCCATGTCAGACATGTCAATCATAGCGTGGTGAGCTGCATTTACAATGTTACAGCAATATCAGAGATTACGCTGTGAAATGCAGGCCTAAATACCCCTGCATTACACCGCTGAAATATAGACCTAAAAATCCAAGATTATACTTCAGTGAAATAAAGCCTTTAGGCCTAATCCATATTCAAAGTCTTGTCTCTAGCTGGGCTGTTGGCCTCTGTAACCTAGTTCTGATGGCTGTTATTGGGGAAAGCTGCTTTGTACTGGTCAGTTGTGTGATGAGGGCTTGGACACGGTCTGTCAAGTTGACCTATATTTGGCTGCCTGCCCTGTCTGCAAAATTAAAAAACAGATCTTCCTTTGCGTTTTATTCTATAGGCAAATTGGGCCTTCTCCACTTTCGGTTTCAATTCTCTGATCAAGCTTGGATGTACTGTCAGGTTAAATTTTTAATGCTTAATCAAGCCAAAGTAAGGAGAGACTGAACACAGTGCAGGATCAGGACATCCTTCACCATCAATGTAGGAATTTCTAGTGTTGGTGCAGCAATGTATTAGTATGCATGGTGATTTTTGGGGGGAGGGATTAATGCTAACACCACCATGCTGAGGTAGCCCCACTGACAATGCTAAGCTCTACTCACACAGACCTAGGGACCAGTTGGCTGATCGCCAGAGAAAAATGTGCATTGGTGTCACTGGCATGCTTGGTCGCAAAGAAGTATATGGTACTGCACAAAAAAAACCCTCCATTGGATTGCTTTGGTTGCCAGTAGATTGCTGCAGTAGCACATAGTTTCTCTGGAAGATGCTAACTGGTCTTCAACCACTTGCCAACTACTGGCTTAAGCAGTAGTGAAAATGTGAATGTGAAATGCACGGAAGTGAAGTGGTTGGTTGGTAAGGCACAACATTTTGGTTTGTGATGCACTTTTTCGAGTTTTACTCCCACTCAGTGGTTGGTGTGTGTTTGCAGACAAATCTTCATCTTCTATGCAAACTACAGGCAACCCCAGCAATTTGCAAACAAGGAAAACAACTAGGAGGCTTTGATGTAGAACGTTCATTCCTACTAATGTTACCCAGCAAAAGCCAGCAACGATTCTCCAGCTGGTTGAGAAATACGCATCTTTCCCTATTGAACCTAGGTTGCTAGGGTGTTGGTCATGTCTTTAGAACTGAGGCTGAAGTCTGAAATTATGACATCTAGAACGCACAATGTTTGTCACCATCCTAGTTTCTGGTAATATAGTTTCAGTCCATACGGTAAGTGCTTCATTGCATAAATTAGTGGTAGTACATAAAAAATCTGGAATCACCAAAGTCTGTAGGACTTCTGGGGCTTTTTAAACAGCTTGTCTGTCATACAGGTCCTGAATCTATGGAGGAATTCTGACACACTTAAGATGGTGGTTTTGCTTCATATGCCTGCAAACAGGGTCCGTCATAGTTTGGGGCAACATTTCAGCCACTGGTGTAGAGGATGGTGTTAAAATTAATGGAATTATAAACACATAAAATTATTGTCAGATTTTGATCCCCCATGCAGTACCAATGCATACCTGGATTGAAAAAGCGAACACTGGAACACCATCAGTCACGGATTGGCGTCCCCAAAGCCCGGATCTCTAACTTATTGAAGCAGTGAGGAGTCATCTTTACAAAGAACCTTACAAAAGGAAAAAAACCTCCAAATAAGAGCTTTGAATGTCCTTCAAGAAGCATTGAGAACTATTCCTGAAGTTCCTGAAATGACAAAAAAGCTACCTGCAAAAGTTTAGTTTGTGATGAAGAATAAATGGTAGTTGTAGCAAATAATGACTCAAGCTTTTTAGAATTGTAGAAACTCTGTATTTTGATTTATGTTTGCACATTTCAATAAATCACTGGACCTATTTCCCATTTTCCTAGCAACATAAAAAGAAATGAGGTGTGGCTCAAGAGTTTTTTCCACAGTACCATATTTCCCAAATTTATTTTCAAACACTCTTAGTTTTTAATAGAAAAAATACCCAACCAGACTTCAACTCATTTTGTAAGCCCTGCATAAATCATTTCAGAAGTATTCCCTATGGAGAAAACAGAAATGTGCACTAAGCAAGACAACGATAAAAAGCAGAGATGTGGGGTGATGATGTAAGAGATGTGCAAACATGATGAGTACATCATGGCTGTGCAATCAAGACTAAGCAAATAGATTAGGTAGGCTAATGGATGAATGGGCTTAACAGCGGTAGTAATGGGATACAACTCATAAACAGGCATATGCGGTAAAGTCATAATGCGGTATGAAGAACAGCTGCAGGTCATTGCTCAGATCTAGAAATTCCCAGTAGTTAAAAAGGCTCTGTTAAGCGAACATTGCCTCACTGTTAAAATGTTCATTTGTACCAGTCATGCTGCTGGTGTGAAAAAAGGCCTATTTCCCAAGTATGCACTGCATGCGTGACTCAGCGTGGCATACAGTGGATGGTGGATCAAAGACAACTACTGAAGTGACTTGAATTATCTGTCTTCTCTGTTGAACTACCAAGTCACTGAAACTGCAGGATCTTATTCTTGTGTTCCGATACTTCCAAAAGGAGTTCTAATTTCTTTTCTGCCTTTTTTCTTTTTTATTCGCTGGCCTAGTTTCATCTCCGTCATATTTTAAGAATTGTATATCATTTTATTCAGTGCGGAGATTTTTACAAAACAGTTTTCTAAACTCAAGGGTCAGGCTTTATTGTCCCCACAAGGAAATTCGCTGTGTTAATAATCTGTGTTTAGGCACAATGTGGTACTCGGTGTGGCAAAAAAATATGTCCACCATAGACTGTAAGAAACAGATGTCACTCATTGGTTTGTCACTGAACAAAGTGCTCTCCATCATACTCAACCCATCTCAAGTGTACAGTAACTCTTCCTTCTGTGACAGGTGAACAACACTTGTCAGGCACCAGATTTCACACAAATATTTCGGTATTGTGCTTTCTTGCAGTTGCTTTTTTTATAGTACACATATTATTTATTAAAGCAATTTGCACTACTCTCTTATACAATCTTGGTCTTATTTAACTTAAAATCATTTTTATGTTTTATTTTCTTTGTTTGTTGTATACTGTTGTATACATAAAAACTTTGCACCATCTCACAGTATAACGTCCTCACTATGCACCTGCTTTTATTCTCTAAGCAGCACCAGCCATTGCAAGCTTTCCTCATTGGCTTCATTTTTCACCAACATGGTACGGTGGCCCTGAGAGGCCAAATGGACATCAATTTAAGAAAACACCAGCAATAAGAAAAATGCTGCAAAAGCACACAAAACACAATGGAAATAGGAAAAAACAAAACACAAATAGGAAAAATGAAAAGAGAAATAGGAAAGAACAGATTTCCAAAGCACAAGGGAAGTGTTTCTGGGGAGACAATAACCCGACGGACCACTTGCAGGAACCAAAATATGCTAGGTAAGCGTGTTGTAATCTCATGATTCATATAATACTGATGATGGATTTTTAGGCTAATAGTTAGGCTAACACACTTACCTCTCATCTTTTCTTTCCTCGCAAAACCGATACATCCTCCACTTCTTTTAAGTGTCTCCCAGCGCAATTCTTAGCATATTTTGGTTCCTGCAAGTGGTCCGTCGGGTTATTGTCTCCCCAGAAACACTTCCCTTGTGCTTTGGAAATCTGTTTTTTCACATTTCAGTTTTCGTTTTTTCTATTTCTGTTTTCTTTTTTCCTATTTCCGTTGTGTTTTGGGTGCTTTTGCAGCATTTTTCTTATTGCTGGTGTTTTCTTAAGTTGCAGTCCGTTTGGCCTCCCAGGGCCAGCGTAACATGGTGGCCACAGGGGCTGCTGTCTAGCAAATGTTACAGGTTTCTTCTTGAAAGCTTAAAGATGGAAGCAAACATTCATCTGACTGAGAAGGCCTCAGCGACAGCTGCCATGAACCAGGACCCAACTCTGCTTACAGAAACAAAAACATAGAACACAGGAGCGAGATTTCCAGAGGGGATGAGACAAATCATGAAAAGTGGAGGGATGACACTCTGTGATGATGACTACTGAAAGAGCAAAGAGTGGTAAGAGAAGCAGAATAGGCAGGGTTGAGTTTCCTTTTAAATGGACAGTACAGCTCATGCTTTACAGTTGTGCCGGCAGACGCAGAGAGTACAGATTTCAGAAAATTGAGCTGACAGGAAGAATGTGAAGCATGTAACGGTGTCACAGAGCCAGATAAGCAGCATGTTTATGAGGTACAGTGCATCCTCGGAGAAGGTGAGGCTGAGAGAGCTCAGGTGCATTGTAGCATTGCAGGTTCAAATTCAACCCACAACCTTGTGGGTCATCCTCCTTCTGTCACCCTCCTCTGGGTGCTGCCTAATAAAGCAGAAATGTGCTGAAAAAGATGAGCACGCACTGAAACAGGTCAAGTGAAGAGAAGTGAGGGAGGAGAACACAATAGTGGGGAGGCACGAGGAGGAAAGAAGGAGCGAGAGAGATTACGCGTAAGCAGCAAAGTGGGTGGAAGTGAAAGGTTTTGGTTTACAAACAGTGATTTGGGAAACGGAGAGCAAAAGAAACACTCCAAAATGGAAGACACGTAAAGCCAGGTCAGCCATATTAGCAGCCTTCAGTGACCAGAGATTGTTGCCTAGCAGCATGCAAGAATAGTTTTCTCCTCTTATCATGTCTTTTCTTCATATCCCATCAACCTCCTCCTCTTTTCTCCTCACCTCGCCTCCATCTCTCTGCTGTCTTCTCTGGGCTGTCATCCTCACTCTCATTCATTTTTCCCTTCACCCCCCCTCCTCTCCGCTCACAGGCTCCACTTTTCTTACCTCGGCATTAGGCTTGTGCTGCCTCATGCCAGCAGCACAGTTTTACGTGTGTGTGTGTGTGTGTGTGTGTGTGTGTGTGTGTGTGTGTGTGTGTGTGTGTGTGTGTGTGTGTGTGTGTGCGCGCGTCTGTGTGTGTGTCTGTGTGTGCGCATTCCTCATTCCAATCCTTTCCCCAGTGTATAAATCTGGCTGATGCAGCCGTTACACCAGCTCTGTGCTGCATCAGGATTACATGGCACATGTGAAGCCCGTGTCCTCCTACGCTTGGTCAAATACAGGATGACACATGGCATCAAGCATGGAATTTGAGTGTGTTTGTGTGTGTGTGTGTGTGTGTGCCAGTCCCTCTGATGCTGGAACTCTGGAAGTTAGACTTGTGATACCAAAATAGCCGCCCAAATATGTGTTCAGACCTTATCTAAGAGGCAGTTACAAACTTTTTTAAATACCAGACGCAACTTTACAGCTTTTTTCTTAACAGTAAAATAACTACAAATGGTTAAAATAAACCTATCCCCACAAAGCTGCATGTCTTTGGACGGTGGGAGGAAGCCGGAGTACCCGCAGGGAACCCACGCAAACACGGGGAGAACATGCAAACTCCACACAGAAAGACCCCGGCCTGATGTTGGAATTGAACTCAGGACCTTCTTGCTGTGTGGCAACAGTGCTAACCACCGTGCCACCGGGCTTCCTCCCAACGTCCAAAGACAGCTTGTGGGGATAGGTTAATTGGATAATCCAAATTGTCACTAGGTGTGAATGTGCGAATGAGTGTGAATGCTTGTCTGTCCTTGTGTGTTAGCCCTGCGACAGACTGGCGACCTGTCCAGGGTGTACCCTGCCTCTCGCCCTATGACAGCTGGGATAGGCTCCAGCGCCCCCCGCGACCCTGAAAAGGATAAGCGGAAGCGAATGGATGGATGGATGGTTAAAATAAAGGATGAAAGTGAAGCTGCTAATTTACTGTTAAGTCTACATTCCTGCTCTCAGCAAGGACCATGAGCTGTGTGTAGCATCGGAAACAATATGTGGATACATGCACTGGAAATGAGCTTGCTCTGAAAGGTAGCTGGGCTCTCTTGTTCATACAGCAGAGGCTCAGAATGGTGCACATCCACATCAAAAGCAGTAGGTGAGGTGACTCAGGCATCTGACACCTCTTAGGTGAGGTGTTCTGGCCCTGGGGAAGACCGAAGACATGGGAAAACCTCAGTGTAACCCCAAGAAAAGCTGGAGGAGCTGGTTAGGAAGTCTCACCTCTGCTTAGACTGTGAACCTGCGACCCAGATAAGAGGCAGAACATGGATGGATGCATATTATGAACCGTTACCTGTGCAGATTAGCTCTACAGTAGACGTGTTATGTTCGATCTGCTTCATTGTTACTAAATCTATATCTTCTTTTTATTTTGTGAGGAACAAAATATTGTAGCACTCTTAGCAACACATTATAGCACGACCTGTGACTAAGGATAAAACTCCCCTCTAAATAAGTGGAAGTTTTATGCATTTTCTTTGAAATTACAGTGTAAATATATACAATATAAATGGTAGGTATGCTATAATAAAAAGGTAACAAATCAGATTTTTAAAGGAAACAAAGAAATAATTATACCGTAAGTAAATTTGACTACAGTGGTCCCTCGTTTATTGCGGGTGTTACGTTCTAAAAATAACCCGCGATAGGTGAAATCTGCGAAGTAGCCAACTTTATTTTTTATTATTATAGATGTTTTAAGGCTGTAAAACCCATCACTCCACACTTTATACACTTTTCTCAGACAGGCATGAACATTTTTACACTTTTCTCTCTTGTTTAAACACTCTCAAAGTTCAAACCTTCTTAGAAAAATAAGTCCAGTATTATAGAATGAAACCAAAGATCAAAACCTGTTTTCAGGTCCAGAACATGGAAATAGAACAGCTGCGAGAGAATCAATGGTGCAGAAGTAGAGGAAGCAAGAAGATTGAGTTGAATAAAGTTTGACTTACCTGACTGTTTTGTTTTGCTTAATGCGCCTTATAATCCTTTGACATTGACACTGTTGTGTTTGCTGTCTTCTGCTAGCGAAGATTTATGTAAATTTGACAAGCTGAACGCATTCTGTGCTGTACAGGAGACACAGCACCAGATTGATTGAAAATTGTCTACAACCAAGCAGGACGCTGAACACAATGCGTTGTAAACACACAATTTTTAAAAATGTGTGTCTACAAAATTTGATTCTGCATTATCTCTGTAGAGTATGCTCCCTCTTCTCGCTGGCCTACATTTGTTTTGCTCCCGTGCACCTGTCCTTGATGCGTCACTGCCCTTTTTTAAATGCATGCTACAATAAGCTCTAGCTACCTATGACCTGAATCTGAAAAAGTCAGAAAGAAAATGCAAATAAAGAGCGGAGCAGTAGTCTTTTAGCAGGTTTTGTCAGTGACCAAATAGATTTTTTTCCAAATGGATTTGTTACACAGCTCCACATCCAACCTCCACTCATGTGTGCATGACGAGTGTAAAAATTATGTCCCACTCTAAATGTTGGGATGTCAGTGTCTAATAGTAAAAGACTTGCATGTTCCCTTGTTTTCCAGGAGGTATGCCAGTGCCTGAGGTGGCGTCTGACACTGCCAGCGCTGCTACCATGTTGAGCCCCGTCCTCAATGCCTCCAACGGAGACGGCTCCGAGTCTGAAACCACCTCCGCCATCCTCGCCTCAGTCAAGGAACAGGTTAGAAGTCCGTGTGTGTGAATGTGCATGTGAGCGTTCTTGCGAGTGTGCGTGCGACGTAAATGGAGGGCTGTCACAATTAATGAAATATGATCACCAGAATGTAGTGAGGATAATTCCCCATCCTTTCGGGGCGAAACAAGCTGACGGTAAACAGTAAACACAAATGATGGAATGCCCATCTGAGCTAATGTGTCACAAATATGTCACCACATTTTGATCTGTTAGGAGAGAGCCTTGGGCTACAGATGCTCAGTATTATTTTTGAAAATACCCTAATGCAGTAGGACGCATCATTCGCCCACATTTTGTCAAAGTCTGAGCAGCTTTGTTGGAAATTCTATGTGTGACTAAGCATCCAGCAGATTTTTTTACAGTACAGTCAAGATTGGGCAACACAGCTGGACTGTGTTTTGTGTTGGTTATGCATTAATGAAGGCTAAAGACTTTAATGATTTTTTATTTACAATCCCTTTTTTGAATACACTTAACTCAGGTATGCTAATTTTAAATTGTACTGATTTAGTTGTATATATAACAGTAAGTCATGTAATGTTGTGTTATAATTATCAGGCTTTTAATACATGAGCTTGTGGTAAAGAAAAAAAATACTGCAAAAGACAATGAATTTGAATAAAACACATGGAAATAGAAAAAATATAACCAGAGTTATATACAATGATACAGAGATACAATGAAAGTGGACCAAGATATTCACAAAACAAGTTTTTTTTAGGGAGACATGATAGAACAGATGCAGAAGTGACAGATGTTATTAGCCATTTACTGGTAGCTACTGCGTTATTGTCTCTCCAAAAACACTTCCTTTGTGGTTTGTGAGTTTTGTTTTGCTTTTGTTGGGGGTTTTTTGTGAGATTTTGCAGTCTTTTTCTATTTACTGCCCTTTTTTTAAACTTGCAGTGCATTTGACCTTTCAGGGCCACTGTATGTAATCAACCAACCCATAACCAAAGATAAATGTGATAATACCTTAATAAGCAGGTTTCAAAGAACTGGTCAGACCCGTGAATATCTATATCATAATTTTGACTAAGGTAAGAAATGAAATGTCTTGAGGGAAGCACGGTGCCACAAAGTTCTACACATAGAGGCTTTGTTTGGATTTATTGTTTCCCCAACTGTTGAAAAGGCCAATAGCACTGGATTTATTTGGAATCGTGCAACAAAAGCTGGGTAAATACTACACTAAACAAAGTTAATTCTTCAGATCTAATCTGCTTTGAACTGTCAAAACAAACACTTGGTGCATTTCAGATTCGATGCTCATTATTGCAGCTTATAGTACATTATGTTACATACAGCATATGCATCAACACAGGAGTGTTGGGATCCTAAAGAATGAGACAAGAAACAGAAGAGTTGAAGGAAAAAAACCCTTTCTATTAGTTATAATGCTCTTGATGGCAAGTTCATACAACAAGATGTATAAAGCAGTAGAGTGCTAAGTAGAAAAGCACTATATGACTCAGCCCATTTACACGTTTGAATTCATGTTGGGATATTTCTAATCCATGCAGGGTCAAAATTATGCATACAGCCTTAAATATAGACATACACTCATTTAAATATTTTAATAAGTGGCGCTGTTCTTCAATGTCTTTTAACTTGACAAGGCCAAGACCTATTAACTTCTCGTAAGTGATCATGATTAACTACAACTGTTAATTTTTCTTTGCCGATTAACAAATAGCCAGAACAATGGAAAAGTTCAGGGGACTCAGTGATGATCTAAGAAGAAGAACTGAAGATTCTGAAGTTCACACAAGTTTACACAAATCGATGCTTAAAAGATAAAAAGAAAGCAGGCTAACATTAAGCTTGGTCTTCCCAAAGCCCCAAACTCAACTCTACTGAAAGTTTGTGGATTCTGCTTAAAATGTGGGTCTGTACAAGGAAACCAACCAATTCAAATAGACTGTACCAATTCTGAAGAAGGGTCGTCAACTATCCAGTCAAAATTATGTTATGTAATTAGATGACTGCCAAAGGGTCTAGTCACGGTGCAATGTTTTAGGGTACATTTAACCAAATATTATTTGGGTTGTATGTATATATTCTTTGTACAGCAGCAGCAACCAACCTCTGGGCCACGTACCGGTCCGTGAGTTGTTCGGCACCGGCATAGCTGGATTGGCCATTTGCCCGGTGGGCTGATGGTGAGTTTTCAATTTTATGGGCGGATGTTTTTTTGTTTGTTTTTTTGTAATGGTATAAACAATGAAACGTGGGGATTGGCTAATGTGTCATGATCAACTCTGGGCTTGACCAATTACGGCCGAGGAGGTTGGATGGAGACCCCGCCCCCTTGCTTGGGCAATAGCTCTGAAAGCAATCTTATCACAGACAAACAGAAGAAAATGGTATTGAGTAGAGATGGCACGATACCACTTTTTTATGTCCGATACCGATACCGATATCATAAATTTGGATATCTGCCGATACCGATATGAATCCGATATAGTGTTTTTTAATCAACAAAACTGTTTTTTAAAATATCTTGCTGCATTTTGCAAGTCTGCAAGTTCATACTCAAGTTTAAAACAACAACTACACTAAAGCTATTCTGTTATACCTGTATACAAAAAAAATATTTCATAGTTCAGCAATACTGATCAATCTAATAAACTTAAACCTACACCATCCTCCCTATTCTGGTATTTTAAAGAGTACTTAGCGTAAATATTAAGCAACCTAACTAATAGGGTTCCAACTCCCAGCAACAACAAAAATAAATAAATAAAAAATAGGGAACCACCCCTCACGCTCCACCTCATGATGCTTAATCGACGTAATCAACCTTAATTTGATGCAGTGTGAAAAAAAAAATGCACAGAAATCAATTATTTTTCAAGAAATATTAAATAGATTCAACATCTTTCTTCAACAAAATTGCAGACTGCACAGATGGTACCTTCCCAAAGGAAAAAGTACTATAGCTTACTAGGGTATATATATTAGACTTAATAGTCACTATATACAGTAATTGACTTCTATTCATTTTACATCAAATTAAAACTTTGTGTGTCAGATAATTATTTATTAAAAGCTAGACGTTTTAAATGAGAATAAGAAAGAAAAGTATGTCTGTGTGCCCCCTTTTCCCTGTTAATGCCCTATCGGCCCCCCTGGCTAAACTTTGGTAGATCCGCCCCTGCACAGTTACCAGCGTCAGCTACGTAGAAAAAGATCCTGGTGTAGAAAGTAATATTAAATAAATTCTAACAACAGCTTATCAAGCTTAAACGTGCTGCTGTTGTTCAGCCGCTGGTTTCCTCTTTCTGGTGCAAAGTGGGCCAAAAACAAAGACGGACTCGCGACAGAAAAGCCGATCAGCTGATCATTTAAGCAGTTTCACGATTGAAGTAGCAGCCGGAGAGCGAGAGGCAGTCGCTCGTTAAGCTTAACGCAGGAATGCTTTACAAACATTCAGAGATGGACTTACACACTTGCTTTACTTCTCTCGGGGATAACTTTGTCGGAGATGAAATGCCAGGTTGCTAGCGAAGCTCCAAATGCTATCCAGACCACCGACAGGTCCCGCATGCCACAGCTGCTCTATCACGTGATGCATACTGCTCCGACATGCTAACGTTCTGAGGTGAGTTACGGCGTGTTGCAAGTTTTGTGAGGTGCTTTCGTGATATTTAATGGATCGGATTACATTTTTTATTTTTCTCCGATATCCGATCCAGTCATTTAGGTCAGTATCGGACCGATACCGATACGTAATATCGGATCGGTCCATCTCTAGTATTGAGATGAAAAGGAATGCAATTTGTCCCATACTTCAGCTAGAATGAAAAAAAAGACACAAAGCTGAAGCTATTCTGTGTCTTTACGCTGTCAGCTGCCTCTTCTTCTCTCATTCCCTCCCCCTCCCTCTCTTGTCAATCATGAAACTGATCAATGATCGGCTGATCGGCTTTTCTCTTTTGTTTATCGTTCACTTTGCGCCAGAAAGACGAAACCAGCTGATGTTGCGCTAAAAAACAGCAGCACATTTAAGCTTAGTAAGCTGTTGTTAGAATTCATTTAAATGGTAAATGGTAAATGGCCTGCATTTCTATAGCGCTTTACTTAGTCCCTAAGGACCCCAAAGCGCTTTACACTACATTCAGTCATTCACCCATTCACACACATATTCACACACTGGCAATGGGAAGCTACAAGCTTAATATTAATTTCTAGTATCAGCTGATGTTTGTTGGAGCCACAGCTGTAAAGCTGCTGGTCATGATGTCGGTTTGGATATGTGGTGAAAGGGAAACATGAAGATGAAACCAGGAGATGTCCTTACTGAATCATCAGAGCTGAACAGGTGATGGAGAAACAGGTTTACCTTTTAGGTGACGTGAATGAGTTGAAGGGAAGTTATGAACTGTTTCTGAGAGACAAATAACACCAGGATCCTTTTTTTACTTAGCTGACAGCTGGTAACTGTGCAGGGGCGGGTCTAGTAAAGTTATGCCAGGGGGCCAGGTAGGGCATTAACAGGGAAAGGGGGGCAAAGAAATACTTTTCTTTCTTATTCTCATTTAAAATGTCTAGCTTTTAATAAATAATTATCTGAATCTTACAACCAAAGTGGTCATCAGATGTAAAATGTATAGAAATCATAGATAAATACCAACAAGATAGTGTACATCACTGTCACAACAGCGTTTGTTTTCATTTAAAGGCTTTATGGCTTTTCCTATAATACCTGGTGGGCCGGTCTCCATGACACCTTAAAGGTCCGTGAAAATATTATCGGACATAAACTGGTCCGAGGTGCAAAAAAGGTTGGCGACCACTGGTGTACAGTATATTGAAGCTGTATGTATAATTTTCACTGTGTGGATTAGAAAAAAATCCTTAAAAAAAGTCTTCAAAGAAATCATTAAAAGCCCCCAAATTACCATAACATTCATGCCTATGACAAGTGTATATCAACTCAACTGTAAACATCCAAAGTGGGGATGTTTACTCTGCATGGAGCTGAACAGAGGAAATGTGAAGAAGCCAAAGATAGCTGTTAAAAATGCTGAAAGCAGGCTAAGATAATGGATTGTTCATGTTTTTCACTCAGTGATTTCTGTGAGTTACTACAACGTCCCGAGATCCATTCCTGATCTAAGTAGGTCACGTAGACTTGGACGGTCACACACACGTAGGTCGTGTACACACACCTACACACAAACTTCCACATCATCTAGGGCATGGTAATGGCCTTCTGATGAGAAGGTGTGAAAGAAAAAGGCAGAAGAGAAGGACGTGTCAGCTGTCCGAAGAAAGTGAAGACAAACAAATAGTTGCTCACTCACTCCTCTTCATCCGACTGCACCACGGTGAAGGTTCGTTATTCCTTAAGCCAGTCATTTGTCACTTCCTTTCAAACTTGTTTTTGCATTGTGCCATTTTTCACTACGTTTGGGCCGATGCCAGTGTTTGTTACCAGGCACTAAAAAACCCACGTATTTTATGAAACAGTGTGGGTGCCCAAACTTCCTGTTTGGTTCATAAAGACAGGGTCAGGCATGAGAAAAAGCTTCACCCACACTCTCACACACGGACATGCAGTCTGCAAAAAAAACCCCAACAGCCCACAAACACATGCGTTTACACACTGCCAATCAAACTCTTTTGCCTCTGCTGACTCACACCAGGAGATCCCTGCTGCTGTTTTTCCTTCGTTTCCTTCTCCCCGCGTGAGATTGATTAGCCATTCGACGTTGTATTTATCACATCTGTCAGCTTTTGTCCTTGTATCGTTCATCATCTCTTTGCTGTCACCACATCTGCTACTGGGGAAAGCACAGTGTGAAGTCTGAAAGAGTTTGATTCTACTGTGAGACATGGCCTATTTGAGAAAGCTGACATATTGTCTTATTGAATGACAGATCAAGTGAAAGTAGCTCAGGGTACTGATTAGCTGTCTTTTGCTTACAGCTTGGTAGCATCTGACAATCCAGTCGGTTCTGAAATATCAAGTTGTGAATGTGCATTCAGCAGTCATGGATCTACAACAGCAAGAAGGCCACACAAGGTTTTGTGCCAGTGTGCAGTGTGTAGCAGTGCTAGCTTATAAACTTAGCACTCTACTATGGGAAGCGTAATATTTTTTCTACTGATAGCATTTTTTAACAAGGGATTGATTGATTGATTGGATTGATTTACACTATGCTCTCTTTAAAGACACAAGACTTATTCAATATGCTGGTCTAGAACTTCCTCAGGATCCCTCATACTGTAACTACTTGGCTCTGAAAATACATATAGTTTCATTCATACATACATAAGAGTTACCAACTTTTAGAGTGTGGCCATGGGTTTGGCCATCACAGGTGTCATGACTTACAGTATATCGGGATTCTAATATGTCAACAAAATCAAACAACGTCAAGCGTAAAGGCCTTAATTCCCCAGAAAGTTGTGAAAAAACTATACAAAATTCAGGCATTTTCAGATCCAAATCAAAAGTTTTGTTTTTGCAGAAAAATTGTCCCCAAACAACACATTGTGACAAAAATAAAATCGACATAACCCAAAAACACAGGATCCCAAAACAGAAACTCAAAGGAAAAACCCTCCAATGTAGTAAAGACAGAAAGCAAAGACTCAAAAGGAACAAAAGTCACTATGAGATTATTAAATCCAAAACTTCAATCACTGGAGTAAATTGAACCCAGACAGGCCCCCAAATTCAAATATATTCACAACAAATCCTAAAACAAAAAAGACAAATCCTGGGACCAAATCCAGAACAAGTCAGTGTTCATATATACTGTATGGTACACAGTTTTTGTGCTGTTAATGCCAGAGGAGGTTACTGAGTCAGCAGAGTGACTTTTTACACACTATGATACTCGGCACTCGGCGATGCTGCGCTGTAGCTTATGTACTGTGCTAGTTTGTGGCTGTGATTCTTAAACACTTCCTCTTTGCAGTAAAACCTCTCGGAGTGGATCAAGGAATATCCAGGAGGGAAAAAATTTCACAATCTGACTTGTTACGTCAGTTCCATCATATCCAAGTGGCAACAGTGCTAACCGCCATTGTATTACACAATATTTTTTAAAATTTGAATGAGATTATACTTAATTTTCACATTTTAAACACACAATTTCAGAAAACTTGTAATTGCAATATGTTACTGTGTTTTATAGCTGATAGCTGTAAAAATAGATATTGACAAAAGTGTCCAGTTTACATGTTTCTTGTCTTTCTTATGAGCAAAATAATAACGTTTAAAGTCATGCAAAAAAGAAAGGATTCAAAATATGAGATTGTTATACACAAACGATTGTGCTTTGGATAAAAAGAAATGTACTATGATGGTTAATGTAAATGTGCTATGTTTTCATTCCTTTAGCAGTCCTCAGGGACAGCCCACATCACATCAGCGGCACATGCAAATCAGATGCTTTGCAGCTGGCCGCATGTCATCATAGTAAATACCCACTGAATCAGGGTGTTGTGAGAATGCCAAATTTTTATCGCCCTGTGCTCATTCGCATTAGGTGAGCGAGATCTCTAATGCATTTGCCTTGACAAATCCAAGATGGCAGTCTCACTGAGCTGACACACAATTACATTCACGTATGAAAACACAATGAAGCTAACAGCTTATCTTGTTAGAGACCACGACTGCATGCTTTTGCTCTGTTTAGTCCTGAACTGGAGTACATTACAGCTATAACCTTCGTTTCCATTACGGTGGCAACATGACCTCCTGCTGTGTTTTTACAAGCCGCTACATCGCTGCAGCAGAGTTCACATGTTGTTGCACTTCCCGCCTATTCAGAGAAGAAAACATGACAATGCGTTCAAGGATACAAAAACAGAAGCAGTGAAAAGAAGCAGAAATATAGCCAGATTTTCCTCACCTGGCTACATTTCTGCTTCGTTTCTAGGGGATACAAAAATAAATGAAAAGAAAATGCATCACCTTGGCATTATAACTGTTATCCAACTCGATATTTTCTTTCTTTTAGGCAAATTGTGGTGTTTTTGCAGCTTCTCAGTCACTGGATAATTAATGTGTATCATGGTGCTCAGTGGAATTATTCTCTCTAATTGGCAGCGCAGCAGAAAACAGATTTTCTCAGGTCTGACCTACAACTCGTATGAATCCAAATTAAAAACAGTTTAAGCTGCAGGTAATTAAAGGTATACCGTTATTTTCTCCGTATGGCTAATTAAACCCGGTCCATTTCCCTCTCTTCACACACAAGCATGTCCTTATGACAAATATTGAAATATTACCCCCGTTGTACTTTTACTTGATCATGTTGCTTCTGCGTTTGGCAAAATCCACTTTTAACATGCTCAGTTTCAAACTCTCACTCCACTTCTGATTGATATAATGTCATGAGAAAAAAAACCCCTGAGGATTAATAGCTTTTTGAAAACAATCGGCCCTACAGTGTGTTAATTCTGCCGGTTCTGTTATCGGTGTTTTTGCATAGCAGCCTTGTGATAATAATGGGCCTGTCCTCCCCCTCCCCATCCCACTGCTGCTCTTTTCATTTGTTTATTAAGAATTAATTAAGATTTGTTTAGCACCGGCTAACTCATTAAGTTACCAAATATAGTTCTCTTCAAAGTTCGCAGCAGAGTTAGATATTCATAAGAAGCGGTTTCAAAGTGGATCAAATATTTATTTTATTTTACTTCTTATGTAAGGAGGCACGGAGAAAAAGGGAAAGCAGAATATTTAAGGGCTGAGGAGGGAGGACAGGAATTTGTATGTGCTCCCACTACCACTACCGTCACCACCACCCTGGGCAAAGTGTTGGCACATGAGAAAGTCTTCTATCTAGTCCTATTTCCAGCTGAAGGAAGACTCCAGGCCACAGCATCATAGTATAAATAGGAGCAGTCTCGCTTCTGCTGTGCAGTGCAGTTACCTTGTATATGTGCATCCATACTGAATAAACTTCCTGCAAAACATCGCCCCCTGCAGCCTATGGTGGACCAAGTTGAGCTTTCTGGTGATTCTATTGGAAGATCTACCATCAGTTTTAACATCAGCTGCTTCATTTTTGATAAGAAGAATTCTTTAGAATTAGAAATCAAGATTTTTCCATCAGCACCTAGACAGCTTATTAAATAGATTACAAACACCCAGCTTTAATCCAGTTCGGAGATTTTTTTTCTTTCTTTTTCACATACTTTGGTTGTAACAAGTGGACATTTGAGGTATTGTTGCATTTTTTTCACCTCGAAGCAGTCTGAACATTCTCCTCCGACCTCTGGCATCAACAAGGTGATTTCACCAGGCGAACAGCCGCTGGATATTTTCTGGTTTTCAGACATTTCTCTGTAAACTGTCAGCAGTTTCTGAAATTCTCAGATCAGCCTGTATGGCACAAAATCTCCAAAATCATCTCTCTTCCCCATTCTGGTCCTCAGTTTGAACTTTATGAGGTCATCTTGACCATGCCCATATGGAAAAGATATATATAAATCTTATAAAGTTTGTATCTGTCTTGTGTGAAACTTGTATGAAAAGCATATAAAAGTGAAAACAGATATAAGATCCCTTGAAAAATTATATAATGAAACTTGTATGTTTTGGATACTTACTAAAACAATGTATGAAAGTAATGAGAAAGTGGCCACTTTCATGAGTAAATCATGTAAGCCTTTATATGATTTACTCATGAAAGTGGTCACTTTCATGAGTAATCACATATAAGTTTTTACTATTTCTTTTCCATATGGGTGTCTACATGTCTAAACGCACTGAATTCCTGCCATGTGTGCGTTACCGAGCAGTTGAACAGGTACATCCACACAATAGAGTTCTGGTTTTGACTCAGAGCTCAGATTTCTGTGACCCAGTGAACCTGTGCATTGTTTTCCTCTCCTCTGGTCCTGCCCACTCCACCTCAGCCCCAAACTCAGTGGATTAAAATTCCTAACAGTAAAAGTATTAATCCACTTGACTTAAGAGTCAAGAAGCAGTTCAGTTCTTGTTAAAGGTACAGACCACATGTAACGTGCTATTAGACGGATTAGCAGAGCTCCTTGAAAGGGAAGAAAACGGAGGAAACAATGAGGACATCCAATTCAAGTTAACCTCACAAACTAACAAAGTAATTCAATGATTTTCTTTTTTTTTGGCTGTGGAATTAACACACAGTTAATAGCAGTGTAAGTAAGCTGTTTACCATGATGAGCAAACATGTGCAGCTAACATAGACACACAAATAAGCCCACTGTAATTCTGTTTACTTACACATTTCATACAAAGAGTTTAGCTTGAGAGCATCACTCTTACTCCAGCTCTATGTACCCTGCTTTAGTTCATAGAGCTTGCTGTGTGTGCTCACAGTTGCATAATCGCTGTCTGCAAGAGGAATTTAGTGAGCCGTTAATTTGTGGGCATTTGAAGGCATATAAAGTATTTTTGCACGTATGCGCGCTTTTCGCCTGTGGCTGTTAGCTGTCTCTGGCTTAAAGTAGAAAACGATGAGAACAGAGGCAGAGCGGTGCATTGTGGGTAGACAGGAATGGCCAAGGGGCTTTTGCATTTGGCAGCTCATGTCTTTGCCAACTTTCTCACCGCTACCTGCCACAGAAAGAGAAAGTTTGTGACAAGGGATTGATAGGCTTGGGTTTTGTGTGTGCGCGCACGCAGTCCGGCACTTTAGACGTGACTTGTGGTGTGCTGTATTATGCAAAAGGAAGGCCAGATGGTTGAAACTGCAAAGTAAAAGATACCACACTTGATATTTGATGAGCATAAGTCTAGCAGTAGATGCTGATTACATGCAGCAGTGTAACATGTGCTGGGATTTAGCTCATGCATTAAAGAGCACAGAGCATTTCTCTCCACATTGCATGATCATTTTGATTTAATGTTCTCTACTGTAGACAGTGGGGGAATAGTTATTTGATCCCCGGCTGAATTTTGCTCACTTAGAAAGAAATGAAGAGTCTCTAATTTTAATGGTAGTTTAATTTTAATGGAAGGAAACATAATATCAACCAAAAATCCAGAAAAAAAAACACATTATGTAAAAGTTCTACATTGATATGTACATCATTGGATGAACTGAATTATTGAGTCATTTTGTTTTTCCTAAATGTTGCAAATATAGTTGTCATTTTCTCAGATAAGGGATATCTGCAATTGATTGTAATCTGTGTGCCACATGGGATCCCAGACAGTTTTGAGGAGCCAGAATTCTGGCTGATTTATACACGGTCAAATACTTATTTCACTCAATGATATGCAAATTAATTTTTATGTAATGTTTGGTTGATTCTGTCTCTATTAAAATGAAGCTACCATTAAAAAAAACAGACTGCTCATTTCTAAAATTACAAATACAGCATGGGATCAAATAATTATCTCCCCCCACTGAACATATAGTCTTTCCAGTTAAGCAGAATGTTTCTCCTGCCATAGAGTGCACTCTGAAAATTACTACCTAGAAAAATGCACGTGGAGTAAATTTTTCTAGGTTTGTCTGTGAAGGTTCTCAGTCATGCAGGTCATCGTAGTCTAAGGAGCTTGGAAAGAAAAGCGTCTGGACTTGAAGATGTTTCACCTCTCATCCGAGAAGCTTCTTCTTCATGTTGGTTTTATACATATATACACACATATACACATGCATACATATATATACATATATATTAGGGGTGCAACGATATTCGTATCGATATTGAACCGTTCGATACAGTGCTTTCGGTTCGGTACGCATATGTATCGAACAATACAAAATTTGTAATTTATTTTATCAACTTTCCTTCTGACGATGCTGTCTGTGTTGAGCGCTCAGTGAATCTGCGTTCGACTACTCTGCCTAGGGTCGACAGTGCAGCCTAGGCGGAGTAGTCGAACGCAGATTCACTGAGCGCTCAACACAGACAGCATCGTCAGAAGGAAGAGCGCAGGGCAAGCTAGCGAGACAGAATTCAATTCAATTCAATTTTATTTATATAGCGCCAAATCACAACAAAAGTCGCCTCAAGGCGCTTCATAGATACAGAGAAAAACCCAACAATCATATGACCCCCTATGAGCAAGCACTTTGGCGACAGTGGGAAGGAAAAACTCCCTTTTAACAGGAAGAAACCTCCGGCAGAACCAGGCTCAGGGAGGGGCGGCCATCTGCTGCGACCGGTTGGGGTGAGAGAAGGAAGACAGGATAAAAGACATGCTGTGGAAGAGAGACAGAGGTTAATAACAGATATGATTCAATGCAGAGAGGTCTGTTAATACATAGTGAGTGAGAAAGGTGACTGGAAAGGAAAAACTCAATGCATCATGGGAATCCCCCGGCAGCCTACGTCTATTGCAGCATAACTAAGGGAGGATTCAGGATCACCTGGTCCAGCCCTAACTATATGCTTTAGCAAAAAGGAAAGTTTTAAGCCTAATCTTGAAAGTAGAGATAGTGTCTGTCTCCCGAATCCAAACTGGAAGCTGGTTCCACAGAAGAGGGGCCTGAAAACTGAAGGCTCTGCCTCCCATTCTACTTTTAAATACTCTAGGAACAACAAGTAGGCCTGCAGAGCGAGAGCGAAGTGCTCTAATAGGGTGATATGGTACTACAAGGTCATTAAGATAAGATGGGGCCTGATTATTTAAGACCTTGTATGTGAGGAGCAGGATTTTGAATTCAATTCTGGATTTAACAGGAAGCCAATGAAGGGAAGCCAAAACAGGGGAAATATGCTCTCTCTTTCTAGTCCCTGTCAGGACTCTTGCTGCAGCATTTTGGATTAGCTGAAGGCTTTTCAGTGAGTTTTTTGGACATCCTGATAATAATGAATTACAGTAGTCCAGCCTGGAAGTAATAAATGCATGAACTAGTTTTTCAGCGTCACTCTGAGACAGGATATTTCTAATTTTAGAGATGTTGCGCAAATGGAAGAAAGCAGTCTTACATATTTGTTTAATATGTAAGACTCCAAGGTTCCTCACAGTGTTACTGGAGGCCAAGGTAATGCCATCCAGAGTAAGAATCTGGTTAGATACCATATTTCTAAGATTTTCAGGGCCGAGTACAATAACCTCAGTTTTATCTGAATTAAGAAGCAGAAAGTTAGCGGCCATCCAGGTCTTTATGTCTTTAAGACATTCCTGCAGTTTAACTAATTGGTGTGTGTTATCTGGCTTCATGGACAGATAGAGCTGGGTGTCATCGGCATAGCAGTGAAAATGTATGCTATGTCTTCTAATGATGCTGCCTAAGGGAAGCATGTATAATGTAAACAGAATTGGTCCTAGCACTGAACACTGAACAGAAGTTAAGCTCTCCTTACAACATGGACCTCCCCCACCCTCATTCAGATCTGGCGTTTGGAATTATTTTGGTTTTCATGTGACGTATGACCCTGAAGGTAAGCGAGTCATGGACTAAAGTAAAACAGTATGTTGGATGTGCCATGCAATGCTCAATTACATGGGTGGGAACTAGTGTGTTAGCGCAGTTAGCTCGTTAACGTGTTGGCCGTCTAGCCCCATGCACGGGGCGATCGGCGGTAGCTCGTTAACGGAGATTTGCCGTGTTGTGGCGTTAAGGTCATTTCAACGAGATTAACCTGAAAGCACTAGTGGGAACACAACGAATATGACTGCACATTTACGCCGACATCATCCTAGTGCAAAGACAAGTGGAAGCAGAAAAAAAACAAGCAAGCATGCTACTAACTTTAGCCGAGTCATTTAGACAGCCGTTTAATATGCTGCTGAGAATATAGCCCAGAGGAAGCGGATAGTATAGCTTTTATTTTGGAAAGAGACATTTCTCTGTAATAAACTCTCTTTTCCAAAGATGAGTGATTCCTCAATCAGATACAGGGCTCGCAATATCGCTAGCCCAACGTCCCGGGGCTAGCGATTTTTTTCAGTCGGGGTACCAAAATCTATCTCTGCTCTGCCCGTCGGGCTATTGTAGGAAGGAAAAATATATGTCAATGCTTTTGCATTCTTTCGGAAATGTAGCTGGGTAATTATGTCATTGGCATCGGTGACCCACTGTCAATATGTGACATATTGAAGTCGCGTTTGAATTTGCTCTTGTTTTTTGCTTTCACTTTGCAATCGCGCGAACTGTGTATAGAGAGCGACAGCACTGATCTGTGAGTGATGATAATTTGCGCACCAATTCCTCTGACATCGTCTTATTAATCGTTAGCTTACTATGCAAACATGACAAGTGAAATCTCCCGCAGCTTAAACATGTGAGAGGTTGATCGCGCAGAGAATCGCTGAGCTTATGTGAGTGCGTGTGTAAAAGCAGCAGGATTTATATTTGACTAAGATGACTGAGAACCTTCACAGACAGATATATATTTTAGTTCTGCTGAGCCAAATAAGACAGGTCAGGGTGAAGAAGTGACAGCCAAAGAAAAGCTTACCACAAAACGGAAAAGTTATGACAAATCAGACTATAAGGCAAAAAGAAAGTGCAGCTTTATGGTTTCATGGACAAAATAATTTCTGTGGCTGCAATATGACGAGCTAAATAACCAGGGCTGCACATAAGTGGTCCGCAGGTGCGCATTCGCTGTCAAAATAAAAAACACGCACAAGGGTTAGGGTTAAATTTAAAAACTGTACTTTTGAGTTAAAATATATATTTATAATTTTAATAAATGACAAATTAAAAAGGCATGAACATTTTTTTTGTATCGAAAAAATATCGAACCGTGACACCAAAGTATCGAACCGAACCGAACCGTGAATTTTGTGTATCGTTGCACCCCTAATACAGTGGGGCAAAAAAGTATTTAGTCAGCCACCTATTGTGCAAGTTCCCCCACCTAAAATGATGACAGAGGTCAGTAATTTGCACCAGAGGTACACTTCAACTGTGAGAGACAGAATGTGAAAAAAAAATCCATGAATCCACATGGTAGGATTTGTAAAGAATTTATTCGTAAATCAGGGTGGAAAATAAGTATTTGGTCAATAACAAAAATACAACTCAATACTTTGTAACATAACCTTTGTTGGCAATAACACGGGTCAAACGTTTACTATAGGTCTTTACCAGGGCCCTGTGCTTCGTACATCGCTTACTACATCCAAGATCAAATGAAACATCCAAGACCAAATCATCGCGCTAACTCTGAGCTCGCTATTCCGGTTCCCCGAACACACCTGTTGTTGACGATTAGTATAGCTGGATGAAGTAATGTGAGATCACTGGGTGGCCCAACAGGGGCTACGCATCGATAGTAGAAACATTGATCGGCAACCCTTTGATTGGTCGGCGAAAATGTCGAAGGAGCGCGCTCGGTATTTTTCGGCAGCAGAGCAAGAACTCTTGAGGGATTTCAGGAGTTTCAGAGTTTAATTAAAACGCAAGGGAACACTGCAAAGGCTGCAAAAGCAAGGAGAGAGGGCTGGCAGAAAGTTGCTGACAAATCAAACTCGTAAGTAATTCAATAATAACAATAATAATGGAGTGGATTTATATAGCGCTTTTCAAGGCACCCAAAGCGCTTTACAATGCCACTATTCATTCACTCTCACATTCACACACTGGTGGAGGCAGCTACGGTTGTAGCCACAGCTGCCCTGGGGCAGACTGACAGAAGCCAGGCTGCCATATTGCGCCATCGGCCCCTCTGGCCAACACCAGTAGGCGGTAGGGTAGATTTATCATATCACACCATATTATCCAATATTATATTACATTATATTATATTATAATATGTTATATTATATCCCCTTTCACATGAGAGCCACAACAGGACCCACTAGAACATGGGAACAAGTAAAAGTGAAATATAAGAATATTCTACAGAATGGTAATATTTATCACTTATATTGCTTGTCGTCTCTTGGAAAGAGACCCTGGAATACTCTGTTTGTTTGTTCATAACAGCAACCAAGAAAAGGGCAGAGCAAAAAAAAAGACAGGTGGTGGTCCTGCACCCCCTCGTCAACAAGTTGGTTAAGTGAATAATACCCTCACGGGAAAATCGATATCTCTCTATGAGCACACTGTTGCGCTGAGCTAAAGGATCCTGTCTGTCCCGCAATATACGCTGAATTCTGAGGACTCTCCTTATCAATCTTGCACCTTCCGCAATGGGTTGCTCGCGTAAACGGACAGGATATGACTGCGACAGACTTCCCAAATCCACCTTCGCTTTTATAGCCGTGGTCTCTCATCTTGATTACACGAAGTAATTTACAATTACTACTCTGAAATATGAATTACATCTGTAATAATCACATACATGTAATAGAATGTTAATAGTACATTTCCCTTTTTTAGGGAATGACCTGTATGTATCTGTGTGAAATCAATAAAAGGATCAAGTGCTGCATTATCTTTAGTTACATTGATGTTATTTATTTATGGTGAAACAGTGGTGGAATATCGCTGTTGCTTTCGTATGAATGACGCGGACATACCTGCGTGGCCGCGATCTAATCTTGTTTACATAAAGTAAACCTGCTCCCCAGCAGGTTTACGCTTACGGCTCTGTTGCTATGACAGCAAGTCCCGGATGGGCTTCGGGGAACCGAACAATCCAGGATCACGTGAAATCGTCAACAATCTCATCCAGCTAACTCACTTAGCGCGGTACGAAGAACAGGCCCCAGGTTTGCACACACAGTAGCTGGTATTTTGGCCCATTCCTCCATGTAGATCTTCTCGAGAGCAGTGATGTTTTGGGGCTGTCGCTGAGCAACACGGACTTTCAACTCCCGCCACAGATTTTCTATGGGGTTGAGGTCTGGAGACTGGCTAGGCCACTCCAGGACTTTCAAATGCTTCTTACGGAGCCACTCCTTTGTTGCCCGGGCGGTGTGTTTTGGATCATTGTCATGTTGGAAGACCCAGCCTCGTTTCATCTTCAAAGTTCTCACTGATGGAAGGAGGTTTTGGCTCAAAATCTCACGATACATGGCCCCATTCATTCTGTCCTTAACACGGATCAGTCGTCCTGTCCCCTTGGCAGAAAAACAGCCCCATAGCATGATGTTTCCACCCCCATGCTTCACAGTAGGTATGGTGTTCTTGGGATGCAACTCAGTATTCTTCTTCCTCCAAACACGACGAGTTGAGTTTATACCAAAAAGTTCTACTTTGGTTTCATCTGACCACATGACATTCTCCCAATCCTCTGCTGTATCATCCATGTGCTCTCTGGCAAACTTCAGACGGGCCTGGACATGCACTGGCTTCAGCAGCGGAACACGTCTGGCACTGCGGGATTTGATTCCCTGCCGTTGTAGTGTGTTACTGATGGTGACCTTTGTTACTTTGGTCCCAGCTCTCTGCAGGTCATTCGCCAGGTCCCCCCGTGTGGTTCTGGGATCTTTGCTCACCGTTCTCATGATCATTTTGACCCCACGGGATGAGATCTTGCGTGGAGCCCCAGATCGAGGGAGATTATCAGTGGTCTTGTATGTCTTCCATTTTCTGATGATTGCTCCCACAGTTGATTTTTTCACACCAAGCTGCTTGCCTATTGTAGATTCACTCTTCCCAGTCTGGTGCAGGTCTACAATACTTTTCCTGGTGTCCTTCGAAAGCTCTTTGGTCTTGGCCATGGCGGAGTTTGGAGTCTGACTGTTTGAGGCTGTGGACAGGTGTCTTTTATACAGATGATGAGTTCAAACAGGTGCCATTCATACAGGTAACGAGTGGGGGACAGAAAAGCTTCTTACAGAAGATGTTACAGGTCTGTGAGAGCCAGAGATTTTCCTTGTTTGAGGTGACCAAATACTTATTTTCCACCCTAATTTACGAATAAATTCTTTACAAATCCTACCATGTGAATTCATGGATTTTTTTTTCACATTCTGTCTCTCACAGTTGAAGTGTACCTCTGGTGCAAATTACTGACCTCTGTCATCATTTTAAGTGGGGGAACTTGCACAATCGGTGGCTGACTAAATACTTTTTTGCCCCACTGTATATATGTATATATATGTATATATATGTATGTATATATATATATATATATATATATATATATATATATATATATATATATATATATATATATATATATATATATATGTATATATGTATGTATATATATATATATATATATATATATATATATATATATATATATATGTATGTATATATATATATATATATATATATATATATATATATATATCCAACATACTGAAGAAGCTTCTTGGATGAGAGATGAAACGTCCAGACGCTTTTTTAGGTTTGCTACAACAGTGAAATACAACTGAAAAAGTCTTAAATTCAGGCTTATAGAGTTGGATTCAGCTTTAAATTAAAAGTATTTACAAAGTTTTGCCTCATATTTTGGACCGTCTTCTCTTCTACATTTATATTCTGGAAAATAAAAAAGTCTTTATTTGTTATATTTTCATTTTCTATAATGAAAAATGAAAATGTATTTTAAAAATTGAAGGGTGGATTTCTTTACTGACAGTGCTGAAAATGTTCATCAATATTATAAAATATTACTGATACATTAAAGGTTGATAAGTGTCAGTGGTGATGTGTGGTTAACCTAGTAAAGTCACACTCATTTAAATCAAAAATCCTGTATTCACATCGCAGTGCTCAGATCAGGTTTGCTGCTCTGTTTTGTTTTTTTTTACCTAAACTCGTCTGCAAGCAAAAAATGAAGAATACCAAAGACAAAACACGCTGTCATACAGAAAACATGGCATGATGGTGAGGATAAGAAAAGAGACATTTCTTTAATTACGGTTGCTGATTCTGTGTAAATACCGAGTTGGAGACAGGTGTCTTTGACGTGCGAGATGAATTACCTCACTGAAGCAGATTTCTGCAAAAATTTCCGGATGTTGGGAGGACGGTTACTTTTAACCCCATCTGTCAGTGTCCCTCCACATTTGTAACACTTGAAGCTAGACCATCAGGTGAGCGATGTTAAGTCCACATGAATTCTGATTTGACTCTTCAGTGTGATAGTGCACTTTTTCTTTTTCTTTTCTTTTTTTAGCTGTACCTGATTTAGGACCAAATATGGAAGTGGTCCGAATAAGAACTGAAAAGATCAGATTGCATATGATCTCTGGGTGGAGGGACACTATGTGACAAAAAAATGCAATTCAAAAGACCCCTATGAAGATTACAACCAGGCACAGGCCTGGAACAGTAAGATGAGGGCCCCACACTGGGGGAGGGGATCAGAAAAGCACCTGGTGATTGAGCCTACCCCCTTAGTTCCGTCGGGACCTGGCACGTGGTTTGATCCAAGGCTGAGTCAGTAGCAGCAAGAAGCTCCTTCTAAAGTGTGTCAGTGTTCATCAGAAGAGTGAAGCTTAGAGTAGAGCTGCTTGAAAAGAACCATTTGAGGTGGTTTATGCTTTCTGGACACGTAATAGGTGAGATGTTCTTCATGCATCAAACCGGAGGAGACCCCGGAGGAGACACTGTGCTGGCTTGGGAACTTTTTGATATCCCCATAGAAGAGCTGGAGGAGATAAAGTCTGGGCATTGTTACCAACTGCTGCCCACACAAACAGAACACAGATAAGTGGTAGAAAACGGAGTGGTAGACGCACGGATGGATGGAGATTCCATGTCATTTCTGCTATTCACACCTTCATCAAATAAAAGCAGAGCTGAATGAGATGTGGAAAAAATGTCCACAGTTGGAACATGGCACATTTTTAAAGACTGAACACATTTGCACAGTAAAGCTAAACCAAAATGGAAAGTGGCAAAACTGTCTTGATGTTGACTGTATTGAGCGATGTCTCACGCTGGAGCACTTCTTCAGACAGCCAGTTATACAAGTGGAATAAGCTCAGTGGGAACAGCTGCAGCAACAGAACAGAGTATGTGAGGTAAAACCAAAGTGAAGAAGACCACAAGGGGAACTGTCTGCAGAGAAAGACTACAGAAATTCTTCTGAATGAAAACAGCGGTCTCCAGTTGCTCTCAGTCTTCTCTCTGATCTCACATTGTCTAAAGCAAAAGCTTATCATTCATACATTTATAGAATGTGCATATTAATGTCCCTGATCAAAGTCTAGCTGCTGCTGCTTCTTTCTTTGACGTCATCGAGAAAGATGGATGCGCACAAAGTTCCAGCAATGAATAATTTGCTGTTTTTTAACTGATACTTTCTTGGCCCAAAGCTGTATTTTTTGTTGGCTTTAAACATAAATCAAATTTTTAACAAAGGTTGGCCTCTAGTTTGTTTTGGGATCAAAAGTTGAAGCGCAACTTGAACATTGGCTGCAGTATCCTCACTGTAAATTTTCCATGCACTTGATTTGCTATTCTGCATTTACACTGCCTCAGGAAGGAGACTCACATATTCAGATGCCTACTTTTGTCCAAGTAGCACATTCTGGAAAAAATCAGATCATTGTAGAAATGCCAAAACTACAATTCCTGTAATGACTAGTCAAGTCATTCTTTATAAACCCCCCCCCCCCCCCCCAAAAAAAAAAAACCCAAACATGTTTAGGATAAAAATAAAAATGCTTTGGTTTTTCCACGTTGTTGGTGCTTTTTGTGGCATTTTGGACTTTTATTTTAAACTTTTGTCCGAAGAGGGGAATAAAAGATGGGGACGGATGCCCAGCACAGGGCCCTGGCTCAGCCCCTGTGGTCACCTGCTGGACCAGGTGCCCCTTTTATAACATTTTAATAAAATAATCTGAAAAAAATATAGACTGTGTAGCACAGCCTGCCACTTTCTCCCTTTACTTTTAAGGAATTTCTGTAATTTTTATTAGTCTTTTACTTGACAGTAATTAAAAAAAATACTGCATTTGCATTTGTGCATTGGATACATGCAGCTTGCTAACAAAGTTTGTTAGCATTATCTGCTAACTTAGCATTTCATCCAAATATAGTCCCTTCTAAACCCAAAAACAAACAAAACCAAAACAAAATGACCAAAAACAACAAAAACAGAAAGGAGGACTAACAATCTAACTGGTGACAACATAGTGGCTATTCCATCGTTTAGTTACAGTCTATGCATCTGTTCAGTTCCTGGGGAGTAACAACTAACAATAATGTTAAAGAAAAACATAAGAAAATCCTAAAATTTGGGAAAGTAAAACCAACAAATGTTTCCCCTTTCAGCCAAATGAAACAGTTCACCAAAATAGCTCCCCTAATCAGCTAATTGTTTACTTGACTAATCCTTTCTGCTCTGCATGGAGTCCAGCCCACATAAGTCGACTACTAACACATCCTTGATTAAAAACCAGCGTGGCAAGACACTTGGTTTGCACTTTAGTTGAGTACAATTGGACTTTTGAAGAGGAACAATGCGTGGGTTGTGATTACATGAGTTCAGAGAAGATTAAAATGTTTAAAAAGAGAGATCTATTGTGATCTCATGCAAGTCTTTGTATTTTGTTTTGTTTTTGAATCCATTTTGGATTCAAACAGCCAAGCTTTTATTAGGTAAAGGTGCTTATGCGTCCTCATTTGCACCTGAAGATAGCGTTTGTTATTTTTTATTTTTCGAGGGGAGAAACAAAATGCCTGACTGGCAAAGCTCCCAGCAACGGGCAATAAACGAGGCAGAAATAAAAAGGCCACAAGGTGTTTCAGTGCGATTAAAGCAACAATGTCAAGAAAGCCCGAGAGAACTCTTAGCCTTTAGATGTTTACCTCATGACTTGGCCTTGAGCTTTCAACATCCTTGAGATTTTGATTTGGCCCGCAGTTTGAATAAACAATTTTACCTTGATGGCAGCTGAGTAGCGTTCCTATTTAGCAGCACTGTAAGCTCAACAAAGACACAGCACTCTGAATATTTTACCGTTGCTCATAATTTATGTACCTACCAACATCTTTGAAGCCAGTTGAAAAGAGAAGCAGGGATGAGGAGAGGAATTAGACCAGCTACAGGGGAACAACAAGACAAATCTGTCTGGTTTGGGATGAACGCTTAAGTAGTATCTGAGGAGAGTTAAATCCCCCCCCCCCCCTCTCTCCTTTTTCTTTATCACACTTATATGGCTCCCTAAACCAGCGGTCCCCAACCCCCGGGCCATGAGTCGTTTGGTACCAGGCCGAGAGAGTTGAGGCTCGGGTGTGAAATTCATGGTTTTCAGGGGTTTTAGCTTCTTTTTTTTTAATCGTTAACTCAGTTTCCATGGGTCTTTTCCCATGTGTTATGAGTAAATCTTTTTTTTTTAGTACCAGTACTAGTTTTATTTTGTTGTATTTTTCCGCGACACCTTAAAGGCCGGTCCGTGAAAATATTGTCGGACATAAACCGGTCCGTGGCGCAAAAAGGGTTGGGGACCGCTGCCCTACACAATCTTTTTATCAGGCCCCACCTTCTCATGTTGGCCTTTTTCCCTCCACCTACAGGACAACTTTGTTACCAGCTGGATGTGCCTAATAATTGTCCATCCTGAAACACTAACTTAGGGGCTTAGCTTACACAGCCACTGTGACATTTTCGCATCGAACAGTACCACCCCCCATCTAAAACATCTAAATGCCAGTCGGACACCAAGGGGCACAATTATACCGCTTTACACTGGGGAGAGAGAGAAAGAGAGAGGAACGGCTTCAGCTAGGACACACACACACTCTAACTTTGCTCCCCATGCAGCCCACCACTGTCCTACAGTCATTTATCTTACTTTACTAATTGCTTTAATGGGGTTTTCAGGGGCCAGCGTGGTCTTATGAGCTAGTGGCTGCACACTAACTCTCTTTCCGTCCTCTTTCTGTCTCCATTAAGAAGCTCAGATTGGAGCTGAATCTTTAGTAATGCAATCAGCTGACAAGCACTTGATTGTGGAACCTGCTCATTAAGACATAGTTAATTGTTGTCCTTTTCTCTCAATTGCTTATCAAGCTATGATTACTCGCTCACATGCACACACATGCACACATTCAGAGTTCCTGCCACCAGAGTGTGTGTGTGTGTGTGTCTTTTTTTCAAGAAAGTTAAGGCTGTGTAGTCTATTGATTAAAGGACTAAAAGCTTTAATAATAGTCCGTTTCTATTATGTTAGTTTTTTGAGTTTGAAGGAAAATGACACCCATGCAATCAGTGAGGCTCATGGCTGGATTAACCTCTTTGCCCAAAGGCAAAAAAAATGTTGGGCTCCTTTTATTAAGCCACTTATTTCCCCAGACAACAGGCGTGTTTGCAGGGTTGTTTTTTTTTTTTTTTCTAAATGAAGTGGTACAAGGGCGGGACTTAGAAACAGGTGGGGTGGGGCCATTGGGAAATCAGAAAGTTGTATGAGATATAAATGTTAAAGCACTTGGAAACTGATTGAAAATCCAGCACGTAATAATGATTTGAATTATGGACCGAACTCCTGCCTCTGTAAACATGCATTAGGAGACGTGGCTGCCTCAGTGGACATAAAGTTTTTAACCATGACGTGATGGACAGTACATATTCAACTTTTAGCCTGAGTGGTAAATATAAAGAAAATGTTATACGTCCACGAATAGTTAGCAGCAGACGAACCCAGTGTGAATCAAATGAAGGGAAGGAAATTTAGCAAAATTTCAAAATGTATTGTTTTCCATTAGTTTTTGGTGCTTATTATTATATTGTGTAACATTAGCTGCATTTACGGTCTATGGAGAACAACACTGTTTTTCACAGTGTGAAGTAGTCAGACTCGAACGTCAAAGAAGGTGGTAGGGAAGCAGACTCAGGAGACATTTGGGGTTTTCAGAGGTGAGCAATTTATTTACAGTGGACCCCATCCTGCATGAAACTTCCAAACAAAACTTACCCCCAAAGTAACTTCATTAACAAAACTCAAAAGTACCTGGATTTGGTAACACAGCTCACCTCTCCTCTCTCATCTGAGTCTGGCAGAGACTGACTATATATAGGGCCATTAATCGCCCTTTAATCTGTAACATAATAAAATATAAAGAAACATGTAACTGAGTATTTGCTTTAATTTGCAGTATGTTTGATTTGCTGGCAACAGAATGCTTACACAAACAAACCTGGGATAGTGAGTGCAGCAATGTTACTTTGACAAATAGCAAATCATAGCAAATAAATACAGAGACAGAATAATGTGCAAAAAAAGGTCAACACATCTGGGACAAAGGGAGGGCATTACAAATGCACCCACTTTGTCACACACAGAAAAAGCAGATCCAAAAGGAACTCCAATTTTCCTTATTTTCCTCCCTTATTAACTGCAATTAATAACTCAATTGATGGAAATTAAACCATCAATTGATTACCTGGTTTGAACTGTGGGCCATTTTTAAGCCCAGAGTTCAAACCAGGTCTATAACTACTTTTACAACTAAGAGAAGTAGTAATTAGGAGATTCAGTTTTAGGTCTTAAAACATTTATACAGCCGATATTTAGTTTTGAACATTTCTAAAAAATTTGCAAATTTGATAATCCAGCTGGTTTTTACTAGCTAACTAACTGTGGTATGATTGTTGGTGGTAGGCCAGGTGTTATGGGTATTTCTGAAGCATCTGATCTTCTGGGATTTTCACCACAGCTGTTGCTACAATTTACTCAGAATGGTGTGAAAAACAAAAAACATCCAGTGAGTGGCAGTTCTGCAGACAGAAACCGCTTGTTGGTGAGAAAGGTCAGAGGAGAATACCAGACTGGTTGGAGCTGGCAGAGAGGCTGTGGTACCTCAGATAGCTATTCTTTCCAACTAAGCAGACAAAAATCTTAGAATATACAGCACATGTAATCTTGAGGTGGATGACTGTCAGGTTCTGCACCAAAAATATCCTAACAGGACAGACGCTGGCATCTTAGCCTGCTAGAGATGGTTTCAATGGCAGCAGCTGCAGCTCAGCAGATGCAGTGGGTTGTCTACTAACGGGAAGGTCATTCGTTTGAGCCCCGGCTCCTCCGGTCCGCATGTCCTAGTGTCATTGGGGACGATATTGAACCTCGAATTTGCCCCCCTGTGATTGGGTGAATGTGGCTTGTTGTACTGGGAGTAGAAAAGTGCTGCTGTATATCATTTCAAAACCATTGAACAACAGGAATCAACCTCCTACTGATCAGTCATCCTTTGAATAGTGCAGCCTATCTCAAATGTATTTGCTGACCATGTGCATCTTTTTATGGCCATAATTCACCTTCTATCAATGGATACTACCATGCCACATAGCACCTTAAAGTCCAACATCTAGCAGGAGCCATACCTCCATGGAGTCCTGACCCAGCAGGATGTTTGGTGTTTGCACATAACGAGACAAAAAGAATCATTATCTGCTAGTGAATAGCTGATTCATTTAATTTGCATCTTTCTGTCAAAGCTTTCTGCCCTCACACTTGATGTTTTGAAGTTAGAAGACATTTATGTTCATGAGGGAAGGAGGGTCTAATGAAACACTCTTGATGTGATTACAAAGGCAGGATGTCTCTGCCTCTGCATTGCTCTCACCAGTCTTTGTAAAGGCGTCTCCAAACTCTTTAGATGTAGAACAGTGATGCAGTATTGCTTAGGCCTAATGTTCTTTGTGATAGAGTAACACAACATGTTTCACCATTTGATAAGTACTTTCTGAAATTAATGGAAATCGATTGGGGGGAAAAAACAATCTTTTGTTGCTGGCCATACAATTTACTGTGTAGATACAACTACTAAGACACATTTCTTTAGCCTGAAATAACAAATACACACATGTTCAGGGCGTGTTCAAATCATTTGCTGTTATCCAACTTTCACACCGAAACAAAGAGTTGATCAAACTGATCCATCTGTTTCACCCAAACACTCATCTTACCTCTGTGATTTAACCTGCCTGAAGCTGAACAGCCACGTAAACTGAGCCAGTTCAAATTTGAATAAGGAAATGATTGGACGCTGGAGCTTTGCATGCACGCAATGTTTTTATTGGGTTGCAGTGACTGCTTTAGTGTTGTTTGGACAGAGAGAGGAGGTGGGCGAGTCAGAGAGCGTAAAACAAAACTAAAACAGTCTGAAGATACGTTCACAGGGCTTCTTGGCACGATGGAAAGTAACAATCAGAGAAACACCTGCTGCGAAATCATGGATTCAGGTTTCCAGTCAGATTGCTTCTGGGTAAGACGTGGTTATGCATGTGTGTGTTTCATGTGATGCTCACCTGGGTATAATTATTTGACAATATTTCATTTCACTGTAAGTTAACACTGTGACGAGTTAACTTGTAGTCTATGGTACTAGCTGTACATAGACATGCTAGCAGTAATCAGCCACTGTAAAACTGTATACTGTAAATGCAGTTTATATGATAGCATCCTCCATTTTGGAAGACCAGTTGTGCGGACTTCCAGCCCCACACCACCAACCACAAAGCTTAGTTCAGAATCAACAATCTTAATAATCTGCTAGTATGAAATAGTAGAACCAACAGACAATAGGGAGTCAATCAGCAGTCAGTGAAAACTACTTCAGACTTCCATTGACTTGTTTTATGAAAGAAACCTCAAATTCTACAACTAAGTTTAGTCCTGTTTCAGTCTAATTGTAATAAGTTAGCCCTGTATGACATTAGGCCTATCTATTACCACTCCTAATAGTTCAGTCCTGCAGAGGGCAACAATGTCACTTGATGATAAGATGGCTCATTTCAAATTTTAGTTGGACTGAAGTTTATAATTATTGATATAAGTGTACAAAAGAAGTCTACCTTTAAATGAATGAGGTGAAAAGCAGCCAGTGCACCTGTTTGTGAAAACCAGGAAAGAACATCAGCGTTTCACTTCTCCTGTGTCAATCCTACCCTAACATGTTAGCAGCTAAGGGAAGTTATGTATGAATACATTTATCTTATTCTGGGATATGATAACGCTGACACTTTGCCACCAAGCTTGCACAGTCACTAAAAGAACAATAGATTTCGAGCACGATACAAACCACCCCTGTTCGTGGAGCACTTAAGCAAAGACACCTACACTCCGCCTCGGTGTGTAGTTTGGATAGTGTGACTCTCCATTCCCTTGAGGCTTGGCGCTTCCTCATGTTAGAGTTCAGAAAGGCTCAGTCATACTGCTTTAGATTCCACTGAGACAAATGTTGGTTCAGTTGAAATGACCTGATTGTACACTTTTATAAAATGGTGATGTGATCGGGTCTTTGCAGATAATAACTACATCGTACTACAGCCGTGTGTAATCTACATGTGGTTTTGTGTTTGGGTGAGTTATAACACACCTAATGCACTTTTTTGGCCCCATACACTCCTTACATCCCGTCTCAGCCCATAGGATTTCACTGAGGCAGAACAGAGAGAGAGAGAGAGAGAGTGTGTGTGTGTGTGTGTGTGTGTGTGTGTGTGTGTGTGTGTGTGTGATTGTGAGTGAGAGTGCCTTCCTCCATCCCACTTCCTCTCCATCTTCAGGCTCCTTTGCTCTCCTCCTCCCAAAATCCCTCCTTGCTTTTCAGTGATGGTGGATGAGGGAGGGAGGGGGTACAGATGGTCTGCTCAGAGAGAAAGAGAGGGAGAGTGAGAGTCACAGAGAGTGACTGGCGAGCGGCGGGCTTTTTTGGCATGCTGTGCCGGTGGGAGGGCCCATTGTGATGCAACGTTGCATAAATAATGCCACGGGGCTTCTAAATGCTCCGTTGCCATGGGGACCTTTGTGCCTCAGTGAACACAGTGTGTGTATGTGTGTGAGTGTGTGCTTCATGGCCCCGGAGGAGGGAGAAAAAGAGACACAGACATAGAAGCAAAGAGAGAGAGCGAGAGACAGACAAGGGGCCGAGGTGCAGGCAGCTCAAGTGACACATGTGGTCTCTCTCTCTCTCTCACGCGCACGCTCTCGCTCTATGTCTTTCTATTTGTCTTTCTATCACTTGGTTTGACCCAGGACAGATGAGTGTTTGGAGGAGGGAGAGGGAGCACTGTTGTCGCTTTTCGACTAGACAGGAGCAAAGCAAAGCGGGATATTCTGTGATTTTGTCTCTTTGTGAAGTATGGTCCATGTGAAGGTACGTGTCTGCGTTGCTTATTTTTTTATGCAACTCCTTCACCAGTTCTTCTTTCCAGCATTAAATTCCATCACAGTCCCTTCCTCTTGCTCTGCAGTAACAGGTGTCTGCCCCTCAGCCGTGAATTGGAGGGAGCAGAGATCGGAGGGGGCGAGGAGTGGAGGGCGGGTAGAAAAAGGAGGGAGTGATCGCTTTTGTTTGGCTGTTTCTGAGAAGACTTGCATCTGAATTCTCACAGCTCACAATGGAGCTGGTTAGTCAGCCTGTTAGTCTGCTGGTGTGTACTCTGTGCAAAACAACAAAAAACACTTTTTTCCTCATCTGCTACAGAGACTTTGCCTCAAAGTAGGTTGTGTTTTTTTTCTTTCTCTCTCTCTCGCTGTTCCTTTCGTTGCATCAGCTGATTATGGGGGTTTAGATTGATTTGGCTGCGTAAAAAGTCAGATCGCACAGGGAGAAACGTGCAGTTTCCATGTGTGGAGTGGTGTTTGAGATGTAAATAAGAAATGCAGCTCACTGGCATCAGAAGACTATAGCTTTTTATCTTCAATGGGATCATGAGATCACAGACGCTGAAAGCATCAGTGTGCTTCTGGTGGGGGATTGGCTGCTTGCTAAAACTTCAACAGATACTATGATGATTGATTTTAGGCTAAAGGGCTAAAATTACGTGCATGTGTGGCTTCTTAGTTTTCTCTCAAATATGACTGATTAATTGGGTTCTGTTGAGCAGCTATATTTTTATCCCGAGTGCTGTGTGAAAATGTTGAAAGTGTGCAAACAGTGAAGCATGTCGAACTGTTCTCACACTGTGGATGTTAACATCCAGACTTTCTGCTTCACAAAATGCTTTCAGAAGCTGCACTTTGTCACGTCTTCTGGTTTGACTGCAGAACACGGACACGGGTGACAAAGTTAAGAGAAGAAAATTCATGGCTTTGTGGAGGGGCTGAGTTTGGGGGATTTTACTGGACCTTGCTTGTCCTCTTGAAGGGAAGGGTCACTGCAAATACATATAGCGATCAACATTAATCCCACAGCCCCATCCACCATGCACAAGGGTTCATTGAATAGTTTGAATGGTATTAAAATGGTGTAATGTTGATTAGTTAATATTTATTTATCTGTCTTTCTTCCACAGTGTGTTTTTTTGTTTGTTTGGGGGTTTTTTTTTGTTTCATTTTATTTTTGTTTTGTTTTTTTTGTCCTCTCATCACTCAGATGGCTGTCCCTCCCTGAGCCTGGTTTGTCTTGATACCAGCACAAAGGCACAGCAGCATGTCCCCACTGATGTGTGCAACGTTTGTGTCCTCACTTGCAGAATCCTTACAGATGTATTTAATTATCATTGTATGCCTGTGTGTGTGTCTGTGTCACATATGTTTCTCTATGCTGGTGTGTGCGCCTGTATGTCTGGCCAGTTGCCATTAATAATAAGATGTTGCGTAATTACAGTGAAATTTGCAATTTGATTTGTTAAGTTATTACATTAATGATTCATTATAATCAAATTGTATCATTATGGTGGGAAGCCTAGAGTTGCCTCAGGCATCTTAGGCATTTACGCTCCCACAGTCCAGCACTATGTTCTCCATCACTACTCTTAGCCATAAAATACGCATTGTGTTAGCACTATAAATAGCATTAATGTTCCTTTTCAAGCTTTTTTTTAGGTCATTAAAAATGGCAACGCTAATATTAAGCTGCATTGGGTGCAGACTGGTTTTTATTCTCTTTTAATGATATGCATTTGTTTTCTGAATCTGTATAACTTAATTTTGCTGGGCACTCCACCTGGGTCTTTTTTTGAGTTATTGTGTAAGCAAAATGAAACTTATTGAGTTTTTAGAGGGTGCTATTTTTCTTTCTTCCCCCTTATAGGATTGTTTTTTTGAGTTTTGTTATGATTCACACTCATCTTAAGATGGATTTTTTTTGAGGCATCATACACACGTACTAAACAACAACAAAACAAAAAACAGGTTTTTGGAGTGTGTTAAGTCTGAGATGTGCAGTTTTTATAAGTATTCAGGTCCTTGTCTTGGTTAAGGCCCCTTTGGAAGCAATAACAGCCTCAAGTTTTCTTGGGAATGATCCTTTCTTTCAGGGGTTTCTGCCATTCTTCTCAGCAGAATCCTTTAAGCTCAGCCGGGTTGGAATGAGAGTGTTGGTGCTCGGCCGCTTTCAGGTCTCCCGAGCTGCTCCTGGCATCAGGTCTGGATCGTGCCTGCAAAACTCCAGGATTTTCACAGTGTTATCCAAAGCAACTCTTGTGTTTTCTCTGTGATGTGCTTTGTTTCAATGTCTTCTTGAAATATAAACCTTCTGCTTAGCTTGGTATCCTGAGCCCTCTGAAAACGGTTTTCACTCGGGATTATTCTGTATTTATTCCGAAGGGTCTCTTGCAGTCTCTGTCACAGGAAAAACATCCCTACAGCACGATGCTGCCTAACCACCACTTTGAGCGACTGTATCGATGGCATTAATAAGGTGATTCTCCCTACCCGGCTCTCTCCACACATGGCAATGGGAGCTATGGTGGAACAGTTCAATTTTTATTTCATCAGGGCAGAGGATTTTTCTTGTTATAGCCCAAGAGCCCAATCAGCTGCCTTTTGACAAACCACCAGTGGGCTGTCTTGTACCTGTTAGTGAGGAATTGCTTCCCTCCGGCCACTCTTCCTTCAAAGCCTGATTGGAGGAGTGCTGCACTAACAGTTATCCTCTGCTTTTACTCAGTTTGACTGCCAGATTTAGGAAGTTCTTCCATTTGAGAATGATGAACCTATACTCTTGGGCACTGTCACCTTTACTACATTTGTGCCCTGAGACAGACCAATCCACTCTGACATGCACCATCAACTATAAGACTGCATGTAAAGAAGTGTGCGCCTTTACTAAATGCATTGTCTGAATTTAATTAAGTATGGGTGGATTTAATCAAGGAGCCACGTATTCCTATAGTACTGTGTGGTGACTGATGGAAAAAAATCCCTGTAAACAGATATTTGCATATGAATATGATGGATTTGCTGACGAGGGCTGAACATTTTGGTCCCGGAAGCTTTCAGGTTTCAGTTTGCACAGTCAGAGTGCTGATCAGTCACATTTGAGTGAGTTTGGTTATGTGCAGCCAAACACTGAGTGTGGAAACCACAAGAGGAATGCATTTCCCAAAATGCAATCTGAAAACAATCAGCTATCGTCTGATGATGATTAAGCTTTTTATTAGCTGCATTCATCTGCATTTGTAGTCGGGCTGCAAACAACGACCTTTGCACAGAACGTTGGTCGTTACCTGCACAGGGTCTTAGTCATCAGGCAACAGCCGCCAGGTTCACAGCCTGACCAAAAAAAAAAAAGGGGGGGGGGGGGATTAATTAAGGTTAATGATGGTGATGGAAAACTGTAAACCTTAAAGGATCTGAGAAATAGGCTCTGTACGTGCGCTTGTATCACTCTCTTCACTTCCTTCCTTTGTTGATGAGTGCATATTTCTTTCATAATAGCTCGTCTTTATTTAAACGCTGCCTTGGAAACAGTGATTGATTGTATCCTGTGGTCTGGCGTGACTTATTGTAATTATGTCACTTTTATTATCTCGAACCAGCCAAAGGACTGTCAGAAAGCCATTTAAAGATCCAAACCATACCTTTGAAACCAGCTGAATCACTCAAATCAAGTGGCTGAGCGCTGATGTGCCTTCTCCACTTGATTTGAGTGATTCAGCAAAACAATTTGATCTTTCTTGTTTTATTTCTTTTTTCTTTCGCACAAATTGGTAAATTTTGTTTATTTAATCAGCTATAATGATCACAGCAGCAGACACAAATATCCTAATCAGCTGCTTGCTTGTTGGCACATCAGCTAATTAGTGGTTATTCATCACGCATAAATTAAGCCTAAGAAAAGGTCTCTATCAAGAGCCACCCAAATGAAAAGATTTGCTCTTAAATGGCACGTACGCGTGATTTATGAAAACTTTTTGACTTTTTAAAATGGAGCTTATAGGTTTCACTAAGCTGCCATCCAAGCCTTGAACAGATACCAGCGTCCTAAACCAAACATATACATTGAGTTTAGATATAAAATATAACTCAAGTTCATTTTTTGACAATTTGTATTGTATATTTTAGTTGCTGCTATTAGCAGTCAATATCCATGCGTTATAAAACCAGGCAGTGAAATATTACCCTAATAGAGTATTCTTCATGATCTGTGCCATGGCTGTCAAGTCTGCTTAACTAGCAAGATATTTTCTGTCTGCACAGGACTGCAGTGTTCTGGTTCTCAATGCTGAAAGTCATAATAACCAAATATTTTAAAACACCAGTGTACACGCATACTACTGACACCTCTACTGGACAGTTTTAAACAGCTCCAGCTTTGACTTTGTGTGGTGACGTTCCTCTTTTTACTCTCATTAAAGAGGTTGAGCAGGCATCAGAAAGGGTATCCGCCATATCAGATATACCAAAGTATCTGCTGTGGCGATCCCTTGTCAAATAAAGGAACAGCGAAAAGTACAATTTATTACATTTTTCCTTATTTTGTGACACATATACTCTTAGAATGCTGGACTCTCTGTGAGCCAAGGCTCACACTTCAGAGTCCTATAAATATTAAACAATATTTCTGCTCCTGGATTTGGAGCTGTCTCTAATATCACCATGTCAGGACAGACACCCCACCCAGTTGCTGTTTAAACCTGGTGTAAGCCGATGAAAAGAAACTTTACCTTAAGCGAGGACAAAGAAAATAAAATGGGTTTCAAGGCTGAATGACACAAAGCTACTGTTGTAGAAGCCAAAAATACAAATACAGACTTGAAACTCAGCAAACCGCAAACTCTTGTCATTTTTAAAAGGTTATCTGACTAGTTCAATGGCTTGCTGTGTGGTACAGACTGTCCAAAAAGCTTGTGCTTCAATTTTGGTGAGCGAAATTCTGGTATTTTCTTAGACAGTTAGCTAATTAGCTGACATGTGTGTATGTTGCTGCTTGCTAACCAAGCTAGCTAGCATTAGCTGACAAATTAGCATTACTAGGTCCCCCTTCAAGAGAGGCTCGCATGCTAATGACCAAAGACCTACTAGTCAGTTCAGATGATATAATATGTGATACATCCATTATGAGGCCAGCTTGCACACAACTAATGCATGTAAGTGTGTATGTGTGTTACTTGTGGCAACATCAGAATAAAAACAGTAATAGCAAAATGGCTACGTTCACACTGCGCATCAAATCCGTTTTTTTTACCCTATGCGACCCATATCCGTTCATGGTGTGACAGTGTGAACGGCACAAATCCGATATTTTCAAATCCGATCTGGGTCACTTTCGTACGGAGCCCCGCAGGGGACATGGGAGAAAAAAAAATTAGGGAGAAAAAAAAAATTAAGACGGACTTTTGCGAGATCTCGCAAAACAAACTCGGGATCTCGCAAAACTTTCTCGCGAAAGTTGAATTCCAACAATGGCGGCAGCTACTTAGTTGTAATATTACTCTTTCTGGGTCACAAAATACACTTTTAAGATATTTTGAGGCGTGAATGTAGTTGTGTAAACGTCAGATACCTGCTCGGTTTACAAGACATCACATATTTGCAAAAGTGCTCCGACGTTTTTGGAGATCTGACACCCACTAGCTCGAAGCTAACGGGAGGTCGAGACCTACTACAGCCGGGAGGAACACCGCTTTCCAGGCACATCGTGCCTCGACCTCCTGGTTGGCTTCGAGCTGGCGGCCACTAGCTCGAAGCTAACGGGAGGTTGAGACCTACTACAGCCGGGAGGAACACCGCTTTCCTGGCACATCGTGCCTCGACCTCCCGGTCTGCTTCGAGCTGGCGGCCTCCGAAGAATGCGGCTAATACTTTTGCGAGATCTCGCAAAAGTCCGTCTTAATTTTTTTTTTTTTTCTCCCTAATTTTTTTTTTCTCCCTAATTTTTTTTTCTCTCCCATGTCCCCTGCGGGGCTCCGTACTTTCGTATGTTGTACTGAATCCGATACATATCCGATGTTTTAGAAAGCGACTGCTGTTTGAATGGTCAAGTCGCATTAAATCTGTCTTTTACGTCACTGACACAAGACAGACGCCAATTATCAGCTCCGGAGAAGCACCCGATAAGACATTGCGAACGCTTCCTGGCCATCCAGCGTAGATGTCAGTGAAACTGTTGGGAAGACAACGTTGGAGAAACGTGAACATTTTATTTATACTGTATAATCTGCAGATTCTGACAGAAATCTGCTACTATCCTTTGAAGCGCCGCTCCTCTCTAAAACAGCAATAAGGATAGTTATTAGATTATTTACATTATTATGTAAATAACAAAATAACTTAAAGCAAAAATTGGGAAATGTAAAGTCCGAAGTCTTTATATTAAGGGCCATCAGTCAAACAATAGGGGCTGTATCCCAATTCAGGGTCTGCAGCCTTAAAGTACGCATTTCAAGGCCGATTACGTCACAGCGGCGCGCCGAAGCCTGTCCCAATTCAAAGGCTGCTCGAAATGCGGCCCTGAAATGCGTCCTTCATTTCCCTGAATTTTAAGGCTGTGGCAGTGTAGACTTCGTGGCCCAACATATCCCAGAATGCATAGCGCGGCGGTGGGTGTGAATAATTTTGCCGAAAAAAAACGGCGGATGAGGGGCGGCCGAAGAGTAAACTTTAATTAAGTACAGAATATTATGTCACTTATTTATGTGCAAATGTTTAATAACGAAGAACATTAAAAATTACTGTTGGCAACATGTCGGCAAAGTTATGTGACATTAGTGACGTTTGTACTAACTTGGTTTTAAGGCCTTTACTTTAAAATATACGCCGTTCAATAGCTGACCTTAATCTTACAGAGAATGATCAAAGCTCATGTAGAAAGAAACAAACAAATGAACAAAAGATTTTCTCCTTCATGTCTGTCAAACAAAGCTGTATGACACGTTTCCAACTGTTAGTATCATGGTTGCTAGGCAACCTGGGCAGCGCGACGGAGGCTAGACCGTCCCATTTCACAAGCCTCGCACTTCCGGCCTTAGCGGTCTTTGAGTACGCGGCCCTTGAGGATCGTTGAGGCTGCGTACTTTAAGGCTGCAGACCCTGAATTGGGATACAGCCATTGTTTACTCTGGGTCTAAACAGAGCGCGTTGTGTGTGACGTCTTCTTCTGCGCATGCGGGCCGCTTTGAGGGTTCACACTAGAGCGCGTTTACTGTCGCATTTTATTTGTAGTGTGAACGAGCAGACAAAAAAATCGGATTTGATCCAAAAATCTGAATTAAGCATTAAGACCTGCAGTGTGAACGTAGCTAATGTGACGCAATTGCAGTGGAAATAACCATTAAGCACGGCCTTTAAAAAAAAAACCATTGAACCTCCTGGTCTGCTGGAAAGATAGAAAACCATCCAATTAAATACATAAAACATACTAAATTATGTCCATCATGTTTTCCACATCCTCTTTGTTGCTCTTTGGACTGGATCATTTTGCTGCAATCTCTTCTGCAGTGGTGTAATGTCACTCCACTGGAGAATTGGTGTCACCAGCTGTTTATCTCAATGGGCCCATTTCTTCATATTCATATTTTTAGAGTATGCGGGAATTCACAATTTCCTCATAGATACATATGTGCAGAGCTTTAACATGGTACATGCATTTCCCCAGGGATGTTCTTGCAGCTGAAGTTCTTCGTCACACTGGCTGGACAGTTAGGGCTGTCCTTCTTGTCTGTTATCCTAGAACAATTGGGGGCGGGGAGGGGGGAATGAATGTTTTTTTTGTGAGATGTGACTGACAACTTTTTTCCCACCACTCCATTAATATCAACCAGCATATGCCTACCAGCAGGGTATAAATCCATCGGGTGTCAGTGCATAGATGAGCCAAGTATTAGAGTAATGCTTACAACTTTTTTGACACTATATGTCAAAAATAGCAGAATTCTTCTCCCCCAAAACCTTCTGCTGTTCCATGACTTTCCTCAGTGGCACAATAGCAAATGTCACATTTGTGATGGTTTGAGTTTGGTGTCACAGTTTTGCAACATGTCAAACTCTTCTCTGTGAATATCTGGCAGTGTGAAACTTGGCAGACGCAGCGATATCTGGCCTGTTTTCCCACCACAGACTGCGGAGTCCATTTCACAACAATTAAAAATGTGTCAGCGAGAACGCAGCCAAACTAATGCTCAGGATGACTGTAAACGTGACAGTAAATAAATAGACAGATTGTTTTGACACATTCTTGCTCTCCCTCCCCGTCTCTCTTTCTCTTTCTAGGAGCTGCAGTTTGAACGTCTGACCAGGGAGCTGGAAGCCGAACGACAGATTGTCGCCAGTCAGCTGGAGAGATGCAAGCTTGGCTCTGAGACTGGAAGCATGACTAGCATCAGGTGTGTGCGTGTGAACGTGTTTGTGTGTCCAACACCTGTCAGGTTATCTTCTGTACACTCTACCTGTGTGTGTCAGCTGTACTCTCGCAGGTGACTAGCTATACAGCTGCTCGCATTAGAGAAACACTCCTTGATTCGTGTCCAAAATTCATCGGTGTGCTGGTAACCGCGCTGTAGTGATTTGCTTTTGAACTCGGAGAGAGCAGCGCTGCACCCAATGTTGCTTGCTTTCTTTTACCCAGTTTAAACATACACAGAGATGTGCTGATGTGATGTTTCAGGTTTGTTATAGTGCAGTCGAGTAGTGTGCACAGTGCAGCAGTAATTAGATTACATATTATTATTATTTTTAAAAGCTCACTTTAAGTGAGCTTGTATCTCATTAGATTATAGCATTTAAATAATGCAGGGAGCATTATTACAGTACCTAGATAGATAGTTACATTCTAGCTGACATTTATATTTAAGGCACCAATAGAAGGAGCAGAACAGACAGTAAAAATCAGTGTTTACATATTGACTATAGCCAAAATGATAGCTTAAAAATAACTAATTATACTTCAGCTAGTCGCTAAGAAACATTAGCATTCATCTGGATTTTTTTATACCTAACTTGCCAGTAAACATTAATAATTTACTCTATAAATTGCTCTTTAATATATTACTCTTATTATCTCCATGCATCTTAGTTTAAGCGATTGTTGCTAATATTTCATAAATGCTGTTGTATGTAGCACTCATTGTATTGTTTGTCACTCATCCAAGTGACTTCTTGAGTCTCTGAAGAAGGAGACTGAAGAAGTCACTTGGATGAGTGACGAAACGTTTCTCCCACTGAAAATGCTACGTCCAGATGAACAGAATAACCTCTTGGAGGTTTTCTTACCTGGATGATTGAGAATGCATCAAAACCATTTAAGTCATACTTGTGCACCCTCTCTCAGTTCTAAGGTTTTATTTATGAGGGTAAAGAAGAAAAAAAAACAACCTTCCAGTTCGAGAAGCAGTCCTGTGTAAAATTAAGTGTACCTTGTGATTCAGTAGCATGTAGAACTCAGCAACCCCTCCAAACAAGTCATACTTGTTCACTCTTTTTTTAATTTTCTATCATAAACTTTAACATTTAACTTGCTAACTGAGGCCTGTAGAGTCTACGGTGTAGCTCTTGGGCTTTTTTCCACTTTCTCGGAGCGTTGCACGGTCTGACCTTGGAGTTTGCTGTGACGTCCACTTCTGGGAAGACTGGCAACAGTCTTGAATGTTTTCCAGTTGACTTGAACTTTTTGTATGGAAATGACTTTATAATGTTTCCCAGATTGATGGGTAGCAATGATGCAGATGTCTTTCCTCCTTGGCATTGTGTTAACACACACCTGACTGCTTCAGACCAGCAAACCGACAAGGGTTCAGCTTTTATTGAGGTGCTGCAGAACCGTAGACATCAAAACCAAACAGACTAAGATGCTGAGTGCCCACTGTCAGTAATTTACTGCGGATCTATATTCACAATCCCTTCCCAACTACACTTGGATATTTCACCTGTTTGTATTATGAAAATATTGATTAGTACAGCTTTGAAACAGCACAACTCAAGGCAGTCAACTAGGCTAGGCTCATTTATTAGTGAAAAAAATCATTGGGTTTTTAAATGCACTATATTTTGACTAGGAAATGTTCCTGATGCTCTACTAATTAAAATTTAGTTTAAACAATTTTTCCCTTTTGCCTCCTAAACACCTTTTATAGGAAATGATAGCTTTGCTTGCTTGTGTTATTTAACAACACGAGAATTGCTATCAGGTTTTTACACGTTTAGTAATTACGATCCCCTTAGCTGAACCCATGTAAAGAACACATGTTCACCATTGTCGCCTCTTAGTCTTTTTCAGCTGTTCATATTAAGTGCACAGAATAACAACAGGGAGGTGACAAAGACATGGAGCAATTAGGCTGTGATGGTGTAAAACACATGTTGCTCAGTTCAGAGTCATTTTAAGGAGAAGTATATAAAAAAAGCTTGAGACCATTAATGAACCTAACTCTAGATGTGCTGTCAAAACCTTACTGGCAGGCTTAACGTTTATTGACGGGCTCGAGTTGCATTCCTGAAGCTTTTAACTGCACATTAACTACTCGCTGTGCCTTGATGCTGAGAGTTATGCGTGAGAAACGATCTCATTTCCCTGGAAGGATTTGAATTTGAAAGAAATCTAATGCCAAATTGACACATCATTTCAAGAGAGGTAATGTAGACGCGATGCGATTATGTGACCTGACTAACGTTCAAAGGCGTTATAATGGACGCTCAAATATGAAGAATTTTGTAACCCTTATAAGCAATGTTCCCTCTAATTTTTCATGTGTCTGAGCGGACACACAAACTCTCTGAGCGATCCCTTGGACCACTGTGAGCGACAGCAGACGTGTGCACTGTGGTCCCGCCAGCATTGAATCCATCCAAGTTACATGGTTTATTAAAATAATCAAATTACAGCATTTACATTTATGTTAGACTACTTTTAATTAAGTGCTTTAGCCCACTTACAATGAAAATAAAAAAAAATCTTGTTCATGACCTGTGTAGTATGTTAACACTATTGGAAGTTGAAACTTGAACTCCAATTTTGAAAACACAACTTTCTTTTTTTTTTTTTTTTTTTTAAATAAAGCTCTAAAGGAAATGAATTATATAGTTACTTCTTCAAAAAAGTAACTGAGTTATGCAAACAACAAAGTTTTTGCAGCTGTTTACCTAAAAATGCAGCCAAGGCGTTTTTTCAAATAAACATTTCAAACTATTTACAGAACAATCAGCTGTTCTGCAAATTTGATGCCACACAAATTATTTGTGCCACTCCAAAAAATAATTTCTGTCCACTATGAGATAAAGAAGAACAACAGCCTGATACCTGCAGGCCTGACAACAGGAGATGTGTGACTCCTGTAACACCTGTAACATTCAGCAGTCGCCTCATGGTTCTGACACACTCAACAAAACTATTGACTACACTACATACCAGAGGTGGGACCAAGTCATTGTTTTGCAAGTCTCAAGTAAGTCTCAAGTCTTTATCCTCAAGTCTCAAGTCAAGTCTCAAGTAATGTCAGGCAAGTCAGAGTCGAGTCTCAAGTCACTGGTGTAAAAGTCCGAGTCAAGTCACAAGTCTGAAACTTTGAATTTCAAGTCCTTTCGAGTATTAAAAAAAAAAAAAAAAACGAAAAAATAATGTTGCAGTTATGCTAAATGTAAATATTAGACCATGTAATTTTAAAATCTGTGTTTTTCTCAACACATGACAAAATAGTGAACTTAGAAAATATACACAAATTGTGAAATTGCACCTCTTTAAAATGCAGCTCAATTAAACCTAGCTCCAAGAATAATTTTCACCGACAGTTCTGAGATAAGCTGCATGTTATTCTTGGATGCGCTTGTAGGACTGGCTTTAAAATCGCATGACAAAAATATCATACACATTAAAAAAAACTGTATCACCAACGTAGCCTGGACAACATTTGCTAGTTAGATGAAGTCAGCTATCTCATCGTAGCATATTTATATGCATATTTATAATTATACGGTTCTTGGAGTGAGTGCACACACTCATGAAGTTTAGTAACTTCAGGTCACTGCAACAAGCCCAGGTACAGTTTACCGACGGATGGGTACAGGACCTTGAAATGCACTGTGTAGAACGAAAGACCATCGTACGTATCATAAGTTTACCAGTCTCACAAATTGTCTTCATAAATACACATTCCTTAACCGTTTATTAATAGGACCTTTGAGCTCAACGGTAATTAATTTGTAGTGGAAATAATTTCTGGTAGCATCACAGAAATGTAGCAGTGACAATAATACTGTATGCTGTAATCGTACTGGGCAATTAGTGATACAAAAAACCTGTTTTACCCTGTGAATAAAAGTATATGTTTTTTTCAATGTACCATAATAACAGAGGCGAAACGCAATATTGTGTCAGGACAATTCACTATTTATGCACAATAAACAAAGGAGCATAGCGCGACAATTTCTGTTCAGCGCCAGACTTGCTTGTAACCTATATCACAAATTATGTTATGAAAATGACGTATTAACTACTACAAAACACTGACCTTCGTGTAAATGCTTGGAGCAGACTAACCTGTGAGCTGGAGTGTTCCGGGACGTTACATTTGATCTTTGAATGGCTGCAATCCAGGCCATCCGTCGCGTCTTTGTTACTTCGGAAACATGGCTCGAACAATTTCTCTTCAATGACGTAATCCGATAACAACCGATCTCTTTACCCGTCGGCTTCCCGTGGCTGTCATGCGACCGGCTATTGCAGTTAATAATACAACAGCTTCTTGACATTTTTGTGTTTCTTTTTATCGCTGTGTGACTGATTTCAATTGAAAGCCTGTGTGCGCTAGTACCTCTTGCCACGAGTTCCCAGAATCCTTTGCTGTTTACCCCTGAATGACGTCACATTTTCAATCTCTATATAATATGCATGTTAAATTTTATATTTGGGGTGAAATATCAAGTCTTTTCAAGTAAACCGGTTCAAGTCCAATTCAAGTCCCAGGTCATTGGTGTAAAAGTCCAAGTCAAGTCACAAGTCTTAGAACATTTTTTCAAGTCAAGTCTAAAGTCATAAAATTAATGACTCGAGTCTGACTCGAGTCCAAGTCATGTGACTCGAGTCCACACCTCTGCTACACACTAACTACACAAGATTTGCGCTAAATGTCCCAAATCTCTCAAATCTCAAAACACCGCCGTCACCTAAAACTCCCCCCCTTCCTAAACAACTAAATGCCATGTTGCCATATCATTTTTTGATTGGTCCGCATAGTACATTTTTCAACCAATAGGAAACGTGGCTTCACTCCACATCAGCAACGCCGCTTTGCTAGCTAAAACAGCATGCCCACGACGTTGATTAGCTGCGTATATACGAATGTGAATCGCATTATTGGCTGGACTATGGGATAAGGCGGCATTGTTCTAATCCCATACGGGAGCAGCCAGTCACTTACTGACTAACACTAAAAAACAGAATTGTTAAAGTATTAATTTTAATTTCAATTCAGGTTAGATTTTTTTTGTGTGCGCAACGCAGATTTTCTGTGATCAGAGACCGAGCCAGCAGTGCACAATTGCGCATGCGCGCAGCTTAGAGCAGCGGTCCCCAACCCCCGGGTACCGGTCCGTGAGTCGTTTGGTACCGGGCCGCGAGAGTTGAGGCTCAGGTGTGAAATGTATTTTTTTCAGGGTTTTTAATCGGTTTTCAGCGTTATTTTGTTATTGTTTTTATTGTTAACTCGGTTTTCCTGGGTCTTTTCACGTGTGTTATGAATAAATCTTCTTTTTTTCGGTACCGGTACTATTTTTGTTTTGTTGTATTTATCCGCGACACCTTAAAGGCCGGTCCGTGAAAATAATGTCGGGCATAAACCGGTCCGTGGCGCAAAAGAGGTTGGGGACCGCTGGCTTAGAGGTAACATTGCTTATACACAGCAAATCCAGCATGTCCAAATTAACACTGTCGGATTTGATTTCAACACTATTAAAGTGTCTATATGGGTCCACACCAGAGAGTGTTAATTTAACTCTTTTTGGAGAGTTGGTACGTTAACTCTGATTTAGTGTTAAACACCAAATCTGTCTGGAGTTGATAATTTAACACTTGGTGTTAAGAGTTTATATATTAACTCTCAAAGAGTATTTTAGTTTAACTACGTAAGAGTTATCTTCTAATTCATTCTAAAAAGCGGGAATTTTACTGTTCTGAACTTCTAGAAATTTCTTTTGGAAATAAACATTTACTAAAAAGATGCAATGGTTTTTGAAAAACATTTATTCTGAACTGTGCACCACAATTTCAAAACATTTTCTGAAAGATCTAACAGTATACATGTTCTCACTTTCATTAGAATTTTGTTTATCAAAAGGTCTGACATGGTAAATGCAAATAACAGCATTCTCAACACTTATTTCTTCAATACAATATGCATGTCCTTCATTCATCACTTTGTGGAACTTCAACGCACTTCTGCTCTCCCCCATATTCCATCTTCACAAGCATATCCTGTGCGGAGATCGAATAAAAATTAGTTGACACTAATTAATGGCACAAATAATCCAGTAAACAATTGCAGCACAGTAAAAAAAAAAGGAATCCTCTTTGAGCCATTACTTGTGTAAAGTATTTTCCCAAAAGACAAGGACACAGGCAACAGGTAATACTGAACTAAATGTAAAACCTCAACCTTTTTCATTTTTACCTAAACCGTGTGCACAAAACTCTGGAGGGATCTAAATGCTAACGTAGAACCCAGTCAGGACGTCAGCTACTGCTGTTTGCTCGTTTTTTTTTTTAATGGGCGATCGTTTTCAGGCTTCAAGTAGCACCATTATACCAACATTTCACATTCTAGACATTGTTTTAGGTGTATTTGACCAAAAGTTTGACTGAAAATTCACATGCAAGCTTTTTTTCAAGGCTGTGGTATTTGCCCGCAAACAATACCTTTCAGCTAGCTAAAACAGAATATTATGCTATCAGCGAGCAACATGGCTAATGCCTTTCACACAGCTTTGTCTCAACTCCAAAGAGCCACAGAAGTAAAAGCTAATAATAATTGAAACAATCTTTGAAAAAATGACTTACCAAGCATGGCAAACAACTCAAATATGTAGAGCAAAATGTTCTGAAACGGCTTCACTTCAGCTTCGATTGGAGTCGTGCTGGGGGCGGAGTCTGTGAATTTACTCTGTTGGTGTCATAGCCCCTCTAGGAGTTCAGAGTTAAGAGGTCAAGAGTTAATGTTTCCATTTTAACACCTCCAGATTTGACAGAGAAACACTCATTTTTAACACTCGATTTTAACTACTATCATTTTACACCTCAGAGTTACATTAAAAGAATGTGACTCTACTTAGAGTAAAATTAACTCTACTTTTGCAAGGAGACTATTAACACCAAAACATTTAACACTTTTGAATTTGCTGTGTAAACCTGATATTTTTAATAATTCCTCACTGCACCCGAGACAGCAAAATCATTTTGCAGCATTATTTATTTTTGGTCTTTCTAAAGGATGTTCCACTGTCAGAGTCCACTGTGCTGTGCGGGGCCGTCTTGTTCCTTTATTTATTTATATATTTTTTGATAACACGGGCGAAAAACATAAAGCATTGTTATATTATCTGCCTCTGATTGAGTTTAGACGGCAGCTTCAATATCTGCTCTGAGCCTGAAGAACACATTCTACACATTCCATACTGGTCCCAACGTGAAAACTGCACTGCTGACACAATAGTGATAATGCACTTAGCCCTCCTCTCAGGACAGTGGAACACGATTAAAGCCTCCGTCTTCATTTCTCTTTCTCACTCTGTCTCCCACACACACACATAAATAGACGTGCACAATCCATCATCTTTTCTTCTCTTTGATTCCGTTAAGCGAGTGGGGATTCCGTCCGGCTCAGACTAATTACTCATCTGCCCGTATTGTAATTCTCATTTCAATTTAAGGGGTGAACCAACAAAGAGCAGGAAGATGGTCTAAAACTGACTCATTCACAAGTCTAATTAACTGATGCACGTATAGCTCTTCTGCGCTGTCACAGGGCCGCATTTGCAACGGCGGCAACGTGGGATGGGAAAAGGTGCAGAGTCCGGAAAGACGTGTCTTCCACTTCATCACACAGCCGCGCGCAGATATAAATGCTGCAGTCTTGCAAACTCGATTAGATGGGTTTATTATTTAGTGAGGGGCAGAGCGTCCTCCGGATTACACTGTCTTCCATTTTATAGGCCATCCACTTTGTTTGACTTGCGGGGTAATTACTAAATGGACAAATGGTTTGGCAAAACACACAAGTCCAGCACGGCAATATGCTGGAGGTTTGTAGTGCCTAAAGCGTGTTGGATTTATTGTTCAATTACCTCTGAAACATTAGTATTGCTGCTGTTCCAAATAGTTTTATTCATCACTGCTTGTCCCAGAGAACAGAGGGGTCAAAATATAATCGGCAGCTACAATACACGGACAGGAATTCATCTTGGTAGCATTTGTGGTGAAACATATTGAAACTGTATGTAAGCTACAAACTTTAATTTAACATCAGCAGCGCAGACAACGTAAAAATGCAAACTGTTGCAGCGTTTGCCGTTAATTGTTTGTCATTTTGATCCATAACGTTTGTTCTTGTTGACTTTTTGTTTCTTTCTTCTATTTGTTCTTTTGTTCTTCTATTTGTTCGTTTAGCTAGATTAACGTTAGCATGACACAGATTGCTTTGCCTCATTTGGCAAATTAGAATATGTAATTATAGCTAAAGAAAAATGTAGCTGTTAACAGTCAGTGTGTTCTAAACCAATGTGTTGCTAAAACAGCACCCAGTATAGAAGTCATATTATATATTAGCAACAGTCTCAGCTTTTCTTACTTTGCATGTTCCAGATTACCTAGCCACTGTTCTCAGTTGTGTAGCATAAAGTGTGACAAGTGTCTGGTACAGATGATCAGCACTGTGCAGAAATCTTGAGTCACACCTCATTTATTTATTTTTTTGCTCCCAGTAAACCAGACTTTCTTGTATTTTTTTAAGCTAGTTTTGAGGAATAGCTTTCTGAAAGACTTTTGAAGTTCTTCTTTGGATATTGGATATTTTAGCCAGTGCTATTGGGGGATCTTGTCAAAGTTGATTGAATTATAAATGCAGAAAAGTGATTTGATTCACAATACAGTACTTTTAGGAAAGCATCTGATTGGCTAAGTATTTATTTTTCAGCATGATATGCAGTAAAAGCATACCTACATAGAAAAACACACAGTGGAACTCTATCAGTCATGGATTGGCCTCCCCAGAGCTCAGACCTCAATATTATTAAAGCAGTGTAGGATCATCTTTACAGAGAACAGAACAAAAGGCAAAAACATCCAAAGAAGATCTTTGAATCTCCTTTAAGAAGCCTGGAGAAATATTCCTGAGGAACACCTAAAGAGATTTCAGGAAAGCTTGCCTGAGAGTGTTTAAGCTTTGCTGAAGAGTAAAAGTGGTCATACTAAGTTTTACAAACTCTGTACAACTCTAAAGTTTAATTCTTGATTTGATACTTGTGTGAAAAAAAAACAAAGAACCTTCTGCTATACAATTTCTTCATGATCAGGGGCATTAAAAAGAAACAGTTAAGGCTTTTTAGATTAGTCATATCTTTTCAACTCGTAATTATCCAAATAACGAAGATCAACTCAATTACCCCCCCCCCCCCCCCCCTCTCTCTCGCTCTCTTAGAAACTAATTATGCGGAAAATAAAATGTGTTATTTGTAGGATAACTCTATCTGAAGCCAGCTAATCTGTAATATCATCAAGATGTGTGGAGCTACTCTCTTTCTATTAGTTTGTTGGACAAATCCATCACGGACCATCTTATTGTCTTTCCCAAAGCAGCAGCAACTCTAGTTTCTACACCCAGATAAACCACAAGTTTATAGATTGAGGCACAGTAGATATGATATGACCAAAGATAATACAATAGCTGTGTAGAATTTTCAGACACATCTTGCTGATGGCGGTGAAAGATAGAAAGCAGCAGAACAATAGAGGACGGGGCTGTGTTCAGCGTGGCCTTTCTTGGGCTTACCCTGTGTTAACAACACATTATGAAAGAAAAATGTAACTATACTAGAATAATAAAGGTTTTTTGTCACAAATTTCTTTGTTAATCTTATAGATTATTTCAGATGTCTTTTCACCTGAATCTCTTTGTCTTGAATGTTTGGCTTTGATATGTCTAACAGGAAGCTACAGTATGATGAAGTTCTGTTTGCAGACAGTCGCTAAAGAAAACTTCAAATCAAAGTGAGTGTTAAGAATGACCACATGGCTGTGGAGGGCTGGCCGTTCAGGAATCTGCTCCTGTTGTGTTGCAGAAAATAAAGACTTTCAGAGGTGCTAATGAGTTCTACTGCTCTGCCTTTCTTTCCGGTCTTAATCAGTCACCACAGGTCACAGTGTCTGCTGCGACACATGCTGCTGCTTTATCGCTTCAAAAAGTACAAATCCACAGTGTGTGTGTGTTACTCTTTCAGTCAAACCGAGACAGTGTTTTTGTCTGTGCAAAGAGTTCTTTTGACCACAGTTAGAGTAGATAAAACTAATCAGTAGAAGCGTTCAGTGCAATTCTGGTTGCAGATATTCAATATTGAATACACAGCACTTAAAAAGCTTCGGTCCCTGTTTTTCCCCACGATTTTTGGCTCTAGAGAGAGCTGCTCTTCTCGTTCTTCATCTTCTCTTGCTATTATGTTTTCCCTCGTGTTCACTTTTATCATCTCTTCTCCTCTGACCTCCGTTTTTGATGTCAGTTTATGTCCTTCCATATTTTTTTTTAGTTCTGTCTACATTTCGCTCATCATCTTTTCCAGCTCTTTTCAACCTGTCAGCTGTCTTGAGGGCTTGGAAAGAAGGCGCCTGAACTTCTTTAGGTGTGTATTTAACCCTTAATTCCGTGGGACTCTCCATCAGTTGTTTCACATCTGAGGAATCCTTCTGGACGAAGGAAAAATATCTTCACAAACCTAAATAAGTCCAGTTACTGTCTTTTCAAGCCCTCAAGACTAACGTATCCTGGATGACTGAGAACCTACACAGACATGCTGTCAGCTGTCTTTCTGATCTATACAAACAGCGCTTTGTTGCTCAAGCAGTACATTTCAGCGTTATTATTTTGTGTCCTGTAGCGGTTTTTACTTTGGCTTGGTTGTACAAAATGAAAACAAAGTCACCGGCCAGATCTGGACTAGCTTAGGGCCGAGTGTTTGTACATTTTAAAACCAACACTGGACTGGCTGCTTGAATCGTATCTTACCCAGCTACTTAATCTTAAGAATCCTTTAGCTTGTAACTTGAAATATAGCAAAGTAGGACAAACTCTAGGATACAAGAGTGGCCTCTTTATATTTATCCCACTGTTCCCTGGCCACCATCTTTCTATCTAATCATCGAAGTGGACCTATGACAGCGAGAATACCCTCAGTAGCTACAGATACCATCTCTCTGGTGGCACCACTATGGATCGCCGCCTCCCATGTCAGGCTACTTGCTTTTGGCTGTTTCATTTGCAACATTTGTCAGGTAATCACATGCACGGCCACTTGCTTTTTTGGCTGCTAAATGGTAACTGCATGTGTGTCGCGCATGTGCATGTTCATTTTTGTGTGTATGTATGTGCGCGCGTGTGTGTGTGTAAGTATTGGCTGTAACCAGAGCACCCAGTGAGACCCACTGTCACTCGTCTGGTGGGAAAATGTGACCTGTCTGGCGAGCCCAGTGAGCGCCCATTACCCAGAAGCTGTCAAGGCTCTGCCAGCTTAGACTCACAGCAGTGTGACTCTCTCTCCCTCAGCACAAATCCACTAACAGAGATGTTTGCAAAGAGGAGAGGCTTCACTAAGAGCTACTGCCTGTTTTTATTACATTCAAAAACTGCTTTCTAGGAAAGGTCCCTAATAGACCCGAAGGAGGGAAAAAGTCTTTCCTCTTTGAGGTAATCGGAAGAATGGACTTTGGCTATACAGAGCATTACAGAAAGTCTAAGAGGTAAATATCAGCCTTGTCAAACAAGGAGGCTTACACACACAGTTTCATTAGGAAGTGAACCGATGAGTCTGAAAGTAGAAACTACAAAAATAACAGCTATAATAGACAGTTGTTCTCATCAAACAGCCTCAGCTTAATAGTTCTACTGGCAAATCAGATTTTGTTAAAGCTACAGTGAGCTATTAAATCTTTTTAAGAGTAGACATGCATTAGCTGTCTACAGTGATGGAAAGCTGCAGAATTTCTCTGGTCATTAGTCAGGCTAAGTGACTCCAAGAAGTGTTGAAAATTGAGCTGACCGGAATCAAATTGTGGTAAAACCAAACTAAAATCAAACAAATGAGGTGCATTTAGAATCAAAAGCAAATTCAAACAAACAATATTAATACAAAGTGGCCTTATCGCATCATGAACAGATTATATCACAGAAAAACATTTCCCCAAAGCTTGGATGGAACTAGGTGGCAATTAATTCCCAGAGTGCCTATTTGATTTTTTTCTCAGTCTAGTTACCTTAGTAAACTTTCAAGTCCTGGAGTCACCTCTTGTTGTTGCACAACATGGATTTACTGAGTAAACTGTTATTTGGTTTGCTTTGATATGCTAACTGTGTGATAGAAATGCATCTTTTCAACATCAAAAGATCTCATCAAGAGGAAGCAGAAAGAGACGGCGGAGGCAGGCGGAGATGCCAGGCAGTATTTAGTGCTCTGATGTTTACTGTATATAAAAGATGGACACAGCTTCTATGTCTAAAAATGCAGAAAAAAACAACATTTTTTTCCTAATGTCCAGCAAGATGGAAAATTGATCCATGATCTCAGTAAATGGCATCAAACTTTCAAATTTTAATCAATATAACATGATTTTTTTTATGTTATGGTCCACATTAGACCCAAAAGGACAATAAAGCAGGCCTCACCTGTATATGAGATGTCAGTTATAACGAGTGTTCAGTGTAATTCATTCAGATGAATCCGGTTTTAAAACAGCACAGTGATGAGAGTCAGAATGTGAGGCTTGAGGGTTATGACTGTAAGGTAAGTAAGCTTGGTTTAGCTTAGATTGTTGGGCTTAAGCTAGGTAAGAAGAAAAATCAAATAGGGAACTAAAAGCTGTTATTCTGCTTATACCTGTCAGTGACTGCAGTCTGTTTTTTCAACAGCCTGCCTGAACATGGTTCCTATCAAACAATCAGATGTGAGAATGAAATAATATTTGATTTTCCTTTTAAAAAAAATAAAAAAATAAATCAAAGCCTGTAGTTTTTTTGAATCATCGATGATTCATCAGTACTGGACATACCGTGTTGTGGAAATTTGTATTCAAATTCTGCACTTCTGTGCCTACTCTTGTGTATTCATTTATTAATTCAGACTGTCCAAACAGTAATAGCTGTGTGCACCCAGCTATTTAACTCTATATGTGCATACGGATGACATATGTAGTCTTCCCTCACAGCATAGTCGCATGCATTTATTAATTAGGCTGATTCATTTGCAGCCGATTTTGCACATATTATATTCTCAGAGTCCGATTGGCAAATCTGCACTTTGCTGAGGCTGACTGAACAGATGTATACTGTAGTTGCTGCGTGTACTTAAGAAGCAGAGTTAATGTCTTTTTCATTGTCACACCGCGCCGTAGGCACTGCTGCAGCTACAGACCTAACTATGTGCTTTCAAACTTTTAGATCATTGGGAATTGGATTTGCGAAGCATTAAAAGGATTTTGGGGACAGATGATCATGAAAAAAAGTGATAAAGAGGGAAGAAGGTGACACACTCAGAAGGATGAGGGGAAAGAGCCAATCTGCAGACTCTGCTGTAAACGTAGCTTTGCCGTGACAAGGAGTTCCAGTTCTAACTGTAATTATAAACACAATGTGCTTCATGGGGAGCTTGTCATCTTTGCATCAGTGCAGGATATGGAGAAATAAGACATTTTTACAAATGGCACAATAAGGCTTCTCAGACTCAGCTTTCAGCAGCTCTGCACCCACTGCACTGTATTCCTGTTACAAATTACATTCAAAAACCTCCAGGGAATATTGAAACCAGTATATTTTTTTTGTTGTACTTAACACACAGATGAACTGGGTTGGGCATTTTATTATTTACTTCCTTTTTATTTTATTTTCTCTTTTTTTCTTTTTTTTAAAATGCATATTATTATATTACATGTTATTGCTAGCTATTTGGCTTTTGTGAGGGGCTGCTGCACCTCTTACATAATGATCAGAATAAATGGAAAATGGCTGCATTTATATGGAGCTATTATCCAAAGTGCTTTAAACACACATTCACACACAAGAGCAGACTGACTGGATTTCCTTTCTAATTCACTTTAAACATGTAACACGTGCACTATTGCTAATATAGCTTTGTATTATAGTCTTTTAATATAGCCAACACAGCTGTAGTTCAGTAGCACTGTACCATTACCAAAGTTCATTGGGTAAAACTGTAGTTCTGGCCGGATCACTTAAGTCAAAGTTGGATTGTGATTCCATCTAAGTTATTTATATTTGGTGGTACGGTTGTTCTGTGACCTCCTCACCCTTTCATGCATACGTGGAAAACCAAAAGGAAAGCAGCAGGTAGACACACAGAACGGAGCGGGCATCACAGACTACCGAGTAAGTCAGAAATTGCTTGAATAGCATTAAAGAATTGGGCAAGGCAGGTTGCAAAGTGGCTTGCAGCAACTGTACACAGATTAAATAGCACACGACATCTGAGATTTGCCAGTATGTCGTGCTGAAGGTTAGAACAAGCTCAGGGTAGCTCATAAGGCCTGACTGAGCACATTGCATATTTGTTCATTCACAGGACGCAAAATATGTTTGGTATAAAAAAAAAAGGTAAATGTTTTTGCGGCAGCGCATTTGCCATTGTGTTTGAAAAAACAAAGTGAATATTGAAATTACTTCTTTTTACTCCAAGTTTTATTTTGTAACTTTTTCTTCATTTGTACGGACATCTCGGGCTTCTCGATCGTGCCCATGAATTCCATCATCTGAAATCACTTTACATGTTGTTCTCTAAATGTATGGGCTCAAATTGTGGTCATAAATATGTTGTACTTGTAAATCAGTTTTGTACTTGTAAATCAGGATTTGTATGTGTAAAAAGAATTTGTGTGTGTGTAAAAAAGATTTGTATGTGTAAAAAGAATTTGTGTGTGTGTAAAACAGATTTGTGTGTGGACTTAGTTAAAAAATACGTGGGAAACTCTGCACTCAAGTTTCAAGTTACAAGTATGAAATTTGACCCTGTTTTTCTTCCTTTCATCTGATTGGCCAATGTCATGTCAATCACAAATTAAACTTTCCAATCAGAGAACAGCTGGATTTGGCTATTGAAGGGGTGCTTTATGGAGCTTCAGGTCCTTGAAGGGAATAAATGCCCTTTTACATGCCAGCCCAGCGTTTTCCTTCATCACCACGAAGGAAAACAGTCTGTGGTGTCTCAGTTTGGTGATTTTTGTGTCACGGGTTTACATGCTTAATACAGGAACCTTTTCAACAGCGCTGCGGACCTAGGGTGGGGGGCAGTGTTGTGGAAATGACAGTGTTCACTAGTGGGGATAGTTACAAAGCTTTCTTCGTTATGAATGAGCATACATGTTTTTATTGAATATTTGAAGAACCAGGGTTTTTCTTCAAAAAAACCAAACTCTTGTAGAGGACATAAAGTCAGAGATAGAGCCGACAAGGAGCAGGTGCATCTATTACAGGTAGAGCTGCTGCAAAAACCCACAGAGCTCAGCAGCCAGTGCAACAAATTCTGGATCCTTGGCTTTTAGTTAGCAGTTAGCATTAGCAGCACATGCTGCGTCCGATGTGAAAGGACCTTTATGCTGCGCACTGTGACTCACAGCCATGGTCCCGGGTCAGCCCTGACCTTGTGTTAAACTAAGCCTAAAGTAATAATCTAATCTAACCACTGATATACCACAACTTTATCCTTTCAACAGCTACTGAAAGTTAGGGGACCTAGCTTCTATCGGATATTTACATAGAGATCCTCCAGCTACAAACTGTATTACCCTTCAAGGACCTGCAGTTCAAAAAAGAGCCCCTCCGACAGCCAAACCCAGCTGTTCTCTGATTGGATAGTTACATTTGTGATTGACATGACATTGGCCAATCAGATGAAAGGAAGAAAAACAGGGTCAAAATTCGTACTTGTAACTTGAAACTTGAGTACAGAGTTTCCCACGTATTTTTTGGCTAAGTCCACACACAAATCTGTTTTACGCACACGCAAATTCTTTTTACACATACAAATCCTGATTTACAAGTACAAAACTGATTTACAAGTACAAAATATTTATGACCACAATTTGAGCCCATAAAAATGTCACTGCACTGAGTGGGTATCTTGTCAGTGAAATTCAGAGTTTTATTTAAAGGCCACCACCTTTCAGTCAGATTCCCCAAATGTTGAGCACAGCTCACCTAAAACATCTGGTATTTTCAAAGGTTTGCTATGACTCTAAAAGTTTCCATTGAATTAAAATAAAAATCCCTGTGTAAAAACTGAGAGGTGAACATCTTTCTTTATTTCTTTAACAGAGAGCTTTGATATTGAATTATGTCAGTGCATTCAGCACTTCATCTCCTGCTTTTTACACCATCTGGATTTATATTCATGTCCATGCTTGTTTCTGCTCAGAAATATGGTAATATATTGACAATTATATCGTTGACAGGCTAGATGATGATGTAGGTGATAAGGATTTTAATTTTCAAACCTTTATCGATCCGGACAAGACTGACTGCATGATGATGAAGGCGGTGAATTCATCTCGGCGTTCTTGCTATCGATCTGGGAGGCAGAGGAAATGGGAAGGAGTGGTGCTGGTTACATTTTAAACACTAACGTTTGGTGTGATCCATGCTGAACTCTACATATTGATCTGATGGAGTGACTGTAGAGGGAAGGGGAGGAGAAAAGGGAGGAAGGAGAAGGTCATCAGGGTGTGATCTATTGAGGGCTCTCCCTCTTGATGTGATGAATGGATAGACGGTAGGGGAAAATGGAAGGAATATTGAAGTTGGTTTGAAATTTGTACATATTGAATGCAACATTAGCTTTTATTTAGCTATAACTCAATACAATTTTGGACACTGTGGCAACAGGGACATGTTTTAGCTTTATTACAAGGGACAGTTTTATTATATTGTTGAATGGTCTTTAAAGTCATGCCAAACAATAACAGGTCAGCAAATGTCCCAAGACACTGTGTTTAGGTTTAAATTACATCATTCTTTGATGGTGGGAGCAAAGATGATGCAATCGAGTCACAAACCTTGAAATGGGGACTTAACACAGACTTAACAAGGTGTGTTATTGTAGGCATCACAACAAAGGCTCTCAGACTTTAACTTAACCCAAGTCTTGACCTCAGGAGTTATTTCTTACAGCGGTATATCTTGTTTTGTTACTTGCAGTAACTGCAGTACTGTGTGTTGGGCTACAAGCTATGTGACTTATCACTGAAAACATGAAAAGTTGTGCGAATAAAGGTTTTCATAGGACTCTGTCCTGTGAAAAACTAAGTACACCCTATGATTCAGTAGCTTGTAAAACCATGTCTAGCAACATTAACATGATGTAATCAGTTTTCCTTCTGACTTTATGCAGTTCTCTTAAGGTCCCCCCCACAATCGGAGTGAGTTCTGGACTTTGACTTGGCAACTGCAACCCGTTGATTCTGTTCTTTAGTCATTGTGTTGTAGATTTATTGGTGTGCTTGGAATCATTGTTATATGGCATGACCCTGTTTGGGCCAAGCTTTAGTTGTTGGACAGATGGCCTCACATCTTTCTCCAGAATACTTTGGTATACAGAGTAATGATTGATTCATTATCTGCACTGACTGAAGTGGCTGGAAAACAAGCCTAAATCCTCACCCCTCTACCACTGTGCTTGACAGTTGGTATGAAGTGTTTGTTCTTGTCCAAACATGACACACTCGTTCAGTTTTCTTTAAAATTGTGCTTTCATGAACTTTAACCTTTAACAATGTAAATAACACCTGTAGATTGAGACATACCCGAGATATACTTGTTTTTTTGCAATTCCTCTGAATCTATGAGGACATCCACTCCTGGGAATTTTGGGACATTGTGTTAACACACAAGTGCCTAAACTTCTATAAAAGGCATTTATAGAGATGGTCACACTTACTGATGAATTAATTAAGGTTATTTGAGTAACATCACCTGGCTGCTACTTCTTGATTCTTGTGTAACCAGTAAGGGCGTACTTAGTTTTTCAGAGGCATCTGTTACAACTGCAAAGTGTTCATAAATCATGCCATATTGGAGTGTAATGTATTTTCATTTTAAATCCTGTTGCTTATCCGATTCATGATCCTAGGATAGAAGTCTATCCCAGCTGTCATAGCTCACCCTGGACAGGTCGCCAGTCTGTCGCAGGGCTAAGATGACGAGACAGCCTACCATTCGCACTCACATTCACATGGGTAGTTTAAAATCATCAATTAACCTAACCTCTGGCCCGGACCAGATGGAGGAAACTTAGGATATTCTTGCTGTGAGGCAACTCTGCTAAACACCCCAGTGCTGTGCAATTTGACCAAATTTTAAATCATCAGATCAAATAGTTCAAATAGTTGATATTCATTTTGTGTTGTTACTGTGTCCATGTCTTTAAACTATTTTTTTATCCTGTAGATTCGTCTTAGATAAGGCTGATTTTTATGAGCTAATTTAAGGCATCCCACAGGGTTCCATTTTAAGACCACTTTATATTTATATTAATTTACTTAATTGATTTATGTTGTGTTTGTTGAATGTTAATGTGCTGCTTTGGACAGGTGCTGCTTTGGCCCTGTCTGTCATGTAACAGAGATGTTCATTTCAATGTGATTTCCTCATAAGTAAAATCAAGCTAACAACACATTTTCTGTCACTTTTCTCTTATCTAAAACATTTAGTCTTATTAAAATGAAAAATCTATTTTAAAAAGTGGTCGTGGAGTTTACTAACTGTAGTGGGACATGGTATTTGAACTTTTTGTTGTTTGTCATTTAGGGAGGCATAATTATCACCTTGGCTATTCAAATAAGCACAGGAACTAGAAGAATCAGTCACAAACTTGAAAATGGAGTCTGGCTTCCTGAAGCAAAACAGGAGCTTTAAAGGTAAAGACAGAAAAAGAGGACAAGGGGGGGGGGAGCCAGCTTGGATGCAAAGTAGTAGAGGAGGGGGAACGAGGAAACGGGGGGGGGGGGGGGATAACAAGATGAGCCAGGAGGCTAAACATGCTGGAGGTGGGTGGTGGTGGTGGAGAGTATATTCTCATGTTAAGCCCTTTTAACCTGCCGCCTTGCAAACACACAGAGTTAGCATGAGTCACTCAGAGACCCAGACACTCGTAATAAGACTAATATCCTCCACCATCACAGACAGGCTCTGTCTGTCACACACGCCTGTGGCTGAGGGGGTGTGTGTGTGTGCTAACTGGCTCCCAGTAACAGCACAGTCATCTGCGACTATAGTATTGATCTGCCAGCAGAATGGAGACAAGACTGTCACAGTTAAGCTCCAATGAAAACCTTCTTAGTCCACAAACACACGCACACTGGAAGGTTTGCACACAGACACACAAATATGCCCTCAAACACCCAAACACATATTCATGCTGACTTGAAAGCAGGCGGTTTTGAAATGTCCAAACTTAAAAACAGTATCTGTACAGAGTGAAAAAAGTAATGCAAAACTGGTAATATCTTTTTTAAAAAATATTGATTTTTATAGACTTTCTTTTCCCTTTGATGTTATTTTTTATATATTTAATAATGCATTACATCAATACTGCTTGCAGTTGCATTATGTGCCTGTAAGTCAGTCGCACAGTCTGCAAAATGTGGTCTTTGTTTATGGCTTAATAAAGGCTAATCACACTTAGCGTTCTATCAGAGAAGTGTTAATTAAGCTCATTTTGGTGAGTGCATTGTAGTGACCTGGTTTGTAACTTTCTTTTTGTTCAAATTGCCTACAGTTAAACAAATCATAAAATTTCTTTCCGCTTTACTCAGATTGCCCAGTCACCACACAGTCAGGGGGCATTTCTCCCAAATCAAATACAATACAATCACAAGGTTTAGAGTAGCGTATCATAAAGTAGCGTTGGTAAAGGAATTGAAAGTCATAAGTGTGTTGTATGGTTTTACACCCTACTCACCTTGGTAACAGTGGAAAGCAAAAACTCCCTTTCAGTGGAAGAAATCTCCAGCAGGTGTTTCAGGTTTTTTTCTCCTTTCATTCAGAATTTTTCTGAAATTCTTTGCATTCTAAATTTTGGCTGTTTATCACATCCCTTATCATGTAATGCAAAATATCCCAGTACTTTTGGGTTGTTTTGGTACTTTAGGTGTACAACAGAGAAACATGTCATGTTTTCAAGATTTTTGCATTGACTTGGCATCTAAAAAGCAGTTGTTGCAGCGTCCCAACAGGAATTACTTTCTGCTCAGAAACTGAGTGTACTTAATGCTGAAAAAGCATTGATGCATCATAAACACAGCACCTCCGTTTCTAGCAGACACTGTCGTCAGTATTTGTGTATCTATGTGCTTCAGGAAGAAAAGGTACAAACACTAGCATAGAATGTTGGGATTGTAAGAGGAGCAGAAAATTGGAGAGCCCATCACCCCCCATTATTACTTAGATGAAATGAGTGTTTGATTTCTTTCAATGCTTGTTTGGAGACCTATTGAGTCAAGGTTTATATCCTTGTTTCCGTCCCATGGGTGTTTGCCTGAGTAAGATTTGTAATTGCTAAACGTTGCTTATAAAATTAAAAGGAGCTTTGCTTCCAGTCTACTCCTGGTCCTTTCTGGATTGCAGTGTTATTGATTTTTTTGTTTTTGTTTTCAGAAGCCTGAGGTTTCTAAGCATGTGCACACAGCTGCTATGACTTATGTAAAATCTTACCAGTTTTGCTAGCCTCAAGCAGGAGGAGATGCAACCAAAAGGTGTTGCTTAGTGAAAGGCCACAGTTCAACCATACACACACAGTTAATGCTGTATATGGAAATGCCCACAGAAATTGATGAAACCTATTATACTCATTTCCAAATTTGCAACACTTTTAAAGTAGCTTTGCATGATATACGAAACAAAAAAGTCCTGCCTTTTTCTGATTGGCTGTTTTGTACAGCAGGAGGGTGGGAGGAGCTTCCTCACAGTTCATGAAGCTAAAGTGACCTTATTAGGCATATCCTCTTTCACTGACGTCATACAGAGCCAAGAGTGGAAAGACAAAAAATGCCTAGATTGCCCATTTAGAGCAGTTTGAAGCCCGAGCTCTTAGCCCAAAGTGATTACTTGCACACATATTGAGCACAATATGTGAAATTATGTCTGCGTTTAACATAAACATCCACAGTTTTAACTCTATATCTTTGATAGAGAATAGGAAAAAGTAGGCAAGGCAAGGCAAGTTTATTTGTATAGCACAATTCAACAACAAGGTGATTCAAAGTGCTTTACAGAGACATTAGAAACAAAAACAAATAAAAAGCATGATTTAAAATTGATTAAAACAAGCAAACAAACAAACTAACTAATTAACAAACAAACAAACAAACAAAACAGTATATGAAATCAAAACAGATAAAATCAGAACAGTAGATAAAATCTGTAGTTAAATGTAAGTTTTGAAATTTAAGCTTAAAAGTGTGGATTTGGTGCTTTATTCAAATGCAGCTGAGAACAGGTGAGGCTTCAACCTGGATTTAAATAAACTGAGTGTTTCAGCTGATCTGAGGCTTTCTGGGAGTTTGTTCCAGATATAAGGAGCATAAAAGCTGAATGCAGCTTCTCTGTGTCTGGTTCTGACTCTGGGAACTGATAAAAGACCGGATCCAGATGACCTGAGGGATCTGGAAGGTTCATACTGGGTCAGGAGGTCACTGATGTATTTTGGTCCTAAACCATTCAGAGCTTTATAGACCAGCATCAGAACTTTAAAGTCTATCCTCTGACGGACAGGCAGCCAGTGTAAAGACCTCAGAGCTGGACTGATGTGGTCCACTTTTTTGGTCTTAGTGAGGACTCGAGCAGCGGAGTTCTGAATGAGCTGTAGTTGTCTGACTGATTTTTTTAGGTAGACCTGTAAAGATGCTGTTACAGTAGTCAAGCCTACTAAAGACGAATGCATGGACTAGTTTTTCCAGGTCCTGTTGAGACATCAGATCTTTTATCCTTGATATATTCTTGAGGTGATAGTAAGCTGATTTTTTTATTGTCTTAATGTGTTTTTCTAAGTTTAGGTCTGCATCCATCACTACACCCAAATTTCTCGCCTGGTTTGTGGTTTTTAGGTGTATAGATTGAAGTTCTCTGGTGACCTGTAATCGTTTTTCTGTGGAGTCATTAACCAGTCATTAATTTCCTCGATGCATTTACCAAGAGCCTGTACAGGGCCTCGGTCTCCTGGTGACATTGTGATATATATTTGTGTGTCATCTGCATAGCTATGATAGTTTATTTTGTTTTTCTTTATAATCTGTGCCAGTGGGAGCATGTAAATGTTAAACAGAAAGGGTCCCAAGATGGAACCTTGGGGAACTCCACATGTGATACTTGTCTGCTCAGATGTGAAGTTAGAATTAGAATAGAATAGAATTCAACTTTATTGTCATTGCACATGCACAGGTACAGGGCAACGAAATGCAGTTTGCATCCATCCAGAAGTGCTTTAGTGATATAGATATATTACAATATATATTAGCAATAATATAGATATGTGAGTATATTACAGAAATGGGTCTATTATGGTATGTTATAATGTACACGGTATGAAGTATGTTGTGAATATTCTATAACTATAAGTATGTACAGGCTGTAGTGAGTACAAGCTATGTACAGGATATGAACAGGATATAAATATGAAAAACTATACAGAAATCTGAGATATACAGCTATACAGAAATGGGAACTATGTAAGTTGTAAACAGTTGTAGGGTTAAAAATTATCGAATGTACAGAATGATTATTTACACAGAGCTATACAGTAGTGCAGTTAAGATAAGTGAGATATAATTCCTACAGAGGCTATATAAAGTGCTGGTGGTTGTGAGTGGTGGTTCAGTCCATGTTATTATTGTGTGTTTGAGGGTACGGTTGTCCATTGTGGGTGTGTGTATGTTCAGTCCATGTGTTAACGTGGGTCAGATGTCAGGAGGCAGAGTTCAGGAGTCTGACAGCTGTGGGGAAGAAGCTGTTCCGGTACCAGGTGGTCTTAGTCCGGACTCTTCACCCTCCTGCCCTCTTCACCCTCTGGGAGGCGCTACAGCCTCCCAGAGGGTGAAGAGGGCAGGAGGGTGAAGAGTCCATGTGATGGGTGACTGGGGTCTTTCAGACACCGCTTCCTGTAGATGTCTTTCGTGGCAGGAAGTGGTGCTCCGGCGATGCGCTGGGCAGTTTTCACGACCCTCTGCAACGCCTTCCAATCCGAGGCAGAGCAGTTCCCGTACCAGACTGTTATACAGTTGGTCAGGATGCCCTCGATGGTGCAACGATAGAAGTTCACCAGGATGTCTGAGGACAGGTGGTTCTTCCTCGGAGTCCTCAAGAAGAAGAGGCGCTGGTGAGCCTTCTTGACCAGCTTGGAGCTGTTACCTATTGATACAAAGTATTTCCTGTTTTCTAAGTATGTTTTGAACCAGTTTAGTACAGTTCCTGAAAGACCTGCCCAGTTCTCCAGACGTTTGAGTAATATGTTGTGGTCAACTGTATCAAATGCTGCACTGAGATCCAGTAAAACTAAGACTGACATTTTTCCACTGTCTGTATTCAGACATATGTCATTGAACACTTTGGTCAGAGCAGTTTCAGTGCTGTGGTTCTGTCTAAAACCTGACTGGAAGGCATCATAGCAGTTATTCTGTTTTAAGAAGTAACTGAGCTGTTGAGAAACTGCTTTTTCAATGATCTTACTTAAAAATGGGAGATTTGAGATCGGCCTGTAGTTGTTCATTTGTGTCTTGTCAAGATTGTCCTTTTTCAGTATAGGTTTTATTACAGCAGTTTTTAGTGATTCTGGAAACACACCTGACATTAAAGAAAAGCTGACGATCTGTAACAGGTCTGACTCCAAAGTCTTTGAGACCTTTTTGAAAAAATGTGTTGGCAGGACATCTAAACAGCAGGAGGAGGAGTTCAGTTGACCTATGAGGTCCTCCAGGTCTTTGCTGTTAATAGGGTGAAACTGTTTTATGGTGTTTAAACAGTTTTTTGGTGGACACAGTACATATCCTGGATCTGCTGTTGATGTACCAATTGCTTGTCTAATCTTTTGGATTTTTTCTGTGAAGAATTTGGCAAAGTCATTGCAGGCCATGGTTGAATGAAGTTCAGCTGCCACTGACACAGGAGGGTTTGTTAGCCTGTCAACTGTAGAAAATAAGACCCGAGCATTATGACTGTTTTTAGTGATGATGTCAGAGAAGTAAGACCTTCTTGCACTCCTCAGTTGTAAATTATAATTGTGAAGTTTCTCTTTATAGATGTCACAATGAACCTGGAGGTTTGTTTTTCTCCATCTGCGCTCAGCTTTCCTACACTCTCTTTTTTCATTTTTCACCAGTGTGGAGTTTCTCCATGGAGACTTTTTCCTTCCAGAGATAACCTTCACCTTAATGGGAGCAATAGTGTCCATTACATTTAACATGTTAGCATTGAAGCTATTGACGAGCTCATTGACTGAACCTTTGGACAGGTCAGGTGTTAATGGGAAGACCTGGTTAAAAATCACACTACTGTGTTCAGTTATACACCGTTTTGTGATCACTGCTGTTGATATATTTATGTGGGCTGAGATTTTACTTTCAAAGAAAACACAGTAATGATCAGACAGGCCCACATCAGACACAGTAACCTTTGAAATGCTCAGGCCCTTGGAGATCAGTAGGTCAAGAGTGTGTCCTCTATTATGTGTGGCCTCTGTTACATGCTGAGTCAGCCCAAAGTTGCCCAGAGTGTTACTCAGGTCTTTAGTCCCTTTGTTCTGAGGGTTGTCCACATGGATGTTAAAATCCCCAACAATAATTACATAGTCGAAATCAACACAGATCACAGACAGCAGTTCACTGAGGTCATTAAAAAAGTCTGTGCAGTATTTGGGAGGCCTGTAAACATTAAGAAACACAACTTTGGATGGGGCCTTCAGCTGTAAAGCCACATATTCAAAAGACTGAAAACTTCCAGGAGATAGTTGCTTACATTGAAATGATTCATTAAATAAGACAGCAACCCCTCCTCCTCTCCTGCTCACCCTGGCCTCACTGATAAAACTGTAGTTAGGAGGGGTCGTCTCGATGAGAACAGCTCCACTGTTATTTTGGTCCAACCAAGTTTCAGTTAAAAACATAAAATCAAGGCTGTGCTCAGTGATTAAATCATTAATTAAAAATGTTTTCCCAGCTAAAGATCTAACATTTAATAAAGCCAACTTAAGTGTTTTAGAGGTATTACTTGTCCCCTCATGTTTGGGAGCAGTCTGTGGCACACAAGGTATGTTTACTATATTTAAAGATCTTTTAGAGTGCAGATCTCTGTGTTTTGACCAGGCCACATGTCTCCTTCTGTCACCTAAAAGTACAGAAATTTTAAAACCTTCTAGTAAACAGGGTCCCAGCTTCTGGGAAAAGTCACCACTGCCATAATCCTCGCAGCCCGGACCCTCCACACATCACACATCAGACTGTGGAGACAGGGCATGAAGGTGGTAAGGAGGAACTAAGGGGGGCGAGGCTGGGCAATGTGACTTTAATTGCTCTGTTGAGGGTGGGGCTCGATGGCCCCTTTAAACAAAATATCACATTTTCTATTAATAAGCGTTTGTTGGTTTGGTCCTACTTGTTGAAGTAGTGAGATTGTATAGGATCACATACATTTGTAAAAGCTTTCAGAAATCCTAAGTAGATGTTAGCACTACTTAGACTGCAAAAGTCATTGAGAGAAGCAGCTTTAATGGAATTTGGCATCCAGCTATAAAGCCAGAGCCATTTTCACTTAGTTAAAAAGCATTACACTTTATTTTACTTATTTAATTTCATTAACTTTGTGATCCTTCACACCAATATATACATACATACATACATACATACATACATACATTTTGTATGTATACATTAAAAAAAAAAACAACAACAACAGTGTAACAAACACATGCTTAAACACTCCTACACCCTTCTGTGGGATGATCTGCTGACAGCAAAACCTAATTAACTTAATGTCTTAAATGGAGTCATGATAGTTTCAAAGCCTGACACACAGGGGAGTGAGCTGCAGCAGTACACTGAGACGTGGAGCCCATTGCTGGGCATTTTGGCTACAAACTGATGTTTTCCTTAATTTAGCTTTGGAGGTCTGCCATCCATTAAAGTGGCTTGGCTGAACTTGATCGATCCTGATAAGGAGACCTGGCACACGGTGTCTGATATACAGTAGCAAGTGTGTGTGTGTGTGTGTGTGTGTGTGTGTGTGTGTGTGTGTGTGTGTGTGTGTGTGTGTGTGTGTGTGTGTGCGTGTGTGCGTGTGTGTGTGTGTGTGTGTGTGTGTGTGTGTGTGTGTGTGTGTGTGTGTGTGCAACAGGCCAAATCCAGAGCCAGCAAAATTGATCTGACACCTTGCTAGCTTGAGAGTAGATGGCCACAGCTTTGCCTTGTCAATCTGGAAAGAGAGAAAAACACAGTACAGCACTGCGGATAGAGCTCCAACACTCGGGTTAAACACAGTGTTTTGACAGCAGGGTTGTGTTATATATCGGTTTTCGAAGAGAACTTGTCTGGACAGCAGCATCAGGGACACAAATTCCCTGTGGAAATGATGGAAATAAAACGTCGTGCTTCAGTGCAGCAGCTTGGGAAGCATTTTCCCTTAAAGTATCCTCTTTTTGCTTCTATAACCAGCAGATGAGAGAGCATGCCAGCACGGGTTACGTGAATGATTTGTAACAAAGTTGAAGTACTCAGTCCATTATAAGACAAAACCTCAATTCCTGCAGAGAGAAAGGCTCTGCAGTCTTTTTTTATAAATGGCCTCTGAACAGCTATCCCATAGGGAGGTTTTGTCTATTGACAGCCGCACTTATTTATAGCTCTTGACAGGCTCAATATTTCGGCCCTTGATATCCGGAGAAGCTTGCTTGGTGCTCGGCAGAAACAGATGACTGATTGCGACTGAAGAGCTGCTCTCTCAGGCTCTTTATAGTCATGTAAAGGACTTTTATTCTGCTCGAAGGAAGGTTCAAATGCCCCTACAGCACTAGAAGAGAGATGTATCACAGCCAGGCATTTGTGACATCGTGTTTGTCGAGAAACATTTCAATCTACGTCTGTTTGCGAGAAATCCCAAATGATCAGAATAGTTGGAGAGTTTTAGCGGGCGTATTAGCTATCTGCCAAGAGCAATACACACACATATACATATAGATACTTGTAGTGATGTTATCTGTCTGTGGGCATTTCACAGAGTGCTCTGGAAAGACTGGCTGGTCTCACACAGAGAACCAACATGTCTTCCTCCTCGCCTCTCATTTAACTTTTGGCCCCAAGTCAAAATGGCCGTCTCCCATACTGGCAGACTAGAGAGTCAATCTGACCAATTTAGTGGGTCACAGGAGACTTCTGCTTCTCCCTCCCTCCTCCTCCTCCCCCCTCTCCGACCATTTGTTTGGAGCATGTGGACGGGGTAACAGAAATGGCGAGCTGCTCCTCATCCTGCTGTGCTTTAATCACTCGCTTCAAAGGCTCTCGTGTTCCTTTCTTGATGGCAGAAGGGAGGAAAATGAAGCTCTGCTCTACCTTGCCTGAATTCCTGTACATCAGAACCAGACAAGACGATATCTCCCGTCACCTTCACTGTCCTAGCTCCAGTTTGGCATCTCACGCTGTGCTTTTTTCATTTAAAAAAAGAGCAGAATTTCACTAAAAAATATTATCGCTCTTAGCCAGACGTAGAGCCCTGCTTCCTGTTGGTGTTATTTTCCTTGCCGATTGCAATCTGGTGTAGCACTGCCGGAAAGCAGCGTTATTTTGTTTGCAACTGCAAAAAGTTGATTTTTTTCTCCTTCTTCTTCTGCGTAAGAACGCGCATGCTCTGACAGAGAGCCAAGAAATCCGACTTTGTGACCTAAGTGCTAACACACACAGACACCTCACATCGTACGTGTTTCCTTTTTGTTTAAGGATGAAATCACCAGACCTCTAATATCCTCAGGCGTAAATGAGGAAATAGATTTGGCAACAACAAGTGACCATTACAAAAGTGAGCACTTTTCTCATCTTGATCAAGTTTGGTTAACTTGGGAGGACAAAAACCTCCTGTTTAAATATGTGTTCTCTTGTGGGCCGAGAAAGCAAGCTATAAACACATTTAACTTAATATGGTGAACCTGGTTGGCAAACAATTTACGTACCCGTTCTGTAGGTGGCAAATCTGTTCACTATTAAGATCATGTTTCTGGCCAGCTGGGTAATGTCCAATAGACTGTGTTATTTCTGTTTGTGATGTCCCAACAACTAGATGGAGTACACCTGTGGCACAGAAAGATAAACCACAAGCTTAGATAACTTCAAACCACTGAAAAACTATCAACTTTACATTAAAGAGGAACTTTAATGAGACTGAAGAAGTCACTTGGATGTGTGATGAAACGTTTCTCCCACTGAAAACTACGTCCAGATGAACAGAATCAACCTTTTGGGATTTACTTACCTGGAAGATTGAAAGTGCCCCAAGACAGGAGCTCTAATGAGCTTGTGGACTATCAGTTTGAAGCACAAAACTTAGCAATTTAGGCCATATTTGAATGAGAGGACAGACCTTGGGAATTGTAATCTAAGATTAGCACTGATGAGCTAGGTTCTTGGGATAGGTTTATTCTTAGATATCTGTGATATTAAATGTGATAGAGCTTGCCAAGCCTTAGAATAAAACATACTTACTTGCTAAAAATGAACAGATGTGTTTTTGTACAATCAGATGTTGTGACTGTGCCCCTAATCATACACAATGCTATCCTTATTGTGGTTTAAATGGGTGAGTTGTGTTTAAAAAAAAGTTTTGAGACCAGACTGTACATGTTCGTGCTGTGAAGTTGGACATTTTAACACTGGAGTCTTGAGGGGATTGACCTGCTTATGGAGCCAGCCTCAAGTGGCCATTAGAGGAACTGCAGTTTTTTTTTGCACCTCCTCATTAGCTTCGTTTTGCAGCTAATAAGATTGGAGCTTATTTAACGCCAAAGAGAGCTCCACATACAGGTAAGTTTATCGCCTAGTAGGTCTATCACTGCGATCGACTCCTTGTGCTTCTCCAAAGTCGTCAAAGGTTAGGATTTGGATTAACTGCCTTGCTTAAATCACCCCCAACAGGATGGTCTCTGACTTGCAGAGATGCTGAGACCCTGGGTTGAAGAATTCCCTGTCATCTCATTACCTGATCCTGGCCCGCATTATGCAGTACATAGCCTCTGTATAAGTCACAGTGTTCAGCATTATCCCAAGGCTGTTGACATTTTCAACCCGTTCATTTCTCTCCTCTCTTGAGATATGAGATACAGCCAAGTTAGATAGTACCTGGACAAAGCAGCAACAGTTAGCTATTGTTCCAGCATAATGCGTAATTAAGTCAAACTCATGTGACTGGGCAAGATAAAGCACGTAGTTACAAAGCACACTGGGGTCCTCCATCTTTGAGCTCAGACTGTAATTAAAGGGCTACAATAGCCATTCTGGGATGTGCTTGGTCTTTTCCCCTGGCTGGCTGATGGGCTGCCTGAATGCCACCAAGGGTAACTGGAAATTTATGCTAAAAGTTCAGTTCAAGAAGATCCATCGCTGAATTCAGCATGGCTCTGTGTGCTTATCTGTTAATTTTCTTAACAAATCTCAATATGATGAAATGCTATTTAATGTATTCTGTTGAAACAAAGTATCACATGTTTATGTATCAAACATAACATGTGATACTCAGATTAACACTTACAAAAGCCTTGCACATTGACCGACCTCCCCCTTTCTGTTGGATTGTTTTACTCCTTATAAAAAGGATGTTCTTCATCTTTGCATTATCTTAAAAAAACAAGCATTATCACGGTGCAGCTCCACTGAGACTATCAGCTATATTTAATTCCATCAGTGACCTGTACCACTGAAAGCTCCTGCTATCTTTCTAATCAAATTTCACCTAATAGCTTCAGTAATAGAGTGGATTGGACCAAAGTGGCCACAGTCAATATGCCTATAATAAATGTATAAAATGACATTATGGAAAGAACGTGGAAATGTGAAAAGAGTCACTCAGAGTTTTCTAACTTGTTATTTTGCAGTGCTGGCTATGTATTCTTGAAAAGGGTAAGTTAAACCCAAGGTCCTACAGCAGAAACAGAATGCTGTTATCACAAGGAAAACAGTTTACAGATGTTTTTCATGTCTCATGGCTCCTGCTGTTATCCTCCAGTCATACCCAGTTTCTTCATAAGTAGTATTTGGCTTATCTGGCTTATTGCAAATGTCTTATTGTAAAATAGCCTAAAATGAAGAGTCACCAGTAAAACAGTTGGTTGATGAATTATGGGTTGTTTGATGTTGGGTCAATACAGAAGGTCATGGTTATTTAAAGTACAGTACATAAAGCATGTCAACTGCACAGACTCATAGTGAGCTAATTCATCTAATCCCCAAAAGTGACAAATGGACAAGAACAGGATTTAATAGTCAGAAGTCACTATAAATAATTTTACTTCAAAATGGGTTTCTTTTTTAACATTTAATTAAAAGCTACTGATTACATAAAGTTTTATCTGGATTGCAGACTGTATCTTCAAAGCTGTAGTTACGACTCCATAGAGAATGATCACACAGCTCTACAATCCCAGGCAGCTTGGTGTAGCTTTGATGGCCCGTTTTATCATCATTTATCATTTCCATTATGGAGTAACTTACCATAAATATTTTTGCTGATGTATTGTCAGCCATTGTTGCCATTTACTATATAAAATCAGTTTAAAACATATATACCCTAAACCATTCTTTTGTCATATAGATGCAATATGTTCACTTGAAAATATAATTTTGTATTAACTTTAAAATTGTTGGCTTTATAGCATCTAGAAAAGCTGCTTTTTGGATCATTTACATTGCAGTAAAAATAGGATGGCAACCTCTTTGCAACTAGGAAAAGTCAGTGGTTGTTTGCATTAGGAAACTTGACTCAATTTGTTGCCAACTGGTTGTGTTCATGTTATATTCCTATATACACCACTATATTTCGAGAAATATAACTATGAGGTTCTGGTTGGACTCTGAATATAATTAGTTCTTATGAATGTGAATTTGTATGTCGATTAAATTTGTAATTTTTGCCAGAGTTAATTGGTGTATTTAGAGCCCCACCAATACAGAATTTTTAAGATGAATACAGATATTTGGTGATTTAAAAATTTGATATATCACCTCTCATTTTTTTTTCTTTTACACATATACAGCATAAACAAATTGGCTGTAGTAGTTTTAGTATTCAGTCACTTTTATTTTTTTTTTGATTGCTGAGATTTTGCAAAAGCTACCTTATGTGTGACTGGGTGAAATATAGAAATCTAAACACCATACTCAACCACGATAGCCAGGTCCAACATAGTAATCCAGAATAGCTTTACTTGCCATCACATTAAAGTGACTGCTGAGTCCACACGTTTCAGTGAATGCCGTATATACATCAAGTCTCTTTACTGATTTATTCTCCTTCATTTGATCGCTTACACCATTCTGAAATGTTTGAAATGATTTTTACCTCATTTTGTGGCACAAATTAATAATAATAATAATAATAATAATAATAATGGATTGCATTTATATAGTGCTTTTCGGGGCCCTCAAAGCGCGTTACAATTCCACTATTCATTCACTCTCACATTCACACACTGGTGGAGGCAAGCTACAGTTGTAGCCACAGCTGCCCTGGGGCAGACTGACAGAAGCGAGGCTGCCATATCGCGCCATCGGTTAATATTAGTATCAGTGTGGGGGGGAGGTTTTGACAGAAAAAGTACACATCACTGCCAAAAATACATCAATATGTGTAAAGCACAGTCAAGTAGCAGTGACTGATGGCCATACGAATAAAGAGAATGAATATCGATGAGGTTTTCGGGAATAACAAAGCAAGTCCACTCTTTTCTTCTCTTGATGATTAAGGGAAAACTTTGACACATTTTGATGCAAATTCTCACTTTCTTTCAATGACCATAAGCTTTGCAAAAGTGCTGCATCATAGCTGTGGAGATTGTAAATCAAATTGCACAAGATTTAAACAAAGCAGTTAAAGGTAACTATGAATCTCACGGATGACAACCCATGATTAATGTCGATTGAAATTTATGCAAAAGTAATCTACGTTTGTAAAAGCCATCCCCTTTGTTTTTATTATAAAAGCCTTTCACTTTGTTTTTGTTTGTTTTTTAAGTAATGTCTGTAAAATGGCCCTGAGTAAATTAATAACCACAGTGTGGCTTCAGCTTTTGAATCTAAATCAGCGCTGACACAAGCTGCACTATTGTTTGATGGTTTCCAAGAGTGAAAAAGGCCTTTGCTTTCCTTTATGGGTGGCTCTATTATCTAACTGCTCTGTCTACAAGAGGACCGGCATTGTGGTCAGCACAGATAACAGATAATATGGAACGCATGGAAATAGATGGATTATATGGACAGGGTTTAGAATGTGTTTATTGGGTGGATAAAATGATGGGATTTTCATTGCTTGGCATTCGCTCTTTTAAGCCCCTCTCATTGGATTTAACAGAGCTCTCTCCTCTTTCTCTGCCTGTGTCCATCATCTTCTGTCTTTCCTCTTCAGATCTTTGTATTGCATTATATTACACCCTTCATTTTCTGCCTCTCTGTGTATCTCTTTCATGTTTTCTCTCGCTGTTTGCGTATCATGTTGCTTCTCTCAGTCGTCCTCTGTTCTTTCTTAATGCAGCAGTCCAGTCAGTCAGAGAGATTAGATGGTTAGAGAGCAGTGGATTTATGACATTACCTGTTGTTTTTTAGACCCAAATAGCCAAAATGCATCCTTTAAAGCATCTGAAAATATCAGGTCACATTGTACAACGAGAGTTGATCATTATTTAAAATTACAAAATGACAGAGTGGTACACTTCCCATCTGTTCTTTCATCCAAGTGAAAGTTCCAAGTGGGGCTTTTAACTAAAATTGTCATAGCTAGGCTCAAGTGTTGGAATAGAGAGCTTTTACCTAACTTGCTATTTGCTTGATTTGAATTATAGCTCAAATTGTCCTCTTATTTTGACACACACGGGCCTACGTTCCCACTTATTGTAAGATTTGAATTATAGGCCTAAAATGGCAGCAGCTGTGACAGGTACTGTGGAATACAGCCTAATAGACTCATTTTAAAGTTAACTAGAACTTCTACAGCCCTTCAAAATTCAGACATTTTATGGTGGTTTTGTACTGGTTTTGAAGAATGCATTGTTAATATGCTTCCATACAGTATAATGTGAACCCTCAACATCTCATCTCTTACTTCACATGAGTACATTTAGAATTCTTAAAGAATTTTTGCTTATTTCCAGATCAATATTTGTATTTTTTCCACAAAGTTTTAGCTTCTCTTCTTGTAAGGCCACCTTTACTTTAAGCCAACTTTCTTCTAATTGGCTGTCCCTCATAAACAAATGGTTTAAACAGCAGTTGGGTTGTTGCATTACAGATATGGTGCTTTTCAAGTCCTACCTAGCCCACTGGTTATGAGGTAGCAGTGATTACTCGGGCACTGGCCTCACTGGTCCAAAACTCTGTTCTAGTAATCTACCTGTCACCCTTAAAACAGTTTTCCAAAAGGTAAACATTCACAGGCTTAAAATTGAGTTTGTTAAGTTGCATTTTAAGAAAATAAGGAGTAAATCCATGTCCTTTTGAAAAACGGGCAGTATAAAAAGTAGTCTGTTGTCTCTGGTCTAAAGTAGCAAGAGTCTCTCAAGATGTTGTCCCCTTTATGCGGCTTGTTGGAGCTATCCACAATACACTCAGTAAGTATTAACTCGACAGGTAACAGTGTGTATTTGTCCTGGTTTTGGAAATAAATGGCCTGGTAATTACTTCTAACTAATTAGTGTATCCAATCTTTCCAGTCAGGTTTTAGCCAAGCTTGTTGGGAATGAGAATGGAGCCTTTCTGCATTTGACTTTCACACTAGAGGGGAGGTTTGTCTCATGTTATAATCCTAATTTTACAAGGTCAGTTGTTCTTGCTTCTAAAAATAGCCTGGGGGGAATTTTGAGATAATCCGGTATTGTAGCTGAGCACTTTTGCAGTAAACAACATTGTCCTTAACTTCAGATCATTTCATGTCAGATTCTGTAATATCATTGTGTTTTGTGCTCACGCAGCAAAATTGTTGCTTTTTCATTGACATGTATAGTCTTGTGCTTTTTCTACACCCACAGTATATATATATCTAAGGCTAATGTTTAAGTTTGTAGTATTTAAGCTCTGTATGTAACACAAAACGAGCCACACTCACACGTGCACACACGCACTGTATCATTAGCACTGATGAAGTACTATGCAGTGACATGACCCGCAGCAGGTAAGATGATCACGCTGTCAATTAGTCTTCTTTTGCTCCACTAATTATACTGTCAAATTTCATTGATGCACAATAGAGATTCAATGGGAGACAAGCACCAGTTCTCTCTGTTTCCTGGGCCAGAAGGCACATGAACTGTTTCAGGTAGTGAACACTGACTAGATATAGCTGGTGGCAAGCAGCAGAAAGAACTGCAGAGGGAGAGATGAAGGATAGTTGCAGCTCAGGTGCACCATGTTATTTTCCATTAAAATCACACCACAGGCAAATTTCCAGGGGGCTGTTATAGTCACACATCAACATCTTAACAATGTCACTGTGATGTTAGCATTTACAGTCATGTGAAGAAAAAAAATAACAGGAAAGCTGTCTTGCACATTCCTGTGAAACACTAAATACACCCTCACTATTTCCATAGGAATTAAAAGTAGCAGCCAGGTACCGGTAATCAAAAGCAGCTGATTAACTGGTCATCGACACGTGTGGTTACTTCTATAAAAGCAGATGTTTTGCCATTTGTCTGGTCTGGAATATTCAGGTTAAGGTAATGGTACATCTAGACTCATTTACCATGTTAAATGTTACATTTCGTGATGTTACAATTAGAAAAAGACTGAACAGGTATGGCTTGTTTGGAGTTATTTCCGAGAGGAAGCCTCTTCTCTCTACAAAGAACATGGCAGCATGGATAAAATTTGCAAATCTGCATCAATCAAACCACAAGACTTATATATCCAACAATGTCCTCTGCACAGATGAGACCAAACTGAAGATGTTTAGCCCAAATGCACAACTTCCTGTTTAGGGAAAACAAAGCATAAACGCAGCACAAACGCCTCTACCAACTGTCAGCACGGTGCTGGAGGAGTGATGATTTGGGCTTTTTTATCAGCCAAATGAACTGGGCGCCCTGCAGTCATTGAGTCAGCCATGAACTTCTCTGTATACCAAAGTATTCTAGAGTCAAATGTGAGTCCATTTGTCTGACAGCTGAAATTGAGTCATGTAACAGCACTATGATCTCAAGTAGCCAGCAAATCTAATGGAACAGAATGGCTGAAATATAAATGCTGCAATGGCCTAGTCAAATGAATAAATGAATGCCCACTAATCTTAATGAACTGGAGCAACTTTGTAAAGAACAGTGGGCCAAAATTCTTGCACAACGATGCGGAACACTGATAAAGCTTCAATATTTATGCTGTTTTTGCTGCTGAAGTGGTTCTATGAGCTACTGAATGATGAGGTGTACTTAGTTTTTTAACTAGTTTATTAGTCTTTAAGCCTTTCACGCATAGTGTTCACTACAGTGGACAGCTATTCAAAGGCTGTTTTCTTGTATTTGTGACAGTGTCAATGGTATATTTGCACATAAACCACTACATTGGACACTGATGTGTCACCCCATACCCTGCCACCCACTCCAAAGGTGTTGTTGTCCACCTGAGCGGACGTGTAAAAAAGTCTTTGAAAAGTACATGTTTAAAAAAGAAGTTCAAAAATCTTTTTTTCATGCCTAAAGATGAATAAAAAGATGTAAGAGAAAAATCCTGATTAAGGTTGGCATAATTCATGCATGAAAGGGTTAAAAAACTTTCTTCATCACATGACTAGAAGTAAAAGCTATCTCTGTAGCCTAGCGTGGCTGTGAGAGTCTTGCTTACACAGCCTTAGGTTCGAATAATCTACGCGTCACCCTTCCCCGGCATGGTCTGCAATTCCACTGCTGGGGATGCGGACTCACCTGCATGGCATCCACAATCACGCCTAGCCGGCTTTAAAATCTGTACTGGGTCCTGAGATTGGGTTGTTGTTGGTGTGTGTGGCTGGGAGCCGCAAAGCTAAAGCCAAGTAGTGTTGAAACAGCAACCGAGTGAATAAAGTATATGCTGAAAAGCCTTAATGTGTGGACGGGTCTGCCGTGAGTTATTTACAATCACATTTCGACCCTGATTCATGATCGTGTGTTAGATTAAGGATTTTTAGATGCTAGTCTCATTGTGCATATTGTACTCCAAGATTGAGCTTTGATTCCGATTCCTTCGTTTAACTCATTACTTATCTCTGCTCCTGTCCTGATAATGAAGAATAAAGTTCTACATTTCACCCAATTCTGACAAAAATCCAACACCCTCTGGACTATTTTATATTCCAGCTTCAGCCCCGTGTTGATATAACCACTTGAAGCTAACACCACTTGGCCTCTTCCCTCAGTTTCCAGCAAGGTGTCTACATGAGCGCTCAGCTTGCATGGACTTTTACTTGCATCACATCTTGGCCATTGGTAAATAACACACATTCATCTCCACTCAGGCATATTCAAGAGCAGTGAGGCATCATTTTGACACCAACAAATGTAGGAAAAGTATGTGAGGACCAGCCTGCTCTACTCTTAAGAAAACATTGACTCAGTCTGTGTCATCAGTACTGCCTGTCGGAGCCCAGACCGGTCATAATAATCCTCATCATCCTGCCCCGTCAAAGGTGTTTGTCTGATATAAACACACTCCATCCTCCCAGATATGGGGCTTTAGTCTCTCTCTGCTTCCCTGCTTTGTGTAATGCATTTGTGTGCTTTGCGTGCTTCCAAGACTTGTGTCTGTGGAGGAGTGTTTGTGCAAGTGCATGGCTGTGTTTTTTTGGGATAATAACGTCTGATGGATGAGGAGTCTGCTATGCTGACAAAAGGCCCCATTAACATATACCGCTTGGCTCCCTCTCGCAATCCGTCATACACCACATACACCCACAGAAAATGCAGGTAATCAATGGGAAGATTTAATACCAGCCTGTCTCCTAAAAATTACGTTCCCATGCAGCTAGACTGTATTCCCAATTACGGTTTAAAGTAAAAGTATTGTCTCGCCAATAAAATACAATGTAATGTAATGCTCTACAAGCACTATTTAAACATAACAGTGTTGTAGATTATCTAAGGTTCAGCTATCAAGTGGAACCATCCTCTGTTTTTAATTAGTTTTATCTGACATTTTCACTTTTAAATTCAGTTTTCATTCACTGGTTAGTAGAGCTGGGCAATAGAACGATAACGATATGTATCGCGATATAACTTTTTCTCGATAGAAAAATTAAACTATCGCGATAGACCTCGCCGCTCTTGTCCTCTTAAAAAAAAAGAAAAAAAAAGAAAAAAAAGAACAGCCAATCCAAATTAAGTAGCGCAGAGCCGAACCAATTACAGCCGCAGCGTCACGTCACGTGACTTGTTATGTACAGTACAACTGCCAAGCCGCACATGTGTATTTGTTTGGGAAGCAGCCAGCGACCGTACCGCCCGGGTAATGGAGGAAATGAGTGTGCCGACTAGAGAAATCAACCGAGCGTGACCAAAGGTTACCGAAGAGAAAACAGATGATGGTTCCAATGCCGGAGAGATTGTCGAACGGAAGAGCCATAGAAGTTCCGTAGTGTGAAGGTATTTCGGCTATTTCAAGTCTGACAAAAAACAGAGTAGCGTGCACTGTAAATTGTGCTGAAAGCAAGTCTGGAAATACAATTGTCATGGCTACTGAACGGACCCACGCGCAGACAGTTCTTTCAAGGAAACAAAAAGGGGATTTATTTACAATAGGGATCACCTTAGTGCAAAATATATGTACAGTGAGTTGGGAGGGGGTCCAGGGCTCCAGGGAGAGAAGGGGGGGATCCACACACACGCTTCCTCTTCCACTCAGTCACCGCCACCGCTCCTCCGCACACACACACTCCTCTTCAGCCGCACTCGCTCCAACACTCCACACACTGCCCCACTTGGACAGGTCCGGTGATTCGGTCCAGAATCTACAGACAGAAGGTCAAGGTTAGTTCCACAACATAAAACACGTGTAAGCGATTCTTCTTTGAATATGCCGCGAGCACGAACTCAGGTGGTTCGACGTTCCAGCGGTGAGCTGCTCTGTGCCACTGCCTTAAATAGCAGCTGGGGAAATCAGCCAGATCAGCCGCAGGTGGACACCATCCACAGGGGTGCGTGGGCCAAGAGTGAGAGCCCGTAATGAGCTCCACCCAGGCAGAGAGGAGGAGGAGAGACAAAAAACTAAAACTAACAACAACAAAACCTGTAGCCAGCGTGGGCCAACCAGAGAGACACGGGGACCGTGACAGTACCCCCCCCTCAACGGGAGCCTCCCGGCGACCCACCAGGCTTATCCGGATGAAGGCGATGAAAGTCGGCAACCATCCCGGGATCCAACACAGCGGAGCGGGGAACCCAGCAACGTTCCTCAAGGCCATAACCCTCCCAGTCCACCAGATAGTGAAGACCCCTCCCGCGACGGCGAGAGTCCATGATGCGGGAGATCGTGTAGGCAGGGAGGCCACCAATGACCCGAGCGGGCGGAGGGGGCCTGGAAGGAGGGCACAATGGACTGGAGAGACACGGCTTAATCTGAGACACATGGAAGACATTGTGTATCTTCATGTTGCGCGGCAACTTAAGGCGAACAGAAACAGGGTTTATCAAAGCAGCAATTTCAAAAGGCCCGATGAAGGTTGAGGTGAGCTTCTTCGATTCGGCATGAACAGGAACGAAGCGTGTGGACAACCAAACCTTTTGACCGATGGTGTACTCAGGAGCGTGAGTGCGGCGCCGGTCAGCCAGACGTTTGTAGCGTTCTTTCGTGCGCAGCAAGGCCGCACGGGTGGCCCTCCAAACCCGGCGACACCTACGAAGGTGAAACTGGACCGAAGGGACAAAGTGCTCACCTTCCAGAGCAGGGAACAGAGGAGGCTGATACCCCAGGGAGGCCTCAAACGGAGATTGCCCTGTAGCTGAAGACGTCAGGCTGTTGTGGGCATATTCCACCCAGGGCAGTTGGTCGCTCCAGATGGTTTGGTTGGAAGCAACTATGCAGCGCAGAGCAGTCTCCAGCTCCTGGTTAGTGCGCTCAGTTTGTCCGTTGCTCTGTGGGTGGTAACCAGAGGAGAGACTGACCTTGGCTCCTAGCGCCGAGCAGAACTCCTTCCACACACGAGAGGTGAATTGCGGCCCACGATCCGAGACCACGTCCTCCGGGATGCCATGGAGGCGGAACACATGATGCGTGAGATGCCGAGCCGTCTCCAGGGCCGTCGGGAGCTTGGGGAGTGCAACAAAATGCGCAGCCTTTGAAAAGCGGTCAACAATAGTCATTATAGTGGTGTTACCTGCTGACTGTGGGAGGCCGGTAACAAAATCCACCGCGATATGGGACCACGGCCGAGACGGTGTGGGTAAAGGTAGCAGCAAGCCGGCCGGAGGTTGATGTCCCAGCTTGTTGCAGGCGCAGGTTGAACAGGCAGAGACGTACTCCCGAACGTCTCGTGATAATGTGGGCCACCAGAAGTAGCGCTGAAGGAAGGTGATCATTCTGTCTACTCCTGGGTGACATGTGAAGCGGGCAGTGTGAGCCCAATGCAGTACCTGAGACCGAGTGGCCGATGGAACAAAGAGCCGCCCCGCTGGTCCTCCTCCAGGGTCTGGTTCGGCCCGCTGAGCCTCACGAATGGCCGACTCGATTTCCCATGTTATGGCACCGATGGCACAAGCCGCTGGCAGGATAGGTTCAGGGTCCCGCCTCTCCTCAGACACCGAGAACTGACGTGATAGGGCGTCCGGCTTCACATTCCGCGAGCCCGGTCTGTAGGAGATTGAAAAGTTAAAACGGGTGAAAAAAAGAGACCACCTAGCCTGTCGGGCGTTGAGACGTTTTGCTGTTTGCAGGTAAGCCAGGTTTTTGTGGTCTGTCCATACAATGAATGGCAGAGCTGTGCCCTCCAACCAGTGCCTCCATTCCTCCAAGGCCAGTTTTATAGCCAAGAGCTCCCGGTCTCCCACATCATAGTTGCGTTCAGCTGGGGAGAGACGGCGAGAGAAGAAGGCACAGGGCCGTAGCTTACCCTCCCGCTGCTGCGAGAGCACGGCGCCGACCCCCGAGTCGGAGGCATCCACCTCCACAATGAACTGGAGTCGCAAGTCGGGCTGGGCCAGGATGGGTGCAGTGGTGAATCGGTCCTTGAGCTGTGCGAAGGCCTTTTGGGCCGCCTGATCCCACTGAAAAGAGAACTTAGGAGAGGTTAAGCGGGTCAAAGGCAGAGCGATTTTACTGAAGTCCCTAATGAACCGGCGATAAAAGTTCGCAAAGCCGAGGAACTGCTGAAGCTGACGGCGATCAGTTGGTTCCGGCCATTACACAACAGCTTTGATCTTGGCCGGATCCGGTTTGAGGTTACCCTGGTCAATTATGTAACCCAGGAACGCCACTGTTTGAACGTGGAATTCACATTTCTCCCCCTTTACAAAGAGTCTGTTCTCCAGCAGCCGCTGCAGGACCTGTTTCACATGGGTTACATGTTCGGTTTCAGTCTTAGAGAAAATCAGGATGTCGTCCAGATAGACGAAAACGAACCGATCTAGGAAATCACGGAGCACGTCGTTAACCAACGCTTGGAAGATGGCTGGAACGTTCTGTCATGGCTACTGAACGGACCCACGCGCAGACAGTTCTTTCAAGGAAACAAAAAGGGGATTTATTTACAATAGGGATCACCTTAGTGCAAAATATATGTACAGTGAGTTGGGAGGGGGTCCAGGGCTCCAGGGAGAGAAAGGGGGGGGGGGATCCACACACACGCTTCCTCTTCCACTCAGTCACCGCCACCGCTCCTCCGCACACACGCACTCCTCTTCAGCCGCACTCGCTCCAACACTCCACACACTGCCCCACTTGGACAGGTCCGGTGATTCGGTCCAGAATCTACAGACAGAAGGTCAAGGTTAGTTCCACAACATAAAACACGTGTAAGCGATTCTTCTTTGAATATGCCGCGAGCACGAACTCAGGTGGTTCGACGTTCCAGCGGTGAGCTGCTCTGTGCCACTGCCTTAAATAGCAGCTGGGGAAATCAGCCAGATCAGCCGCAGGTGGACACCATCCACAGGGGTGCGTGGGCCAAGAGTGAGAGCCCGTAATGAGCTCCACCCAGGCAGAGAGGAGGAGGAGAGACAAAAAACTAAAACTAACAACAACAAAACCTGTAGCCAGCGTGGGCCAACCAGAGAGACACGGGGACCGTGACAACAATAAACTGGTGCATGCGCTACGTCCACACGTACCCGGGTATTTTTGAAAACGCAGATTTTTCTATGAGTTTGCACCTTTCGTCCACATGTAAACTGCGTTTTTGGTCACTGAAAACGAAGATTTTTGAAAACTCCGTTTTTGCATTTACGTGTGGACTAGAAAAACGGAGAAAACGCAGCGTCAAAGGTGTGCGCATTTTTTGACGTCACACTGTGCGCCACGTTATTGTTTCGGTGAAATGAATTTCTACAATACTGTTACTGTTAATTCTACTCTCCGCAGTGTTTAAATGCTTACATATACACACAGTTACTGTCCCTCCACACATACGACTCGGTTCTGCTTCTATGCCCCAGCTTTGTTTACTTTTTCCCACCGAGGCTTCTAGACTTCTGATTGGCCAACATTTCTGCACGGTTAGGAATCTAGCTCCACCTGCTGCTTTGGCATGTTCATAGCAGCGTTTTCCTTCATTTCTCCCTTTATGTGTGGATGGGATTATTTTTTAAAACGAAAACGGAAAGTCTCCGTTTTCAAAAATACCCGTGTACGTGTGGACGTAGCCTCAGTCTCTGACTGGAAGCGCTAATTCGTCATTCGGCTTTTGTCAGACTAAAGTAACTGTTAAAACTGTTTGAAAAGCTAAGCTATACAACAAGGAGAGATTGAGAATTTCCTTTTAGTTCTCAGTTTATTTGATATTGACAAAAGTTAGTCAGTTTTGTCTGTTCTTCTGTAAAACAAACTAAGATTTATTTTTAGAATTAATATTTTGTTTCTAAGTGGAATTGACAATTTAGTCTGTTTCGTTTGTTCTATTTTTAAACTTAAACGCTTTAGCGGCTGCCTTTTGTGTAGTTTGCAATATTTGCCTTTATTTATCTGAAAAAGTCTCATGTTCCTTAAGTACATCTACCCTGTTGAACTTATTATGGGAAATAAATATTTAAATAAAAACAAGCTGCTGATTATTTCACATTTTACTTGTGAGCAACGGCACATTTAAATCTTACAAATATCGTTATTTGGCTTATATCGTGATATATATCATTATCGCCTGAAATGGAAAAAAACATATCGTGATATGAAAAAATCTTATATCGCCCAGCTCTACTGGTTAGGTGTAGCCACCACAAGACGAATAGGTCATGGTTTGGGTTCAAACGTGCCCTTTCGGTGTTAACACCATTCGGGTTCCCAGCTCAATGAGCAGAAGAAGTGAGTAAGAACATGCATTTGCAGCCCAACTACTGGGTTGGGCTGCCTTTAACTCTTCATGAGCTTCAACAGCATCACCTAGTTACTGCAGATTAGTCAGCTGCACATTTGTGATCGAACTCTCTCATTTCACCACGTCCCAAAGGTGCTCTTGAATTGAAATGTGGTGACTGTGGAGGCCATCTGAGTACAGTGAGCTCAGTGTCATGCTCAACAAACCTGGTTGAAATCATCTGAGCTTGTGAAGGCGTGTGTTATCCCATATTCTCATGGGTACACTGTGGCTATAAGGGTATGAGGTTTGATGGGGAGATTGATACCGCTTTGAATTCTGTATGCTAACAAGAAAACTAAAACCAGCAGATTATTTGCTGAGCAATTAGCTGAGGCCAGTTGGCAACTGTTTTAGGCTCCTTCCAGCCTTTGAGCTAAATTAGTCACTTACTGCTTCTAACTTCACCACAAAGACATGAAAGTCCATTTTCATAAGAAAAAATTGTGAAAAGTCATATCTCTTTGTATGTTTTTACATATTGTTAGTGTACACTATATTATAGTGTCATTATTTTACCGTTTTACCTTCCTTGTTAGAAGTAATTAGGAAGGGCAGGTTTAGAAATGAGTATATCAAATGGACAACTAAGGTTGAGTAGTTTGGTTAGTGAGGCAAATCTGACATACTTGGGCATGTGCACTGGAGGGACAGTGGATGTACTGGACCTTTATCCTTTTTGATGTGGAATATGGAGCTGCCAGGCAGGCGCCAAAGAGAGACCACAGAGAAGCTTTGTGCATGTAGTGAGAGAGCTCATGTAGAGGGTTTGAATACTAGAGTTAGGATTAGAGGCAGATGATCCACTATGGAGTACCCTAAAGGGAGCAGCTGAAAGAAGGAGATCATAGTAATTTTAATTTTCAGGCTCAGAGGCACAGAGTAACCTTTGGGAATGTCAGTCTTATCAACAGGCGGTTGGTCATCCAGGAATTGAGGTGGATAAGGAACTTTTCCAAAAGTAGAACTTGAAGCCCTCGAGCTCGTTTCAGCAAACAGGCCTCAAAGGAGAATACAGGAAATCGGAATTACCAAGAGCCTTTAATCCTTGAGCAGGAAAAACAACTTGGAAATGATACTTTTACTCAGAGTAATAAAACAGTAACACTGTACTTAATACAGTACATGATGTGTAGTCACTCCACTTGTTTGCTCTACTGAGCCTGTAGCCTACTTACATGGGTAAATGTTATTATTTTGGTGTTATGTCACGTATTGACACAAACACAAGGGTTATTTAGTGTGTGTGGATTACAAAGGTTTAAATCTTGTTGATATTGATTTACACTGAACATCTTGGCGATCATAATACAATGGAGGTTTTCTGAATTTGTAAGATTAATAGGAATTTACGTGCTCTGGTGTCTAATGTCTTCTGACAAATATCACTGGTTGGGGAGTTACAGAGAGAATATACAAGAGGAGTCTTCAAAGATTTATTGGACGTTGCTACAGTCGAAAGCTGTATAGAATTACTGTGTGTGTGTGTTTGTGTGTGTGTGTGTGTCACAACAAGAATACCACTGTAAGTAAACACTAAAAAACAGCAATATAGTTTCTCATATGTTTGTTTCAGGGTGCCAATCCACACAAAATCACAGGCAGAACCGCCTTTACATAGCCATCAAATATCCTGAATGAACTAGCAAACAAATCAACAAATTAAGTGCGTAAAAGGAGCTGACATGGTTGTGTACATGCTATGTAATGAAATTCAAGGAGCAAATATTACTTCTCTGCTACCTGGTAGGACAGAACGAGAGGGGAAATAACAGGAGAGAAGAGGAAATGAGTTTGCGTGAGACTTATAACCACGCACTTGTATGACAACTGAAACAGAAATGCGTAGGCCTGTCAGCATTGTTTGTTATATGTAACATTATGGCTGTGTTGAAACACTAAATGGGAGTCTGTGTGAAGATACGTTATTGGCTGCCAAGACAAAGCTGAAGACGGTCTGTAAACACAGTAAATGCACAGGGAATTTCAGGAGCAACGCCGACACTTGTGAGCAGCATTGGTACTCCGTGCTTTATCTGTTGGCACTACTGCGTACCAAATCAGTGCAGATGTGTATGGAATCTTATATTTTTTTTATTATTGTGTTTCACTGGTGCAGAAAAACAGGCAGACTTCTCTAGTCCTATTTGAACTGATGTTTTCTCACCACCCTTTTAGTAATATTTCTTATCTCCAATCCCTTTGTGCTTACCCTTCTGAAATCATTCCCATGACAAGATAACACTGTAGAGGGATAAACAAATACCCCAAACAAGTTCACAAAAAGAGAAATTCAAAAGCAACCTTGTTTTCACTTTGATAATAAGGCATTTTGGAGTGTATGTTATTGGTTTTGAGAAGGGTCTCTGTTCCCAAGGTACTGAAGAATCTGAAGTCTGTATGTTTTCATCCTTCAGCGAAAAAATAAGAGTTCAAACCGTAGAAAGCAGCATTTTGTGTGGTATTCCCGTTTTTATCGCAAACCTACGCAGTGGACATGGATGGGAAACACAGTTTAAGGCATGTGTGGCTTAATGGACTACCGTCAATCTAAAAGTATCCCGATGGTGCTCCACCAAAGAACAATATTTCACAGTATATTAACACTTTCTTTTTCTTTCTCTCGTTTGTCTCTTGCAGTTCAGCAGATGAGAAGTTTCGCTGGAATAATCAAGGTAATGTGACTGTCTTATTCACTGTTTGTACTGTAGCGCTGCGCTTTGCTGGTTGTGCTTATTGCATTGTAATCTCGTCCTATATAATATTATATATATTGATGTAGTTCTTTAGAAAGTACTGCGGTGGTCTTAAACCACCCCAATAAAGGTTAGTTAACAATAAAAGGGTGAGATTCTCTCACCACACCTCAAACCATCTGACAACTGAGTAAAGCAGCATTTGCAAATAATTCTGAGTATTTAGTTTAACCTGTTCAGGGTGCCAGATGGGATGTGCTTTCCATAAAGGACAATGAGAATCAATGAGCTTTTAGGCAATTTGAAAGTCAAATTAAGACACTTCTCCAGGCTTGACAACTTCTTTGACGGCATTTATTAGCTGAAGAAATACCTCCCATGCGTGACACTTAGGTCTCCCTCTCTCTGCCTCATTGTCAGTCACGCTGAGTTGTATAGGAAGCGCGGAGGTTTTGTGGTTTAAACCCTCCACAGTGAAAGTTTTCAATGTCTGCCGCGGTCTTTATCCATCCCGCTATGCGGGGGGGGGGACAGATTTAAAAATGACTTTTAGCTTTTGTTAGTGAGGGTAAGAGTAATTCTAGTGGAATGCTTCAGACACCCCTGGAAATACTTCACCAACAGCATCAACATCATCAGTCTAGAATTGTGTCAGTTGAAGTCAATAAAATCTGCCTCCTAAATCCACTGACTAAGTCCTCTACTATTACCGTTTCTCTTCTGTCTTGATAAGAGATTAATGCTGCTCCTAAGACTCATTTGTAAGCTGTTATCCCCCTTGGCAGCCCACTTTAACTTGAAAACACTGGGCATGTTATCAGCCTCTTTCTGACAGACAAATGGCTGGTATCTAAGTACAAGGTGGACCTCAAGATTTGTTGCTGGATTATCAGTTAGGCCTTTACCCTTGGCCCATTGATCGCCATTGCATGCTGCTCTGTGTCACTGTGTAAAGCCACTTCTTGGGTAACTAATCTGCAGTTAAATGACAATGATTTTGAATATTTTTTTGTTGAAACTTGTCTAGAATTGTGTTATAGTCTAAGATCCAGTTGCTTATATTCAAAGGTGGGTTTCTGGTTAAAGGATGAGTTGAAAATGAAAGGTTACAAACACAATAGACAGAAAGCAGAGACAATGAGAGTCATTGGGAGTCTGCATGTGGCTCTTCATTTGCTAACTGTAAGAAATAGTGTAGTCACATGATGTGTAAGTGTATGAATTTCTGCTCATGTTTGTCTCCTGTTCTTCCTGCACGTGTAGATGGACAGAAGGACATAGAGGAGGAGCTGACAACAGGCCTAGAGCTGGTGGACTCCTGCATCCGATCGCTCCAGGAATCGGGCATCTTGGACTCACAGGACACTTCTACAGGAGACAGTAAGATCAATGTTGTGATGATGAGAGTAGAACGAGAAACGATTCTTCCTCCTTTTTCTTTCCTGAGACGGCAAAAGAAGCATATCTTGGAAGAGGAAAGGTACAATCTAATCAAAACCAGCGAGGATGGTTATTCCCAGAGAGCCGTAGTCTCCAGGTTTTGGTTGATTAACCTGTTGAATGTGTTTGAGTTCACAAAGAAAGTGCGCTTCACAAAAACAGCCTCCTCCACTAGTGAGGAAGCATGGCAGTGCAGCAGTATGTTTAGTCCTCCTTTGAATTAACAGCAACCTTTTTAATGAAGCCTGTTCAAGGTTCAAGGTTCAAGGTTCATTATTTGTCACATGCATAGTTATACAAGTATAACACACAGTGAAATGTAGCCTGACACGCTCCTCGACATGTGCAAAAATTGGGGGGGGGGGGGGGGGGGGGGTGTAGAGGAAGAACATTATATATATATATATATATATATATATATATATATATAGTATATACACTGGGTGAATGTGCAGTAGTAGCAGCAAGCAGGTGAATTCTGTACATTAATATGAATAGACATCTGACTATTTTACAGGATAGACAATATAAACATATTTAAAATTAAAGGAATTGAAATGTACATTGTGCCTTGGTTTAGAGTGTCTGGAAGAGTCCTGTCTCAGTCAATTATAGATGATGTGAGAGGGCGGGTGTGTGTGTTTAGGGCCCGGATGGCTTGGGGATAGAAGCTCCTCTTGAGTCTCTCTGTCCTTGCCCGGAAGATGCGGAACCTTCTACCAAATTGCAGAAGTTGGAACAGTTTGTTGCCAGGATGGGACGGGTCCTTCAGTATCTGCGCTGCTCTAGTCCGGCATCTCCTGGTGTAGGTGTCCTGAAGCGGGGGAAGAGCAATCCTGCAGCAGCGTTCTGCTGTACGGATCACTCTCTGGAGAGCTTTTTGGTCCTTCACACAGCTGTTCCCAAACCACGATGTCATGTTCTGTGTGAGGATGCTCTCCACAGCGCCTGTATAGAAAATCCTGAGGATCTTTGGAGAGACCCTGAACTTCCTCAGTTGTCGTAGGTGATACAGGCGCTGCCTAGCCTTTTTGGTCTGGACCTGAATGTGGGCAGCCCATGTCAGGTCTGAGGAGATGTGGACACCAAGATACTTGAAGGACTGCACCCTCTCCACTGGAGCTCCATTGATGATAATGGGCTTGTAGCTTGTTACATGATGATCTGTACTCAGGCTGATTAGTGTCTCCTCACCTAAATGCAAAACATGTTTTCTTTCATTACCGTGACTGCTGCGGTCAAAATACGGCTTCTTTCAAACATAAAAGTTTAAATCCACAGAATCTGTTGCAATAGTATGTTAGTGTGCCAAAGATGAATGCAGCTTTCATTGAATTTTTTGTTGATGACAAGTTGCCTTTCTGTTCTTGTATGACCCATATACCTTTTAGCCTTTGAACATTAAGAAGTTGAATAACATTGGCAATTAAAGTGAAAACAGATTCATTTTAAGACTGGATTTAAGTTGCTACTTCTATTTATTCTCTTCTTAGCTCTGATTTGGTCCATAGAAGGACTTATTTGTCTCTTTATCTGCTAAGTTCCTTGAAAACTTAGAAACAATTGCTAGAAGAAGAGGTTGTGCTGCTTTTTAATGTGAAGTTTAAAGTAGTTTGTCAGAGCACTCAGTGAAACCGCTCTCAACCTTCTATACTTGGTCCCAGGGATGCTACTGGGTGTTACTCTATATTCTACCCCATGCGAGAGCGGTAGCTGTCAGGAGACATGCAGTGTTGCCAGTAGTTTGATATGCTAATCCATCCTTGCTGAGGTGTCAGCTGTCCTGCTGTTCACAGTACAGAGAGGTGAGGCACACACACCAACATGCAGCTAAACAGCACAGACACATTAAGCTACATATATCCACACACTGAGCGCTGAATGAAAACACGGAAAAGTTGTAGAGGTGTGCATGCACAGTATTGTGCATTAACATTCACAGACGGATGCGACACAACACAAACAGGAATGTTAATTTTTCAAATGTAAAATATCAGTTATGCAATGTGTCACTCACTGGCTAATCAAAAGAGAGAAAGAGTGAATGGCAGGTCAGCCACAGACAGGATAAAGGCAGTGCGGACAACAAGAGGGTGAGTAGAGGAACAACAGAAGCAATGATGTAGTCATACATACAGCATTAATGAACTCATATTGGTGTGTTAGTGTTAGGAAAATGGGACAAATGTTGTCTTTTTCTGTTCTAACGACATATCTGAACAATTAGTTTACAGTTTACTGAATAATCTAAGCATGGGATGAGTGTGAATGTTTACAACATGAAACATTTGGGTTTTTCAACTATTTAAAATGGCTTCTATAAGTATTCATATGCTTCCGCCTCTCACTGTAAAATCCAGCTGTCTTGATCAGTAAAGAAAAACAACTCACACAATTGTAGACTGATGATGTTTTGCTATAAATGGAATAACACATTCTTACTAGGATTACTTTCAAAGGAAATAATATGTCACGACTTAGCTAGTTACATTAGCAACACACACACACACACACATATATCATTACTAGCGCATCTAGTGTGTAGTATATGAATCCTGTTAAGAAACTTGCATAGATGCTAATGGATGTTATCGGCTAACTGAATTGAAAAGAATTGAGTATATCTGGGAAATCATTCTTAATGTCAGTCTTAGAATGTATATACTGACATTGTCCATGTCTTTAATATGCAAGCTGCATAGCTAGCCTTGATACCTCTATCATAATTCTTTTATTGTATTTTTTTATTCAGGCGGAGACTTTAAGCCAACTCATTCAATGTTAGCTCAACTTGCTAGCTAGCTCTGATGATAAAAGCTGCGATTGATTTAGAGTTGCTGTCTAGAAATGGTAACTCTCTGAAATCAATCACCAATTACGTGGGAAATTACTCTAATCGTGGCAAATAATTGTTTGCTTGTGTTAAGAAAACACTGTTTATTAGCATGATTTAAAATGCACCAAATTTACTAGTGTGTTGCGCTATGATAGAGCGCAATGAAAAGATTGAATTTAAGAGGTGGGAACTCAGAGATTTTTGTGACTGACCCTTTTGCATATGTATTTCTGGGAGCTTGTTTTTTAAGGTACAAAAGATAGCGAGGAGAATATTTAAATCAAGCGCGCAAACTGACTTACCAAGGTTTGTGACGTGTGATTTACTGCTAGCTGCTCCAACATTTAACGCTGAAAAAAAGCCTGTTGTGTTTTTGCTCTTGATATTGAAACGAACTGACTCTGCCCTTTTTTAGAAAACCAGAACAGCTTTTTTAACTCACTCGTAAAACTAAACTAACCACACAGGGCTGTTTGCCGGTTGCACTTACATTTTTATTTTGTCTCGTTTAGTTAAAAGTACACACTACTTAGCACACAGCCAAGCACATGCATGCATAGGAAATATAATACCTGTATGACAAATGAAGAGATGTTTACATACGCCCACACACACCTGTAACCCATGCCCACTGGAGCAGCAGAATCCATGCCTTTTACTCGAGCTGCTGAGCAGATTAATGTGACACAGCAGCAGAGTACACCGAGTGTCTTCACGCTGCTTCATGCTGGTGTTTGCGGCTGTGTTGCGAGCAGCTATTTGGGACCGTGCATGCAGTTTCATTTGTGTTGCAGACTCGACGTGCCTCTAATGGGCATCTAAATATAGACCACCTCATGAAATATTAAAACATGTCAATCGAGAAGTCTGGTCACGAAGAAAAGCTCTTTGGGTCTGCGTGCATGACAGAAAAGAGAAAAGAGGTCAGAATGTGCACAACTCCGTAGATGCAGGTATATGCAAATGTGCTCAGTGTTCATGCATGAGATCACGGGGGCAGGTGGGATCCAAGTGTGCGTGTGTCTGTTCACTCAGCTCTGAATAGATATTAAAATGTACAAGCAGAGACCTTCTTACAGGACCCCATTACTTTCCTGCTACTACACTAATACACCCCTATCTTTTCCTACACACACTCACTTACATCAGACGGAATGAGTGGAGCCTTTAGTGTCATGCCATATGAGTAATAATGTATTTATGAGGCCCTTTGTTTCCTTAAAGGCTCCACTAGCCATATGAAACACACCTAAAGTGGCAAAGAAAAACTGTGGAAAATGTCCCCTGGCTTTGTACACACACATTTGACTCTTGTGTGCATGAGAGTGTGTGAATTGATCTCAAACAGGCCTGGAGTACAAATTCCTTCATTTCACTGTGTGTGTGTGTGTGTGTGTGCGCGCGCGCGCGTGTGCGTGTGTGTTTTAAGCCTGTGTATGCATATACGTGTGTACTCTCGGAAGATGAGCATATTGGACACTGAGGCCTCGACCCAGTAAACTCAGCCAGCACCCTTAGCTTGATATCACATTTTAAATTATGCAGAATCACCAGCTACTCCGCCTGCAGCCATTCTCTGTACTTTAATGTGACTTTTCACTTTGGTCGTGCTTTATTTTGCAACCCTTTTATCCAGAGTGCCTCCTTTTGCCGTTAGCTGCTGGCCTTATCTGCCTCGTGCAGTGTTTATGGACCGCCGGCACTAAGATTTCTCTCTTCTTTAATAATCACAAACAAGCAACGTTTCTTGGTTTTGTCCCGTGCGCCGTTCTTGGTTTGATTCTTAGACTGCTGGCAAAAAAAGTGACACAAGCGGAGATTAAAGGAACAGCCACTGCTGACAGAGGACAGCTCAAGAACTCCTTTGAGAGTACTGAGTGCTAAAAATTTAATAAACATGGGTGCAGTCAGTTATTTTGCCAGGATAAAGGGAACGTAATCTAGTATATCTGCTGATACATGCATGCAACGCTGCAGCTACAACGGGACACCATTTTTTTAAAATACCTTATTGGCTAAAAAAAGTTTAATTTCTGTAATTAAAGCCGTTTATTAGGAACATTATTGCTATCATCACCAAAGTGAATTAATCAAGGTTGAATCAAAAATGAAACAGCACTTTAATAAGAGAGATGGGAGGGTTTTGGCTGTTGTACAAGCAGCTCCCGCCCTCCTCTTCCCAAATTATTCCCTTAACATTCTCATTTGATGCTTTCTAGATGCTTTTGTGATTATGGTTCATGCCTCCGTGCCGCGTGAGTCTGTGTTATGTGTCACAGTCTACGCATGTTTGCATGTTTACACTGGAAATGAAATGGTCCATGTGCAAATCACAAGACTGCAAACGCTTTAGAAGCCCTAATGAGGCTGCATGTAAAATTAGCAGTGAAGCATTTAATGTCATTATGCTTTGGCTGTAAGATAGCGTAAACCTGCTGTTAACCTATTTAACTCTGCTCTAACGCAGTCGTCAGCTAGTTAACCCTGCCTCTCTTCCTGACTCGCTATGCCATTCCCTATTAAACATGGAGACATAAAAATAGCATCCATGTAGATGCATTTTAAATGTTGTTCCAGACACCTAAACATGTCTTGGCCAATAAGGATTATGACTTTTTGCGTCACTTGCTCCATTTTTGTATTATTTGAAATGCTGGTCTAAAACTTTTATGTTCACAAATTGGCTGCTGTCATAAAAAATAAAGTGTTATGATGTGGAACGACGTGTTAAGACTGGTAATGTGTAAAACTGATTTAATTATCACTGCGATGCTACTTTGTGTTTGTAGAGCCTTAATAAAAAATACAACAAAGTAAAAGGTCTTAAATTTGTTTTTTATTATTTCTAATCATGATGGATAAACTCTTGAGAGATTGAATCAACCCTTTAAATGTAAATCTAGAACCTGTTATGTATGCTTTCGTGTCAGTTCAAAGGCTGTTAAGACTAGACTATTATCTTATGAGGTTAAAGGTCATTTAGCGCATTTACTATTTATAAAAGTGTCCAAATACCTGTATAAGCTCGCCTTGTAACAGCTGAGGGGAAGAAGCACTAGTCAATCACAAGATTATATTTTGTAGTTCAGTATTTGGGGTTGTTCTGTAGTGTCTGGGTCCAGAGTGTTGGCAGTGGATCCTTTGCACATTGTCATGAGATGATGTTTTAGTGTTGTTGATGATGGCTGGATCTAGTCAAACCACTATTATTTTTTTTCTCCCTGAAGACTGAAAGCAACTTCCATTCTCTTACCAGTTAGTTCACACAGCCAGCGGAGGGTTAGCTAAGCCTGACGTTTAAGCAATTTTTTATTATCTTACCTTCAGTTAGCTTGGAGCTGCTGGTTTTCTGACCCTGTAAAAGTCAGCATTCAGTAAACTGGCATCACAAAGCAGCATTTATGAAGTAGTTGGGCTTTGAAAATTCACTCCCCATGGTGCTTAGTGAAGGTAATTCATTTCAATATCCAAAATGTTGCAGAATTAAAGTGTCTTGGTATCTTTAAAAAATCAACCAGGACCTGTGGAAAAGTGCTGGTCTTAAAGAGGGGAAAAAAAACCCTAAAACCAGCACTCTGTTGTTAATTACACAGGCGCTGATAGACTAATAGAGGTGAGCGATGTCTTGCAAACTTGAATCGTTCTGCTTGTGCTGAAAAGTTTAGCTAAACTTTTCAAGCCAATGCCAGCAATAAAATCACAGTCATCCTTCTATTCGATCAAATCACATTATGAAACTATTCAGAGAGAATGAGGGAGGTGCTTGTGCAGTACCTTCCTGACTTTGTTGTTGGCAGTTAGGCAGATAGCTTGGCTCGTGCTAATTTCTAATGAAGGTGTTGTGTCCTTGCCATAAATGACTATTACTACGGCACTGCTGTGCCTTCTTTTGCCTACTCCCTAATTTCCATAAAGGGGCTGCAGCAGATGGGATCTTATATTTGATTATTTTTTAACGCCAGGCTCCATTCCTGATGCAATGCTCCCATTTTTCCAGACATGCGACTGACATGAGGAGTATTCTAGCTCGTGAGTCCCTGTAGGCTGGGTTCGTGTTTCCTCTAATTATCAAAATGGGGACCTTTCTTGTTTTCTCTGGGGCAACCATATTTTGTCCTTCAAGTTTTCCCACTTCTTTGTACATCCCCCTTACACCCATTCCGGCAGTTTCGTCAGTCCCTTTCCAGGAATGCGCTTACATTTGTGAGTCCTTGATGGTATGATTATTATTCTTATGTTGAGATGATGATTGCCTTTTGAAAGGCAAACCTGTTGACCACCACCACACTGGTTATCTCTGCAAAAGGTAGCATCAGTAAAAATACCCTGCTGAAAATCTGCCACACCCACCGTCGAATGTTGAAACAGTCCTTACACGTGAATGCTCCCTTAATGCCGCCTTAACCCACTCCACCCACTAGCTTCATATTCAACTAGTAGTTAAGAGAGCTACCAGTCTTTTTTAAAAAAAATAAAAAAAGAACTTTTCACTAACTACACTTCATTTTTTATTTATGAAGCCACAAGTTTTACTTTTTCACAGCAAATGAAAATGGATTATTTCAGTGCATCCTTGAGTGAGTTTGTGAAAGTTTCATTGTTGGCCTCATTCTAACACTTTTGTGTCGCTCTCCCTGCTGAATTATACAGGCAGATGGAATGGAGAGAGAGAGGGAGAGACACTCAGGTAGTCGAGAGCAATAAAGGAACTGATAGAGGCAGGAAAAGAGTGTGTTTTAAATGGAGGTCAGGAATAGAGTGAGATTTAAGGGTCATGGAGCATGACTGGAAGAGAGTGGAGAGAGGCCAGAATAACATAGTGGGTAAAAAGCAAGTGGATGCCTTAAAACAGGACGATAAGTAAATCTGTTTCATCCCATTTCAGCCTTCAGTGTGCTTCTTCCTTTCTCTATTCTTCATTTCAAGGTCTGTTACAGACCAACACAGTCCTGCTTGTTGTATTCACGTTTAGTCTTTCTCCCATAAAAAAGAAATACATTGTATAACACGTGGGATGTAAAGTAGGTTACAGAATGCCTTCAACGCCACAGACAGACGAAGTCTTTACACAATAACTGACTGTTGTAGAAAGTAAGAGTCATTTGAAAACAGTTACATAAAAGCAGCTTGACAGAAATAAAGTCTGTTTGTAAGGTGGCTTTTGACACTGGTCAACAAATTTCTTGTAAATCATTTTAGCTTTCTTCAGACTGCTAACCCAGATTCTTCTTTTTTAAAGATCATTTTAATGAATTTAATGAACAGGATTTTTCTCCTTAAAAAATTTGCACATTGTGCAGGCTCAGTAACCACGTCCTTGGCCAGTGCTCATCACCCTTATTAATTCGACTCTTTTTCATTTTTCCCATCAGGACAAGGACTCCTGTCCCAAAGCGCTTTACAGCTTAACAATCAAGATGCCTATGCAGCAGCTGGTTACCATAGTAATCAAGGGCTGACACTTGGAGAATCAGTCCCAGGCCGCAGTGGGCAAATCGGAGGAGCAGTCCACAGCTACAACCAGGTGCTTGTTCCTCTGATTTACCTTCTCCAAATGCCCTTTCTCCGGCCCTCTGTCTTCTTCGTGTCTCCTGTCCCGTGTCCTCCTAACCTGTGCGCTCTTCTTCACCCTCCTTTCTTGTCCTCTTACATCTTCATTCACATCTGTCTCCCCCTTCCTTTCTCCCTCTCTGTGTGACCCCTTCTTCCCCTCATCTGTCTTATGTTTCTTCCCTCCACCCATCTTCAGGTGACATCCAGCCGTGCAGCTGCCCAGTTAGCAGGCACAGACTCTCCTTCACAGTCCCAGAGAGACTCATTTGCCCAGCAGGCCTTTGGCAGCGCTTTCCACATGTCCACAGAGGGCGGACCTGCACCTGCTGGACCATCCATGTATTACTCGTGTGCCACTTTGCCTGCACAGGTACATATCCCTAAAGGTATTACTATGATGCTTCAGTTGTTGTGTGACTGATGCGTTCTCCACTGCTCCTGTACACACTGCAACCAAAGTGTATTGAAGGGTTTCATGTAGCGATTGGATAATTTCTAATGCACTAATACTGAAGTCAAATTCAAGCTGCTTCCATTGATCTCAAAAGATACAAGCTGTAGTATTTTCACACGTTTTCAACACAGAGTCAGCAAGCATTGTTCGGGTAATCGTTGTGGCAAAGGCCACCAAATCTCTGCCAAATTACGTGTCTATTTCACACATCCCGCTGACAAACCCACAAAAGAGAGACAGAAAAAGCTTTTGTTAACAAATGTTAAAATCTCAGAACCACTGAACAAATTCAACATTCGACCTTATGTTGCTCAACATGTTTGTGGAGAAAAACCTGTGAAGCAGAATGTGTCTTACATATTCACTGGATGGTGTCAGTGTCTGTTGCAAAGGTATCCAAACTGAGCCCGCTCTTTCTTTTATATACATTATCGTTATTCTTGCAGGAACTGTTACTACAAAGTCCCGTTTAGTTGACTTTATTTCTGTAATTTTGGTAAATATAAAGTCATTACGTTAAACGTGACACGTGAGAACGTAACATTGCATTCGCAGTTACATGATCACTGCATGTGTGACGATGTTCATGCAAAGCTTTGTTCAGATTCCCATTACGGAAGAGAATGTGTGCATAAAGACATTAATACATACATATGCTATCATCACTATAGTTAGAGGTTATCAATATCGTTTCATTGCTTTGGAAACAGTCAAATAACAATTTAATTAACTTTAGGATTTATTACCCATGATTCTGATTTTTTTATTCATGTAACAGTGATTATTAGAAAGTGTGCAGCCTTCTGGTTGTTGGCTGCCACAGGGAAAAACCAAAAAACATCAAACTTGCACTAACATGTGCTGTAACAGGTGGCGATTTACACTACTGTTCACTCATTAGTTCATTTTTCATAATTCTTTATTGTAACTCCGTTGAACATTTAAACTGATTTACCTTCACTTTTCCGGTGTATCACAACTTGACCACGCTCGTCCAAATTAACAGTGTTTTAAATTGTCCCTTTAGCTCTGTGCCTGAAAGGCATTGGAAATATTTGTTCAACCAATTCAATTCTGAGGGAACTTCATTTGGCGGCCCGTTGCTCACGGCTGCATTTCAAGTTCATTTGGTTGTAAAAGTTTACAGTCGTGACTTCATGTTTGGTCTGATAACCCAGAGCTCTTCATCAGGATGTTATCACGGATTAGAGTTTCTGCTCTCTGGTTTTCCAGCTCCGGGGGGGGAGTTGTTCATCTCTATGGAAGTAATGATAGGAATAAGAAGAGAGGATGAATATTTAATGTGAGTGACATTCCCAATTAATGAATTACAAATCTTGCATTGCAGCGCGTAAGCTCCCCTCTGCAGGTGGTGGGATCTCCTACCAAGCTGCAGCGGCTGGGATCAGCCTCTGCTGACATGCCCAGCTACGCCACGCTACAGAGAGTGTCCTCACCCAAGCAATCACCCAGCCGACTCGCCAAATCCTACAGGTTGGTCTGACTCTATACACAAATTATACATCGATTTGAAGAATATATCTTTACTAACCGAAGGCTTCTGACCAAATCCTCGAAGTACTCACATGTGGCACCGCTGCTAATACGGCTGCATTGGCTCCCCATTGAATTCAGAGTCCATTTTAAGATTCTGGTTCTGACATTCAGAGCTCTTCATGGACAAGCACCAGCCTGCATCACTGAACTTCTATAGCCCTATGTCCCTAGCAGGTCCCTGAGGTCACGTGATCAGGGCCTACCTGTTATACAGCATACAAGGCTGAGAACTAAGGAAGACGGAGCTTTTGCAACTGTGGCCCCCAGACTGTGGAACTCTCTCCCACTGAGCTAAAGATCTGTGGACTCAGTAGTCTATTTTAAAAACAACTAAAAACACATCACTTTTTGTCTGTTTTTGTTTTATACCTTGTTATCTCTGTGTGAAGCACTTTGTGACCTTTTGTCCAGAAAGGTGCTATGTATATAAAATTTTAAATGGTAAATGGCCTGGATTTGTATGACGCTTTACTTAGTCCCTAAGGACCCCAAAGCGCATCCACCTATTCACACACTGGTGATGGCAAGCCACATTGTAGCCACAGGTCCCCTGGGGCGCACTGACAGAGGCGAGGCTGCCAGACACTGGCGCCACCGGGCCCTCTGACCACCAGAGGGGCTCGAACTGGCAACCTTCTGATTACAAGACAAACTGCCAACTCTTGAGCAACGATCGCCCCGTGGCTTACTTTACTTACTAACTTACCAGTTTATGCTGTGGGGGCGTCTTGGGGACCTACCTGAGAAGTAAAATCCCAAAGTGGAGGGGCACAGAGAAACTCAATAGGCTTGGCCTATCCCATGGTCACAAAATAGGCCCTGTACACTTTAAGTGTTATACAGTATTTGTTACTTATTTTGTTACAGTAAGTCGTCCAGGTTTTGTAGCTACCTCCACCATGTTTGACTGTTGGTATGATGCTGTTTTTACGAAATGCTGCGTTAGTTTTACAGCCGATGTAACAGGACTCAAAAACCTTTTGTCTTGTTAGTCAACAGAATATTTTCCCAAAAGTCTTGAAACTCATCACAAAGTTTTTTGGCAAATGCGGAATGAGCCTTTGTGTTCTTGCTCCTTGGAACTCTCCCATGGATGCCATTTCTGTTGAATCATGAACCTTAACTGAGGCCTGTGGTTCTATAGATGTTGTTCCGGGCCTGGGGTGACCTCCTGGATGAGTCATCAATATGCTCTTGGAGTAATTTTGGTAGACCTGGGAAGGTTCACCAATGTTTCAAGTGTTCTTCATTTGTAGGTAATGGCTCTCACTGTGGTTTGCTGAAGAATTTTGTAACTCTTTACAAGGTGACAGATGTCAATTAACTTTGTTTTTCAGCTGCTTCTTTAAGATTGTGGGATGATGTGTTGCTTTTTGAGATCTTTTAGCCTACTTCACTTTCTTTTTTAGTCATTTCTTGATTTAACAGGTCCAGCAGTTATCAGACCTGAGTGTGGCCAGTGAAGCTGAACTCAGATTTCCAGAAAATGTTTTAATTTAACAAGGAGGGACAGTCAGTTTTCCAAACAGGGTCATTTAGAACTGGATAGTTTTTTTACCCCTGAATAGGTTAAATCAATTAAAAAAACAGTTTTTTGTATTTACTCGAGTTATTTCTGTCTAATGTTAAAAATTGTGTTATGACCTGAAACAAGTAAATGTGATAAATATGCAAAAAATCTAAGAAATCATGGGGCAGATACTTTTTCACTGCACCGTGCATCATCAGAGGTAATGTACCGGCACCAAGATGAACATTAACAGATTCCCATATCCTGCCACAGCAACTGACAAAAGCTACAACAGAGGTACAAATGGGTACAAACATGCTCACTGCTGTTAATTTACCAAATTGTAAATGATCTTACTGTAGATGATCACAGCAGGTTATGGCATTTCCTCTGTACAGCTTGGACTGAGAATGGTGACACACAGATGACAGAATACTCTGTGTACTGTTGGTAGGCTTTATTAATTCCTTGTCACGAAAGGTGTTTGACCGAGCCAAGGGCTCTCTCTGCTGTACAGTTCTGCCTTTATGCAAGGGACATTTAGAATATGTGAATTTGCATGTCTGTGCTCTGACTTGCACTGGAAAATCGAGTTCTAGGTGGCCTGCTGCAATGGGGAAAGGGCTGAATTAGCAGCCATGTACACACTGGAGTAAGATCATAAACAGTTCAGCTCAATTCAAGTTTGTTGGGGGTTTTTTTTATATGGTGCCAAATCACAACAACATTTGCGTTTTATACTCAGTGTTGGGAAGGTTACTTTTTAAATGTATCCCACTACAGATTATAGATTACATGCCTCAAAATGTATTTGTAATGTATTCCGTTACGTTACTCAATGAGAGTAATTGAGTAATACTGTTACTCAATGAGAGTAACGTATTCTGAATACTTTGGATTACTTAATATATTATCATGCTTTTTACAACTACATGAATGTACTATTGCTGTGTGATTTATTACCATTACTGAAGAATACTCGCCATACCAACTAGAGTTTTAAATCTTAAAATGAGTAACAGTAGGGTGGACATTAGGTACGGCTGCACTTTTTGCTGCGATCTTCCATAGAAAATTATTCCACGCGTATATAAAACACTAACACTCTGCCTTGATATTAAATAATTTTTTTGAATAATAATTTTTTAAAATATTTCTTCACGTCAAGTACGGGTGACATGGGCCGTGAGATTGAGACACAGGCATTAGAGCCTCTTAATGCGTGTTTTGTTTGGGTTTCCACCGGCGTGGAATTACCAAAAATAAAGAGGGCATAGCCTAACATATGAAACAAGAAAAGACTGCCGTGTAATCCATTTATTTCAACACAGTAACTGTATTCTGAATATCACCTTTTTAAACGGTAACTGTAATGGAATACAGTTACTCATATTTTGTATTTTAAATACGTAAAGGCGGTACATGTATTCCATTACTACATGTATTCCATTACTACCAACACTGTTAATACTGTAAGGTAAAGATGCTATAGAGAAAACCCCAACAGACAATCCCCTATGAGCAAACACTTTGAGCAGTGGAAGGAAAAACTCCATTTGAACAGCCAAAAGAAGAGAGCACCAGAGACAGGACAGAACATACACTATTGGAGAAAGAAGACAAAATGTAATGACATGCAGCAGTAGTATATAAACACCCGGGGAACGAAAAAAGGTGAGCAAGAGAATGCTCAGTGTGTCACAGGGAATCACGTAGCAGCATAATTAACGGATGCTTCGGGGTCACCTGATCCGGGCCTGACTATAACCTTATCAAAATGGGAAGTTTTGAGTCTAACCTTAAAAGTAGAGAGCATGTCTGTGGCTGTTGGTGAGGAAAAATTGTTGCAGATAACCAGTTTTCACTGACTGCTATTAAAAAAAACAGTGAGGAGATGGAAAATTATTTAAATCACTGCAGTGCATTGTGGGAAGGTGCCAGAAAATGATGCACCACAGCTAAGGCTTCCAGAGGCGTGCAAGAGCTCTTAATCGTTAGTTATCCGTATGACATTGACTAAACAACGACTTCACATTTCAGGTTTAAAGAACACACGAGACCTCTCCTCTGTTTCACATCTGAGTCGTTTTTAAGTCGTGTTAGTTTGGCAACAAGAAAAAGTTTAATATCAGACATTTTTATTTTTATCCAGGAATGTCACGATTTGCATAGAATGTTTTCTATAATGGAAACAAATAAAGGTGCTACATCATCCTGTCTTTAACGTTCGACGGATCGATTGAAGGGTTCAGCACTCCACGCGTGATCAGGAAATCTGTACTGAAAAGTAAAGATTTAAAAGTAAAACTCCCCTAATGAAGTAGCAGACTGTTGGTGGGCCAGTCTTTACAAGCTCATGCTGTGGAGCCAAATGTTGTTCAAACCCACAGAATTTTATTTTAAATTCAAGTAGAGATGCTTTCCAAAAAATATGATACATTTGGGGGAAATGTATACAGCAAATCCCTTATTAGAATGGTATATTATATGCCAATAACCATGGATTAGCAATATGATATGTGTGATGTAAATGTAGGTTAAAATAACAGTAGAAAATACTGATGATTAAAAAAGCTAAAATCAAATTTCACCTCCATTTGAAGGTAAATAAAATGTGATTAAAGGGAACAGAGTATTCATTTACTCATTGATTTTCCAATAATTGATACAAGTATCCACTAATATAATTAAGTGAATACTATTTAATACACAAGGGACTCATAGTGCTTGTTTAATATTCAGAAAAGATTAGTCTTGGCAGCTACTGAACAAATAAACATGACTTTAAGGATTAAAGCAGAGGTGTGAAATAAAGCGCAGTTTGATGTGGGTAAAACCATGAAGAAAAACCTCCCTTTAAATGCATTTACCTTTAAACCCAATTGCCTACTTTTTCCTTTAAAGAACTTGAGAAGAAAAAAAAGATCATCGACAGCCTGACTTTCAACTGCTGTGTAGTTTAGGCTAACACTGACGTCACCACACCAGGAATAGCAGTAAAAAAGGTTAATAACGTGTCCTTATCTAGTTTCAGACTAGATCAGGACACATTTTTGAAAAACTGTCCAGTGAGCTGTATTTGACCCTTTTCAGTCCATTTCCAAAGACATGCTCGTTAGTTTAACTGGTGATTCTAAATTGGTGTGAGTGTGAGTGGGTGCCTGTCTGTCTGTGTCAGCCCTCAGATGGCGACCGGCCTAGTGTGCACCACACCTCTCACCTAAGATGGTAGAGAAACAATTAAGGAAATACATGGATGATGGATCTCTGTAGCTGTAGTTACAGACACTTTGATTGCCAGATTTTATTCTTCTTTTTCTGTTTTTGTTGACTACTGTTTGGTGAAGTTTCACTATTTAGGTGAGGTCTGAAAAAGGCCTGAATGCTTCTGTTTGGCGCAACACTAGATGGGTACACAAAACTCTGTGTGAGATTAGAACTCGGATATGCATGTCTGCTGCACCGTTATCGATGCATCTGTGTTTTACACTGTGCTATTCATCTTTGTCTCTTAATCTAGGTTGATGTTTGCTCTCTTTCACTTCTATTATGTTTACGAATGTAATTTCATTCTAGACAAAACACAATATGTTCACGCAAAAAGTCCAACAGTTTCCGTGTCTCCTCCTCTCTCAGCACCTCATCCCCCATCAACATGGTAGCATCAGGTGCTGGCGGCTCGTCCTCACCCCTCCCCATGGTAGCCTCTCCAGGGGGAAATCACTCCTCGTCACCCATACACCAGCTTAGCTCTGCGGTGGGGAGCTATGCCACCCTGTCGCCCACCAAGCGCATGCTGCATCACATCGGAGCAGATACCTACAAGATTTCCCACGAGCTGTACGCTAACGCAACCCTGCAAAGGCCTGGTAGCCTGGCAGGTAGAGGTCAAGACACCTTTATGATTACTTTTCTATGTGTGTTTCTGTCAAATGCCATTGAGTCTTGTCAAGTCATTCATTTTCTACTTTTTTCCTGAACATGTAGAAACATTTTCTACATTTGTGGCCTTTTCCCCCTGTAGCTTTGTAAACAAATGTTAACAAATGACTAAAGTTTGTCAAGATTTTATTTCAAATGTATTAGATGTTCTTTGTAATAAATAAGATAAGACCCTCAAATTCAAAATAAAGTTTGCTTTATTTGTTTTTTTAAACATTTCCCCAGCATACAGTATCCCTAATTTATTGTGTATTCTTTTGCTTTCAGGGTAAATGGCTATTTTTTTATTTATGACTAGAGCAGAAGCAGTCCAGTACATGAAAGCATATCTATTAATGCATTTCATCATTTATTTTCATTTGTAGTCGAATTTGTCATTCAGTGTTATCCCACGAGAATATTTTTATAAATCTACACATGCATCCATCTGTCACTATGTCTAACTTCCACCGCCTTGCGTTCTCCAGGGTCCAGAGGTTCCTACAGTAGCCAGCACAGTCACCTGGGCTCCGAACTGCGACCCCTGCAGTCCCCTGAACACCACATCGACCCCATCTATGAAGACAGAGTCTACACCAAACCTAACATTAGAGGACAAGGTGAGATCTGGAGAAGGGAAATACGACGGTTCAGTGTTTGGAGTGTGCCTGTAGAAGATGGGGGAGATGCTTCAGAGTTTTCATGTGACGCATCTACCCCAATTTTGATGAGCAAGCCACTAGACGGGGATAAGAGATGACTGGCAGGAGTGCAAACACTGACTGGACGAAACCCTTATGTGGACAATCAGTTCAAAAGAAAACCAACATAGTGGTTCACTTACTGTGTTATAAAATAGGTCCAACTAAAGAGGGCCTCACCTCTCAAAAGGTGACACTACCAGAATACATTGCATTGGTTAGATAGATAGTGAATGGGAAGTGTGTGTTACAAACATGTACAGTAGCAGTCAGGTAAAGAATATGGAAGAGATGAATTGTGGGAAATGTAGGATCTAGCATTTAGTGCAAGATTGACCCAGAATAGAAGAATAACACTCTGCTTGTGATGCTTTGATTTCAGCTGTGCGTCTCTTCCAAGTGTTCTAACTTGGAGTAATTGTAGTGCTGAATAACTGCAGCACCCACTGTGAGCTGAGACTTCGTTTCTTTTAGCCTGTAGTAACAACCGGCAATTAGTAAATGACTTATTTGAACCTGCAGTAACACTTGGGCTTGATTATACCGTGGCTGCGAAGACGGCCACCAAAACGTCTTCAAACAAGTCCATGACCATAAATAACTGCAGTGTGTAAATCACCCAGGGAATCATCTAGATTTAAAAATCAGTGAGTAACTATGAGAGAAAATATCTTTTATAAAGGAACAGGTCTGTAAAATCCTCACAAAGAGAGCAGGAAAAAGGCACAGCATGGTGCCTCTCAGAAGGCAGGTGTTTTGTAATGGTGTGCTGTTATATTAAAGGCTGATGTACATAAGAGATTTCCTGGTTCCATCTGATCGTGCAGCGCTTTTTTCCCAGATCAGGTAGGCAAATCCAATTGGGGTCTCAATGGCAATTTGTCTCTCAGTCACAGTCTGTTAACTAATTAGTTTCAAGGCTGAAAATTAATCTCAATTAATCCCATGGGCGTTAGCTTGGGTGCTTTGAAATCAAAGCAAATCAACCATGTCCTAAAATGTTGTTGATACTGTGCTGCCAGTTCGGTCGTCTCAACTGTGAACGTTTCCATAAAGAGATGTGCACAGCAAAAAGAGGAAAAATTACTGTCAGTTTCCTTCCAAAATATAGTTTCACTCTGCTAATTAAAAGATCCGAGGTCACTTCTGTCACGCTGGCTCCCCGTACACACGCATAAACTGCTTTGATGCATCGAAATAGCTCGGTCATCATCTCCAGCTGCGCGTGTATGAATGAGAGTCCCGACAGCAGCCAAACGCCACACTGTTTTTCAGATACCTGTTTTTTTTCTTCTGTTGAAGCCTGACTATGTTTCAAGGTCAATTCAAAGAGCATCAATATGATGAGCAGACTTGGAAATTTCACATCACAGGTGAATTTCCTCAGGGCTTGACAAGGTCCCTGTAGTTATCAAGTTGCGCACACACGCACACAAAGAAATGACCCAGCACACCTCCCTCAGGGCAGGCTCAAGACTGTCATGCCCAAATGGTTCCCAAACTGCTGTTTAACGAGAAGATAATTCATGTGTGTGTGTAAAACATGGCAAATGGCCTTCGCTGGTCTGCGTTAAAGTGTTTTGATGTTTTTGCACAAAGTGTGCAACAGCCCTGAGGCTACAGACCCTCGCTATGGAGAATTTATTAGAGCTAGTCTGACAAACTGCAAATGTATTCAATAGTATGAACAGCCAAACTGTCTTTCTTGCCACTCTGCCTTCCATACAATAAATATGAAGCTACAGCAAGCATCAAATTAGCTTCAAATTAGCTCAAAGCTGTTCTTGACGCATTGGAAAACAGCTAGCTTGGATCTCCCCAAAGCTAACAAACTCCTATACCAGCACTTCTAAAGCTAAAAATTGTAAAACTAACGTATTTTTTAAACAAAAGACAAAGAAAGCTAAGAATCTAATATGTGTGCATTTATATTGTTTTCTTGCTGCTGTGCAACTAATCATTTTCAACAAGCAGATTACCCTTATGAATACAGGCTTTCTTAAACATTAGGAGCTAATTTCAGTACCGTGTCCATAGTAAATTTTGAGTGGCTAAATCTTAACAAAGAAGTGTAAAATATTGAGTTTCCAACAGGATGCAACCACCCTTTTCCTTCTAAGCCACACAGACTTTGTAGATCTCTAAAAGGGGGCCGTTTATCACCTGGTGGCCAATATTGCTGTGGTTGGTGGGTGAGTGCACTGCAGGACATGGTGACAGAATAGTGATCTAATGACTGGTGCAATCTGGCTATGCTTTAAAGTGAAGGAGGGAGGTCTGGTGCATGCATGTTTCACGTGTGTTTCTGATTTTCTTATCTGCTTCATTATTTCTGTTTGTTTTCTTTATTTTTTTAATGACTTTTGCTTTTTTTATTCTTTTCTTTCCACTTATTTTTCTGTGTCACTTTCTTCCATTGGTGCTGGTCTTGTGTGCGTATGTGTGTTTGTACATCCTTGTGTTGGTGCTCATGTTTGGTTGCGATCCCCTGCTCCTTGCCCTCCTCGTCTACATCAAATCCCAGTGGTGAACCAGTTGTACCAAGAGGTCCTCAATTATCTGCTCTGTCCCTACGCTCCTCTTTCCACTTTAGCCCCACCCTCCCCCGGTGTCGACCCAATCCCCTTACAGCGAACGGGAAGCCAGAGCGCCACCGCCACCTTCCAGAGAGGCAGCTTTGCCACGGGAGGCGGGGCGGCCGACTACGCCAATCCGTACCGCACTCTGCAGTTCTGTCCGTCGACCGAGTCGCCTTACAGCAAGTCAGGCCCCGCCCTCCCCCCTGAGGCGGCGCTGGGCCGATCCCCATCAGTGGACAGCATCCAGAAGGACCCAAGGTGAGAAAAGACGGCCATTTTCACTTCGAATCAGCTCTGGCTTATTAATGAGACCCTTCGTTCTGCTCCCTTTCCACTTTTCACTAAACTTACTGAGGGCCAGATTCACCAAGTGAAACATGAATTATTAAAGGAAATATCAATAGTATCATTAACCTGAGCAACATTGAGCTTTTTTTAATGAAGAAAAGAGTTTGATTGAAAACCGCAAACGTGGTGTCAGAGCTGGAAGTGCGACATGGCGACACCCACAGTTTGCAGCACATCGGCACATAATTGACTGTCAGGATTTGACAGTGGAGTGCAGAAAAAGACTGGCTGAATCTGGGCTTTAGTATGAGGCACACATCACGCCGCATCTTTCACTGTCCTCTCTAGTTTGCCTGGTGTTGGGGCGTGTTCACACTGTTGTACCAATGCCTGTGCACACCTCTAGGTCCAATTTAAGAGTTTGCTGCTGCTGTTAGGAGTGGAGTGGCTCTCTGTCAGTGGCAATCAGTCACGTTCTGTGCAGCAGGTAGACAAAGTTAATGCGGAAAGTCTGCATGAAGTCGTCTTCTAGACCAGGAGATATCTCTGTATGAGTGTGGATGTCTGAGAGAGAGAGAGTGACACATTAAAAAAAAGAGTTAGAGAGACATAAAGAGACAGTGTAATAGCTGTTTTTATCACTCTTTTGTCCTAGTTAAAATGAAGTTTGAAATACTATTCCAATACTGTCTTGGATTTCTCTTTTATTTTTTAGCCTCTTCTTTGTAATGGCTGCACAGACTAGCTGTCAGAAATAGAAGTAGCCTAATTAAAGCTGAACTGTCTGTTTGGGATATGTTAGTTCAGGTACAGGCAGCGGATATGTTTATTTTTCCACAAATTTATTTCTCTAATGAGGAGCTCACTTTCTCTTGAATTGCTTATTGTGAAATTTAGAAACTCAAAACTATCTTTTGTTTCATTAGCTCTCTTTGCTGTTGTTGTCGTCATTGCTCTTACATTCACCCATTGTCCAAGTGTTTATTTCTGTGTGCACATTGCACTCACGTCATTTGTTTGGTCACTCTTTAGCTCTGGCATCATCGTTGTGTACCTTCAACACATCTGCACTGCTACATTTAAAGGGCGGACTTTTGATGCATGGCATTTTGCTTTACGCTCACGACATGCACACGACATGCCGATGTAAGCGGCATCTAAAGTCATACGAGTAGCTTGTTAAAGGGAGGGTCCGGTGTTATGCTACATCTTTCTTACTCTCAAAAAATCCCATTCAAAAAGGCTCAAACTCTTTGTTTGTACCGTCTGACTTTTCTACATTTTCTTTGACACGCTCAGCAGCTGAACACAATAAAGACTTTCAGATCTTTGAAGATAAAACAAATTGAGGCCCACTATTTTTCTTGAAGCAGCTAGGGACTGTAGCTTCTAGTAAGCAGTATTTTCTATTAATACGTGCAGAAGTATTTAGAACACTGAAGGATAGTGCCCAATACAGCCCCTAAGTCATGAAGTACAATAGGTCCGAGGTTTTTAATAGGTCTTGGAGAACACCCTATCACACAGAAAAAAAATCTCATTGTGGCCAAAAAGAAGATTATACCAGAGCATAGGTTTTCTGCTTTTTGCCTTTTGTGTGGGATTCATTGGCAGTGAGGGAAATATTGAGTAGAAGCAGACTTATTCATTTAACCTGTCCAGGTTCTGGGAGATTGGTCCATTGGTCAGCACAGCCTATAAGTGCACACACGCTACAGTCATACATGCTGGATTGTTCCTACATGTTTTGCGAACACAGAGTTTATGCATCTACTGATGTCTCAAAAATATTGTGAAAAAAAATTATTTTGTTATTTATTTCAAAAAGGTAAACTTTAAAATACTCTGTAAATGTATGTATATATACATTTAGTACCATTCAAAAGTTTGGGCACACCTTCTCAATTAATGGTTTTTCTTTATTTTTACTACTTTCTGTATTGTAGATCCATAACTGATGACATCAAACATATGAACCAAGATATATGGAATTATGTAGCAAAGAAAAAATTGATAAAAAAAAAACTGTCTTATATTGTAGATTCTTAAAAGTAGCCACCCTTTGCGTTGCACTGCAAACCCTTGGCCTTCTGTCATTGAGCTTCAAGATGTAGTCACCTGAAATGGTTTTCAATGCCTTGTCAGCTAAGTAAAGAGAAACGACAGTCCATCATTACATTAAGAACTGAAGGTCAGTCAGTCTGGAAAATTGCTAAAATTTTCAATGTGTGTCCAAGTTCAGTTGCAAAAACCATCAAGCACTATGACGAAACTGGCTCACATGAGGACCATGCACAAGAAAGACCGGCCAAGAGTTGCTTCTGCTTCTGAGGATAAATTCATCCAAGTCATCAGCTTCAAAAATCACAAGTTGGCATCACCTAGGATTAGAACCGAGATAAATGCAGCACAGAGTTCCAGTAGCAGACACATCTCTACATCAACTGTTCAGAGGAGACTGCGCGAATCAGGCCTTTATGGTCAAATAGTTGCTAAGAAAACACTACTAAGGAAAAGCAGCAAGCAGAAGAGATTTCTTTGGGCCAAGGAATGGACAGTTAGACCAGTGGAAATCTGTGCTTTGGTCTGAACTTTGGTTCCGCCCGCTGTGTCTTTGTGCGATGCAGAAAAGGTGAACGAACAGTTTCTACATGCATGGTTCCCACTGTGAAGCATGCAGGAGGAGTTGTGATAGTGTGGGGATGTTTTGCTGGTGACACTTTTGGGGATTTATTCAAAATTGAGGGCACACTGAGCCAGCATGGCTAACACAGCATCCTGCAGGAACATGCCATCCCATCCTGTTTGTGTTTAGTTGGACCATTGTTTCTTCAACAGGTTGTGTAAGGGCTGTTTGACCAATAAGGAAAGTGATGGAGTGCTGCATCAAGAGAAGGCCAAGAGTGTGCAAAGCAGTAATCAAAGCAAAGGGTGGCTAATTTGAAGAATCTAAAATATAAAACATGTTTTAAAGTTTCACACTTTTTTGTTTACTACATAAATCCATATATGTTCATTCATAGTTTTGATGCTTTCAGTGAGGATGTTGTAAATAGTTATGAAAATGTAAAAAAAACAACAACAAAACAAACATTAAATGAGAAGGTGTGTCCAAACTTTGACTGGTAAACCCTTTGTCTTTAAAGTTCCAGCACTGAAGGTTATAGCTCATGAAAACCAGAAATTCAGTACCTCAAATTCTAAGACTACTTTGAGCTGAGTACATAATTCAAACAGTATAAATACTGTGTATGTCTCGTTCTACTTCAGTAAAGACAATTACGATCACCGGGGAAACTGCTGACTTAACAGTTGTTCTAATGATCGACAACCTCGACTTGGAGGGTACACTGCAGAAGGTCATTGCTGAAAAGGCTGGCTGTTCAGAGTGCTGTATTGAAGTGTATTAATGGAAAGCTGACTGGGAGTGGAAAGTGTGTTAGGACTAGCTGCACAATGCACAATCAGCAGAGATGCCTGTAGCTATAAGAGGATTGTCAAGAAAAGAGCTTCAAAGATTCAAGAAATTTGAAGAACTTCACAAGGAGTCAATTCAACAGGTTTCAGTGCATCAAGAGGCAACATGGAAAGACATCTGCAAGCTACCAGAGCTATGCAGAAAAAGAACTGGATTCTAGATCTGTTGAGGTCCTGGAGTCTGGAGAAAGAGTGGTGTTTGAAGTCCAGTGTGAAGTTTCGGCAGTCTGTGATCATCTGGGATACCATGTCATCTGCCGGTGCTACGGTCGGGTTGGTCCACTGTGTTTTATCAAGTCCAAAGTCAACATAGCCATCTACCAGGAGATTTCGGAGCACTTTGTTCTTTCATCTGTTGACAAGCTTTATGGAGATGCTACAGATGAGCGGAAGGCCACTGCCAAAGCAACCTGAGCTTCAACAGTCCCTCAGCAGTGCCACAAGCTTACATCCATGCTACGCCACACTGATAAAGTAATTCATGGGAAAGGAGCCAAAACCAAATATTGACTAAAGAAATAAAGATGCTTTTAAGAAGTTTGACATTTCTGTATTGTAAATCGTTTTTTGGATTAATCGTTGGAAATATTCTAACTGTATTTCTGATTTTCATGAGCAGTAGCCTTCAAAAGTAAAATATGTAGCACTTCCATAAGCTGACATAGTTACCCAAAATACAAAGCATATGTTTAACGTCTCATTTAAATCTAACTAAATAAACCCAGCTTACACGGAACAGGCTCCGGAATGCTTGTCATTTTCTCACTCGTTAGCTACTGTGTAACCAGTCCTGCTTAGCTTTAATGAATCTGCCATCATTCAACAGCTAAGTTGACCTAAAAATTATTTAAACCCTTAAGCTATACGGTATTTATGCAACCACCAATAGCTAAATTTCTGAAAGCAACAAGGGCTTACCTTGTTTCTTTTGTCCGGAGACCCTCTCTTTATCTGACATACTCGCCATTTCCCAACCATCTGCTCCAAGTGCATGTTCTCCACCCTGCCCACATCCTCTATTGCCTGATAACAAAATGTTAAGAGAGAAAGATGAGTCTACTGGCTACAATTTTGATTTCTATTGATTACTATTAATTATCGCTATTATAACAGGTATTGAATAATTTGTTACCAGACAGTCGACATATACCTCTCTCTTGTTTCTCTCTGCCTGTCCCCCCTCGATAGGTACGACCCCGAATTCCTTGTGTGGAATCAAAATCAAGCCGAGCAAAGAATGACAAAGTAATCCAACTATTTATTTATACTATTGTACATTCTGTCTATCTTACCTTTGTCTCATTCACTGAATCTTTCCATCCTCTCTATATGGCACCACTATCAGAAACAGATGTTAATGTTAATGGCAGCATGACAACATTTCATATATGCATTGTCACCCATTTAGCACTGCATTAAGCAGGAATCGCTTTTATTCTTAGTGTTACTTGGGTTCTAAATTGGAGAGCAGATCAGGATTTAATCACGTCATCACATAACATGAGCAAAGAAAGACAAGAAAATGATATCGCTAACCAAATATCGATTGCTTTGCGTGCAATTTGTAGGTATTTGGCTATCAGAGCCTCTTTTACATTGTCAACATTCCTCATTCTCTCCATTGGCTTTTCATGTCTCCATCCATACCTTCATGAGTTTATCTATCTGTTAGTTTATTTGGCCGTTCATTTGTCTCCATTGTCTGTCTGAATCATCTCTGAAGTGACTTTGTGTCAAGTGTATTCACGTGGCTTGCCCGGTTTTCATTTTCGCACCTGTTTTTGTATTTTGTTTTAATGGTGCTGATCTTTTCATCTCTGGAATGCAAACAGATCTGTTTTCATGAATACATGAGTTTTCCTTTATTCCTGAAAATTACTGAAGCACCACCATTAATCTTGAACTCAGTGAAGCCAAAAGCCAAAAATATTCAATTTCCAACAAGTGCTTATAAATATCCCTGCTAGCCTGTGTGGTTTTATGAGTTGTCCAAGCACTTTTGTTTTTTCACGTCTCCTTTTAAAGAGGGCTGTCGATCCATTTAATAATGTGCCACTATGTTTCACTTAAGAACATATTTCATAAACTAATGTACTAACCAGATATGTAAAATCAACTAACAGTACTGACACAGACAACATTAGCTCACTCTTCAGAATGTGAAATGCCAGTGATTTTCTTATCAGTGCCAGTCAGGGTGTTATTGTCCAAACCAATACAAGAATTTAATGCTGCTCTTGGAAAATCCCTTATAAAGGATTCAAATTCACAAGCTAAGCTCACTGAACTAGACTAGACTTTATTTACTGTATATGTTTGAGGAGATGAATCAACAGATTAGTAGTTTTATTGTGTTATGTTGAATCATGTCAAAATGAAATGAGCCCAGTGAATTAATGAACCAATGGAATTGAGAACATGAGTCCATAGGCTTCTGTCAGTGAAAACAGAAAAGACTGGATCAGTAAACATCACTGGCTGCACATAAGCAAAAAAGTAAGGTTTCTAATTTAAATGCATACAATGTAGCAGAAATATTGTGTTTTGAACAGGATACGAAGTGAACCCGACACAAATCTCACTCTAAGCTGAACTCAAAAGTTGGAGCAGTTTATAATGTGTATACTGTGCTGTGAAAAGTTGCATATTTGTCACACTTGTATGTTTGCAGCGTAAAAAAATATACCCCCTTAAATTATGAATGAATTGGAATTAACCAAACTTTTTTGGAAAGTTGAGTTTAATTTCATTAGCCACTTCTAGGTCTAATAACTGCCAGACCTGTTAAATCAAGAAATCATTTAAATAAAAACTGTCAACGTAAAGTAGTAAAGATCTTAAAAAAAAAACAGCATCATCCCACAATCATAAGAATCTCCAGATGTTTGGGACTCCAGTAAGACCCATTATCCACAAGGGAGAAGACTCCGTTTCCAGCAGTGGCCATCCTACCAAAAATACCTTAAAGAGCACATTCCCTCCTCCAGGAGGTTACAAAAGAACCCAGAACAACATCTATAGAACTGCAGGCCTGACTCGCCACAGTGTTCATGATTCAAGAATGAGAAAGAGATTTGGCAAATGCTCAAAATGCTCAAAAACCATCCAGTATGGCTGAAATAAAACAATTCTGCAAGGAAGAGTGGGTCAAAATTCTTCCACAGTGATGTGAAAGACTTATTGACAGTTATTGATCACTTGATTGCAGTTCATGTTGCCAAGCGTGGCACAGCTGGTAATTAGGTTTAGGGAGCAATTACTTTTTCACAGCAATGTATAACTATTAATTTTGAAAAAGGTTAAATGTTAAATCAAATGTCAATTCTTTGGTTTGAGACTTTGGAAGCCTCAGGTTTTCAAACATTAAAACTGAAACTGAAACTGTCATAAACACGAATCCATTTACCACAGTTTGTGACAACTGTATGCCACTGCATGTTATACTTGTATAACTATGCACGTGACCAATAGAAGATCTTGAGAAATAAAAGATCTTGAATCTTTCTTTCTGTCTAGCTGGTAGGCAAACATCCAGCAGTCATAGTAGGAACATAATAATAATAATAATAATAGAGTATAAAAAGAAAAAAATAAACGTGCCCTTTTCTTCCTCCACACGTCAGCTACACTACAATCAGCAGATATGAGTTTATATGCTGGGAGAAGGAAAGGGCAGTTTACAACTTTTGAGGGTTGAAGGTACGGAAAATGTTTTTGTAGCACAAAAGGACAAGAGCACGATGGTAAAGTGCAAACTGGATAACTGTATTATACTGCTAACAGAATTTTTAACTCTCTGCATACACAGACAGCATGCTAACACAAAGCTAGCAAAGAGCCGAGAGTGATGTTAACGCTGACAGTATGCTGAACCCCAGCCCAGCAGCCAGAGCCTAACTAGTAACAAAGGCAGTGATGGCTCAGGCTCGTAGATTTGAAGCATCATTTCTACCTGTAGATGTTTACTCTTATCACTTTGAAGTCTTTTAGGGCTGGTTTTAATTTATTTTGTCTGCTTTGTTTTCAGAATTAAAAATTAAAACAAAGATCTTGTGTGTCCTCATTAGGATGAAGAATTGTGTTGGTGTGTGGCACTGTAGTCCAATCAGTTATCATTAAGGAACAAATATTAACTGTATTCTTAACAGTAGGGTCTTTACCTTACAATCCAAATGGCCTTGAGGCAACTGTTGTTGTAAATATAACTGAATTAAATTGAATCATTGGTAGTTAGTGATGTAGTGTTACAGCTGCCAAAGAAAGCCTCTGCTCTTATAAAAACACATCAGGCAGGCTTATTTGCACCTGAACACACAACTTCTGGAGCAGAACATGTCCTTTGGGCAGACAAGACCAAATTGGTCAAATTTGTTCATATGGTGCTTGGTGTTGCATGTTTGGCCACCACCAAGCACCATATCAACACAAACTCCTCAAACACAAACAGCACAGTGGTGGAGGGGTAAGAATTTGGCTTGTTTTGCAGCCACAGGACGTGATGACCTTGCAGTGGTCCATTAGACCAACAGGACAATGATCCAAAATACAGCAGCTAATCAAGGTGTTGCAATGGTCCAGTCAAAATCCATATCACAACCTGATTGAAATATTGTCCATAAACGAATACCCACAATCCTCTTCTACAGTGTTAAGGTTAGAGAGACAAATAAAATCAGATAGAAAACACTGATTTCAAATTATTGGCGCTAAAGATGGTCCTACAAATGACTGACTCATGTGGTGTAATTAGTTTTCGCATACTGGATAGACTCCAGTCAAAAGTTTCCTTTTCGCCTGACCATATAAAGTCATCATTAAGATTTTTCATCATAATTTTCAGAGTTAATACTTTCCTTCTCGTCTTCTACAAAATCAGCTTCAGTAATGAAAACTATTTGATTTTTGAAGGCATGAAAATAGAATTTACATGAAAATGAAAAAGAGATCAAATAATTTGTTGCACTGATACTATCTGTAGTGACATAAATGAGGAAACGCTCATTAAACTATCTTTATACTCTAAAAGATTCAAACAAATTTCATTTACCTGATTTTTCAAGCCGTTCGCCAGCGTAATCTGGCAAATCAAGACATGTTACTGTAGAGACAGCATCTTATGTACTCCAACGCACTTCCTCCCTTAGGCTTCTGGTAATTTATGGAAACATTCATGCTAACACGAAGACAGATTTGTAAGAGACAGGATCTGACCCAATCCTAAAAGTGCCTGATTTTATTTCATGCTCTCCTGCACACTGAGAATCTCTGATCCATACTCAGTTACATGGATAAGATGGACTCTGTGTGTTTGTATGTGTGCTTCTCAGCTTTGCCTGACATCTCCTGACCTTTCGTTCATCTCGTCCAGCTTCAATAGGCCAGTCAGTCAGCCATGCTATCACACCCTCACGCACACCAACAGTATCTTTGTAACCCAAACTTACACACACACGCACGCACACACACACAAACACACACACACACACACACACACACACACACACACACACACACACACACACACACACACACACACACACTTTTTCTCAAATTTTCTCCCTGCCTCAGTTTCTGTTCTCCTTCCCATCAAGTCAACTTCTAACTTTTTTCCTATACTGAAACTACAAAGATGTCACCCAGACATAAACAAGCACACATAGATTTAACTTGCAACTGCTTTAATGTGTAAGTGGGTTTGTGCCACAAAAAAACTCATTCATCAAATACAAATAGATTTCTTCTCAACCATAAATGATATATAAAGGATAGACATAGCCTTGATGTTATTGTTTTGGCCTTCGGCATGTTTTTCTTGTTTGAAGCTAGATGTTTCCATATCTGGATTTAGAGTGGACCGATAACTTTTTAGACCAGATTGTCAAGATGAATCCAAACTCTATGGATGCATCATATAGACACAAATGTCTCCTCTAACTATTGCAGTGTTTTGGTTACCATGGTATTGTCCTGAGTGGTAGTCTACCACAAAGTGAGATAAAGGGGTTAGTGAGGTATGTTGGCCTTAAAATCAGAATTATCGATGTCACAAAGGTGCTTTTTCTGTTGCAAGAGTAGATCCCCATAACTTATGCTCAACACATAACTTGGTCTGGAATGAGATGAGAAAACTAATCAGTTACATTTGTAGCACATGTATGATCAAGAATACCTATTCAGTCAGTAAAATTAGTTGCACTTTTATCTGGTGACAAACTAAAACAATTTCCACACCTCATTTTTTTAGGCTACGGGACAGAGTCAGAGCTGAACACACTGAGCAATCTTTAATGTTTTGTGCATGCAGTTTAAAGTGTGAGAGCTCTAATGTGGAGCTGTCATGTTAGAAATAAACAGGAGCACTGAGAGCACACTGAGTCAAATCACTAGATTTGAATTCTTCCAGCACCACTGTCTTCTCTCACTTTCATTTTACTCCAGAGTACACATCTCTCTTGTAGCAGCTCTTGTGTCTGTTGTCTTTTTCCACTCATCGATCCAGTTTCTGCCACTTATCTAGGTCACAGGAGCCTGTAGTAGTCTGTACAGACTGGTGCAGTGTCTACATCACTGCTGAAGCTGCACCAGTCCATCTGTAAGTCTCCTGCTCCACTCTTCCCTCACTCATGAACAAACCCCCAAGATACTTGGTGCAGTAACTTGTTCCCAACCCAGAGTAGGCACTTGTTGACTGAGGACCATGACCAAAGTCCACAGACCACATGTAAACTGGTTGGTCAAACTCCCACACACGCTCAAATATCCTCAAAAGGATGAGGAGCCGATCCAGTATTCCACAGCGAGGATGAAAAAATGCATTGTTTCTGTAGAATTCAATGTCCAACTAACTGGATGGACCTTCCTGTGGAGGCTGAGAAGTGTGATCCACCTAAACACACTGGAACACTCTCTCCATTCCATCTTCTTAATGGGGGAAACACCACCCTGTCCAAAGCCACAGTCACTCATTTCCACACATTGTTGCAGGAGTTTAAACCGTTAAAACCAATGTTAGCACAAATGGTCCTGCCACTTTTAGGTCAAACTTTTAAAAGTTTAAAAGAACCCAAATGTAATAAAATGTCTGTTTTCTGTAGAGCTCCATAACACTCACTCACTCTGTCTTCTCTCAACCAACCAGCTGGACTGCTGTGTGATTATTGTAATGACCCTAATATCACTGAAAAACGCAGAGTCGCTGCTTTCAGGAAATGTTGGAATTTTTTCAATTAAGCAAATGGTTCAGGAGGCTCCGGAGTGACAGATGTTGAAAAAAAAAAACTCTGCAAAACACCTGTCTAAAGGTTAGGCTTTAGAGGGTTAACTACATTAGTGACCTTATCCCCAGTGATGGCGTGAGCCCCCTTATAAACATCCTTACGTTTGAACACGGTGTTTGTTATGGGCAAACAGTGGTTAGCACAGAAATCCAACAACAAAACAGAATTTGGGCTCAGGTGAGGTGGGTCATTTCTCACAATCAGACTCCTCCAGGTCAGGCTATCATTGTGCATATTAAAGTCCCCCAGTAGGACAATGGGATAACCAAATGGCTCAATTTCAGGCACCCAACTCAGGAAAGCAAAGCTGCCAGGAAATCTGAGCACTCTGAACTGTCATTTGGCAAGTAAGCACAGTCAACAGTCAAGACCCTCAGGATCTGTTTCCTTATCCAAAGGCAAACCTGGGGGATACAAGTATATCCATTCCTGCTCACAGCCTCTCACCAAAGTCTTAGACCAAATGCAATTCACAGTACCATTATAGAGGAAAAACCATACCTCGTCCTAGGGGTCACTGGGGCCAGAACCCTGGAGATGGCCCTTGGGGTAAAAGCACGTCGGTGAGGATCAACAACTTTTGGGGTCATAGGATTTTGCCTTTGCCTTTTTAAATTGGTTCCACAGTCAGATCCACGCCTGTCTTCAAAACACCAAGGTTTGTTTTTTTGTGAAGGAGTCGCTGTCATGACGCCATTAAATCAGCGGTCTCCAACCTTTTTTGCGCCACGGACCGGTTTATGCCCGACGATATTTTCACAGATTGGCCTTTAAGGTGTCGTGGATAAATACAACAAAATAAAACTAGTACTGGTACCGAAAAAATGAAGATTTATTCATAACACACGTGAAAAGACCCAGGAAAACCGAGTTAACGATAACAAAATAACGCTGAAAGCCGATAAAAACCCTGAAAACCACACATTTCACACCTGAGCCTCAACTCTTGCGGCCCGGTACCAAACGACTCACGGACCGATACCGGTCCGAGGCCCGGCGGTTGGGGACCGCTGCATTAAATGACCAATCGGTGTCATGTAGTAGACAATGACACCATTTATTATATACAGTTTATGGTTTTAACAGAACAAATGATAACTTTTATAGAGCATTTAATGCTAGGCTCTTTTTACCACACCGCAGTAGTGTGAGACATAATTCCATCTTCATTGTTTGCTCTTTCATAAAGAACAGATGACATTAAATGTTTTAAAGAGACAAACATCATCCCGGTTTGCTGTGTTTAAACATTCTTGATCAGTTACTATACAAAGAGCTACACCCATCAGCTGAATTTGATGTGGGCAGCTCCGCATGTGTTTCTGGTTTTTTTTCTCTGGTGCTAACGAGTACAACACTGGAGCTTGCGCTGCTGAATTCCATTTTTCTATAAATACACTGTAATGTTTTGCTGTTAATCAGCCGCCTGAAGTTGTGCGATGCCCTGCTGAAAAGTTAATGCAGTGAATCAGCGCCGTTGTCAGTGTGTTTCAAATTCTCTTTCTTCTTTTCCTCCTTTCTTCCTTTTCTATCAGTTTACTCTGCAGGTTTCTACCTGTCGCTCCGTGTCTGCCTGTATTTCTGTTTGTCTTTCGGGGGTTGAGTCATCAGACGAATCTCCATTTCCCCCACTGACAATCCTCAGTAGGAGTGCACACACAAACATACCGACACAAATCACATAGTTCACTCTCTGCTTTCAAATCACTCTATTCCTCAAAAATCCTGACTCACAGGAAATCCTTTCAGCCCGATATGGCAGGGAGCATCATCTGCCTGCAGCCCTCACATCACAGCGCCTCGCCCCGCTTTCTGAATACATAATTCATAGATAGCTTATTTATTTACCGAGTTTAATTGTTGGGTTGCCTGCAGCCTGACATCTCGTATTGTGGTGTAAATGTTTTGGCTGTGGGTGACATGATCACGCACAGAGCCACACACACTCGCACACATACCTACGCAAGTGCTGATGCAAGATAGCCCACCTGGATGGTTAGGAACAAAGAGGGGATTGATGGTTCGACGGTACTTTGTCCCAGTCCACTGAGTCGCCAAATGAAATGTTAGGCTCTCGGGAGTCAGGCACATGCGCACAGATGCAGGCGCAGGTCCATTTACACAGATGTATCTACATATATGCATAAGATGAATTTTCACAATATATACTGTGTATACTACTAGTTTTTAGACAAATCTTTGGATTTGTGGAATCTGCTGGGTCAAATCTGTCCTTGTAGGAAGAGCTCCAGACAATCAGGAGTCTTTCTTTTGCTTCTTCATTATTCAATAAAATTTTTGAATTACAGTGCATAGTGCTTTCATTACCTATCTTTATTATTGATATACTTGAGAATTGGTAAAAGCTAAGGCAGAATTCCACATATTTATAAGAGCCTACTTTTAAACTCACGTCACTCAGTTCACTTTTCAGTTCTGGCAGAATTTCGTGTCTTCCACAAAAGCATTCGTCTCCAAATATGTTCTATATTCTTTTCTTAACTCTAACATTAAAACAGTGCAAACATTCCCTGCATGAACACTTTTGCCTGAAGTTCACAGATGGCTCAGTAGTATTTGCTCACCCCGCTGTGATGTTGTCACACAGTGTTTGGGACTGGGAGCACCATATTCTCTTGTGTTCTCTTTTCGGAAGAAACACACACAGAATGAAAGCGAGAGGGAGTAAAAACTTGTACAGCTCTGGGCTAAAGTTAGTGAATGAATGAACCATAATAGTACAGCTTTCTGGGGCAGAAAACCCTCCCACAGGAGACGGGCCTGACTCGAGTTTTTCTGCAACTGTAGGTAGAGTATTTTAGTGTCGGCTTCTTTCGGCGCACTTTTAATGACATCTTATATCATCTTTATGTTGTATGGGACACCCATGCCCCATACAGTACATAGACTATTTATAAAAGGGACATCATCCAGTGGTTTATAAATGCCCATTTTTGAGCCTTGCATAGATGCATTCCTACTAATTAGTGCTAAGCAATCGGAAAAAACAAACAAACTTGAATTTCGTTCATAAAACTGCTGCTCAGAATTCTTGGATTCTGTTGATACAGTGAATCACACAGTAAACCCTTTTATCTGTCAGACATAGTGTTCAGTTTAGAGAGTTGAATCATAACTTAAAACTTTAATACAGTTTAAAAAGATGTTGTATAAAACCCCATGCTACTGTATAGACTGTAAATAAATGATGGAAAGCGGCAGCGTGACATCACTTTGCATTCCACATTTTGAAGCTTTAGCCTTAGGATTTTGGCCAAAAACATGTTTCTTTATTATTATTATTATTATTATTGTTGTTGTTGTTGTTGTTGTTGTTGTTGTTGTTGTTGTTGTTGTTGTTGTTGTTGTTGTTGTTGTTGTTATTATTATTATCCGATTGTTAAGTGATGACGTGACGGATCCTACTTCCGGGCCTAAAGTAGTCTGCGTTTAATATGGCTTTTGTGTTGTTAACATGTTTAATGTTATGTATTTTCTTCTATTTAATCTCAAAAAGCTCCTAAAACAGTCAGCGATCACTGTTGACCTCCCTCGGCTTTTATTACCGCTAATCATTTATTTAAGCTCAGTTTTTAAAACCTTAGGATGTAACTACAGCCCAGCCCATGCAGCAGTATATGAATGACCAACCTCGTATTGTGGATGGATTATCTCAGTTGTTCTCCTGGCTGAAGTTTGGTCCTTTTACAGCATCCTGCCATGCGATTACATTTGTTCCTGACCACCGAGAACACTCACGTTAACTTTTATCGAGTGGAAAAAAAGTTAGCTTGTTTATATTATGCTAACATCATTATATACCAGCTAGCCCAACTTCAGTAACCCTACAAACGTCACTGCTGTTTAGTTTTCTGTCTTCATTTATGCTGGAAGTGATAACAGAGCTGTACATTTTAATTTGTTTCCAAAACCCCGCAGTCAGGACATGCTATATTGTATTTAGATAGAAGCTAGCGAGCTAACTCCCTGCTAACTTCTAACTCCGTTAAATGTCATAAATTCCGTTTTCATGGATGCCTGGATGTTAAACTCAATTGTTACACCTGGTAGAGCAGAACGCTGATCATTTTATTAAAGATGAAAGACTTTAGACAGTTTTTCAACTCACAGTAATGCCATAGTGATCGTTTGATATATGGACCTGCAGCGGAGTTTAGGTCCAGACACGGCTAGTGACGTCAGACTGAACAACCGGATTATTATTATTATTTGTGCTAGAGTTCCCACATTTGACTAGCAAGGAGGAGTGCTAAATTATCATTATCAGCTAACACTAGCAAGCTTAAGCAAGCATCCAGCAACTTGACATGGATGTCTGCTAATTAGTCCTAAGTTACAGACTAATAAAATACCAAAACTGAAGCACGAACTGGACATATTGTAGCAAATAGCAAATCACAGAATTTGTCAGATAATTGTAATTAAAATGATCCCAAGGGCTCCAACAGCTGAAACACTGAGGATAGCTCCAGTTCAGTTCAGTTGTATTTATATAACTCCAAATCACAACAACAGTCGCTTTAAGGTGCTTTAAGCTAGTTCAGGGACTTGAATTACTGAAAGTGAGTCCTAGCAGATGGCCACCAATTATAGCTCCCTGTTTCAGCACAAGAGTCAGTCAGAGTAACCACACCCTTAACTTTAAGCTTTTGCCATTATCCAGATGAAGGATTTATGAAGATACAAACTATCTATTTAGGCCAAAGCTATATTTAGAAATTTTGAACATGCTTGTTAATGCCGTTAAGTTGGGCTTTCTTTACATGGGAGTCTATGGGAATTGACTGGCTTTTAGATTTAGCCTCAGGTGGTCATTTGAGGAATTACAGCCGTTACAACATTTATTTAGTCCTGGAGGCTGCTGCTTGGTGTCATTGTTATAAAAGGAAATATTAGCTCTTTTTCTGTCATTTATTATTTATTTTTGCTCATTTTGTCTCAGAGGACTGACTCAGCAAGCTTCCAATGAATTGTAGTTCTTTCACAATGGCTTCAGTTTGCACTTAGGGAGATTGTCTTGTAGTCCCATATAGAATAAATGCATGTTTGTGTTTCTATACGTCTCGTGTGTCTCACACTATAGTTTATTATCAGTGGCTCCTTGCATTTTTCTCTTGCAACATAATACTAATAAATAAGTCCAGATCAAGTGTCCCTTACATTGCTTGTGAACTCATACTAAATGATACTAAGAGTCACTTAAGTCTCGTAAAAGTTTTATACTAGAGAAACAAAGATGAATATTTATTGTACAGCTGTTTTTCACTGTATGTGTGCACAACTCCGCAGAGCATCGCGCCTCTAGCCTTGGGTTGAGTTTGATCTGCTGTGATGGATGCACCACTTTTGTCTCTCTGGCCTTATTCTAGACTCTGGTGTGTGCGTGTGTGTGTGTGTGTATTCCTTTCTTTTTATGATGTATTTATGTACATTTCTGGCCAATTCCTGTTATGTCAAAATTTATTCACACAGTTGTGTCTTCTTTCTGTGTGTGTGTGTGTGTGTGTGTGTGTGTGTGTGTGTGTGTGTGTGTGTGTGTGTGTGTGTGTGTCACATTTTCTGAGCCTGCAGGATTACACCCACTGAACCTTGTCCCCTTGTTTAAGGGATAAGTGTTTATTGTGTCACATTTGTGTGTCTCAGTAGTGGCATGCCTATTCTTGCTACCTGGATTTTAGAATGGGAGATAATGTAAGATACAAACTTAAAAGAAGACCGTGGATTTAAGAGATCACAGCATGATAAAAAATCTATTTAGAGTTATTGTGGTAGAGTGCCACTTTACCTTCAGGTAATGCTTATTGTTCGTCCACTGATGTGCAAGCAACATCTATGTGTTTTGATGGAGTAATATAAGTGAAATTGTTTCACCGGTGCACATGTTAAGTCCTTCAAACATCTGTGCCGACGGACCTCTTGTGTAGCTTATTATGGTATCCACGGCTCTCGTTGTCACTAAAATGGTTAAAATGTATGAGCTGAGTGGATAACCTTTTTTGCTCTACATCGAGAAAAGCACTGAATGTATTTGGGTGCATGTCAGGAAGTTAGCACCTGGAGGCAATTAAAACACCCAACTCTTGCAGTTACCATCACAAAGTGCACCCGATTCTGGTGTCACAACTGAGTCAGCTCACACAGTGGCAAAGCATGCTCATACTTTTAGATTTAGCTTAGCGGTAATTTTGTTAGGACATTATTATCTCATATTTCAATGAAGGATAATAGCCTATAAATCCTGTTAGATATTACATGAAAAGGATTTTCCTTATAAATCCAGAACTTGCCGGAGGAAGAAGATGTTTTTAAGTTTACAAATAATTCAGTGATAGCTGCTCATACATCCACAGGTGCACCGCGAATAGGAACATCTATATGCTAATTTCTTTTGCCTTAATTTGTTTTGACATTATGACACTGACAGGTGAAGTGAATAACACTGTGATAACAAGGGAACATTTTGTCCTCAAAGTTGAGCAGGAAAAATGGATACATACACACATTCAGTATACAGTCATGGGATATACTTTCAAAACTTGTCTTCTATTTAGACATTCACCACTTTCTATTAATCCGATCGCATCAGAGGATCCCATCAGATTATCTCATGGAAATATATTTTTTTATTGGACTAAATATCGTTTAGAATGCAAAAGATGCCAAATGGGACATTGAGCCATTATTTTAAAGTGTTAAACATGACATCTGACACAACTGCATCATAGATAGTTTTGTTGTATAACAATGTGACAAGGTGTTATCCCCTTTTTAAATTGCACACAGAGAAACAGTGAAGGGCAGAAAATCTGATGATCTTAAAAAACTGAAAAAACATATGGATGGTTGGTTTCATATTTTAGCTGCGTTCCCCTAGTCTTGGGTACGCTGGATTTAACAACACTTGCCCATCCTTGATTATCGCTCCTCCTGAAAGACTCCTCTACCTTCTCTCCTCCAGATTTATTTTAGAAATTGAGACATTTTGTAATGGATTTCCAGGTCACAGACAGGATGACAAAGGAGACGAGGAGGAAAATGAGAAAAGGCCACAGACTAAATACAAACTAGGAAGGAAGGAACAGGTAAAGTCAGACAGGTACTAGCAAGGGGAGGGAAAACAACAGAGTGGAATAAAAACACAGAGCCACATGAAGCACTAAACTTCCAAATCAATCTGGGAGTAACTCAAAGAAGGACCAAGAATACATTCACAAACACGAGTTGGTTACAGAGTGGAGAAACGCAACAGTCACGTGGAAGAGAAACTTCAGCAAAATTTGAAAAAAATCTAAGAATTAACAAAATTCTTTGTTATCGGTGTACTTTAAAACTATAGTTCCTAGATGATAACCCTTAGACTCGGTCCTCTTGGTTTACTTGGTTTTTGATTAAAGTACACCGATCAGGCATAACATTTTGACCACCCTGACCCATCGAGGCGTGGACAGTAGATGTGTTGTGGTATCTGCACCAAGATGTTAGCAACAGATCCTTTAAGTCTTGTGTATTCTGACACCTTTCTATCAGAATTAGCGTTCAAGTTTTCAGCATTTTAAGCTTCAGCAGCTCGTCTGGTGGATCGGACTACGCGGGTCAGCCTTCGAGCATCAGTAATCCTTGTCCATGCATGACCATGTCGCTGGTTCACCACTGTTCCTTCTTTGGTTTCTGATAGATCACCCCACAAGAGCTGCAGCTTTCGACCCAGTCATCTTGCCTTCACAATTTGGTTCCTTGGGAATGTTCAAAATGTTTACTTGCTTCCTAATATTTCAAACTAACAAGGCTCCAAGATGAAGAGATAATCAGTGTTATTCACTTCACCTGTCAGTGATCATCATATTATGTCTGATCAGTGTAAATATAACATTGTTGTCCTGTAAAACAGAAGTATAGTGCAGCACATTTACAGTAAATGTACTTCTATAGTTAAATCTCAGCTCTCTTATCGTCTCTGTAATCAATTGCAGTTGACTACGATGACCTGGATGACTGAGAACCTTCACAGACAATTGCAGTTATGTTATTGTTTTTTGCCATTTCATCAGTTTACATAACTAATCTGTCTGATGTAAGAAGCGATCTTTACTGATTATTCTAGAAGCTTCATATGTGCAGACGTCCCACCACCTCATAAAAACATAAACATACACACATGACAGGAGCTTCTTATCAGCCAGTTAACCTACTCAAGGTTATGTAATCTTTAATTGTATTTATTGCTACCGTATGTTAGTAACAGCAGGATTCTTCGTGTGGAGGGAAGCCATAAAAGAAACAGAAAGCCATTCACACAATCGATTTAAACGAAAGAGAGAAAACTGTTGGAATTTAAAGAGCGCAGGGAAACAAATAACCTTTGAAATGATTCTCTCTCCATTTTCCCCATTTTTCAAACACTGAGTTTATCCCATTGGGTCATTATGAAACTTCGAGACAAAAGCTTTCTAATCCTGGCTCTTCTGCACTGCCTTTGATGGTTGGGCGTGCATGCAAGTCAATGAGCGTGTATGCGTGTGTGTTCGTTTGCCGGCATTAGTTGTACGCTGCATTGTGTGTCTTGACTAATGCTGCCCTAAGCTGCACGCTGACCCCACGGCACCCGGCGATAAGTGCATGTGTGTGTAAACCTGCAAGTGTTTGTGCGCAAATGTTTACATTAGATTAGCCAGAACTGAAATTATCTCAGCGGGTTGTTGCAGCATCAAGAAAGAGATACATCAAAGAGAAATAGAAAGGCATGCAGCCTTAAACTTCTCATGACTGTCAGAAAGCTTCAAATCAAAGAGTAGAAAGGTGCAGGTTTAAAAGAAGAAACAGCAGGTGGACTCTATCAAACACAGCAGAGCATATGGCGAAAGATGATGGTAGAAATTAGTATCCGGGAAGCATCGGCTCCTCCTCCCAAATCCCAAGAATATTAAATCCCGCTGTGGGACTAAAAGTTTGCACCAAACAAAGAGCCGGCGCCTGCCTTAGTTGGTCCCAAGAAACCGCTGCTGTCAAGGAACTGCGATGCTTTTGTTGGCCTACATCGATAAACCACGCCTCCCTCTCCACAATCCATCCAGTCCTCTGATTCCCTCGCCGCGGCTTTATTCTTTCACATCACATCTTTCTCACGTTAATCTGTGTTTCTACTTTCGTGCCAGCACCCCCCACATGTATGTGTAGGGTTAGTGAGCTTATTGTGTGTGTGTGTGTGTGTGTGTGTGTGTGTGTGTGTGTGTGTGTGTGTGTGTGTGTGTGTGTGTGTGTGTGTGTGTGTGTGTGTGTGTATAAGCACGCCTTTTAGGCAAGAGCACTAGTAGACCTCTGGTTGGACGCTAAAGCCAGGGTAGCTGGGGGAAATTAAAGTAAGGACTTATCACCACAGAAGGAAGAAGCTCTTATAGTGGCTCAGTAGCTGCTCAGTATTCTCATTGCACAATAGAAGCCATAGTGGATTGTACCACAATACACCGAATGGACGCTCTTTGGGAATTTCTGTTTTACATTCTATAAAAAAAACTGGAAAGTTTCGAAGTTCATGTGTTTTTGATTTATGACTTAACTTGCTTCTCTTTGTTATACCCAGAGAAGATGCACAAAATGAAAGGATGAACGTCAGGTTACTTTAGAAGCAAAGGCGGTGCGTTTTGCAACATCTTGCATTTGTTAGGCTGCGGTTTTTGTATCCCTGTGTTTGCTTTATGACATATCTCTAAATGTTTGACTGTGTTCATTAGACCTTAGCAGTGCCTTTGGAGTCCACAGGATAAAATGTATATTGATCTAGCACAATGGGCAGCCAGAAAATGCACCACATTCACTGCAGTGAGTTTGCCAACTCCATTCACTGAGGTGGATTTTATAGACAACTAACAGTGCCCGGCCTTCGCTGTTAGTGAGGGCCTGGATTCTAGAGGAGGGAGAAACCGTAGACATTTCTTTACAGCCAAATTAAAGCATTGAGTTAAAAAAATGACTTCTTTGTCTGAAAACGACAGCAAGTCACATTAAAAATGTATGCATGCACGCAGCCTGCAAGTCCTTGGGCTTATTTGATAGGGTTATGTTTTCAAAAAAGCAACCTAGAACTATTAAATCAAGCTGTATATTTTTTTTCATTTCATATCTTTTTTCTTAAAAGCACTTCTTTCCTTATCGGAGAGGAACAGCCTTTTACCATGTTCTGACTGTTGATGTTATATAGTTTGTGACGCACGTGCTTGGAACGTAATAAACTCAACAACCAGCTGATCCAAGCTGACTTGGCCAGAGCGTGAATGAGTAAAAAAACAACTACACATAAGAAATATTAGAATAGAGCCTGTTGTGATGTTAAAAATATCGGCCAATATATTTAAATATGAGATTTTCAAATCAAGAAATTCCAATATAGGTCTTAAAATCCTCTATTGATCCGGCTCTGATAAGAAAAGAATGAGACCTTCATTTTTAGTTGTGTTTTCTACACAGTACAATTCTAAACATCAATAAAAACGCCAGGAATAATTTTTGTTTTGGTTATCAGCATGCTGATATTAACAGCCATATAACCGTTTTATTTGGTTCTTTTGAGCCAGTTCTGATATTTAGATGAGTGTTTAATCATTAGCTAATGCTAAGCAAGCTTGATTAGCAAGCTGCATCCATAAACCATACAGATTTGTTGGATGGGCTGTGCCTCAAAGGAATAATTATTTATCAGATAATTCCACAAACCTGGAGATGCCTGAAACTGCAGATGGCTTCCACAGTTCTCAGTAGAGGTTTGTTCTTTGGTTTTTTTAGCATTTGATTTTTCACGTGTTCCACAAAGGAGGCCTACATGTCTGACTGTGACGCTACAGAATACTCTGTAAGTCATGTGTGGAAAAGTGAAGAATATGTTGACAAAAATAATAGAACACCTTTTACCAGTGCTTTATTTTACCTTTAAACATAGTTTACATTTTACATTCACACACTAATGATCTCATATTTACTAATTTGCATAACCGAGGTAAGCATTTAATTTATGTATGACATTTAGGTTCCTCACTTGTTGTGGTAAAGGTCAAATCATTCAGCCTGTGCTTATGTCCCAAACCTAAATTGGCAGGCCTTTAGTGAACTGTCACTTGGAAACAGTCACCTGGTGACGCGCATCTTTTTTAATATTGTGCTGAATAATTTCACCCTAAATAAACAGTTATTGTAGATCACTGAAACAGAACAGAAATCTCTGTTTATTTAATGTGTCGTTTTTTTCCCCCCCTTTTTTCTTTTGATTTATTCCAACTTATTATGCTTCTCTTTCTGTCTCTCTGTCTTTCTTTCTTCCTTCTCCGGTAAGCATTTTAAATCAGGGTCACAGTAGGGAGGCAGGCTAACAGGTTCAGCTCCGCACACACATCTCTATCTCTGCATTCATCAAAGCATACTATATTTTCTCTCTCTCTCTGTGTCGCTCTGTAGGGAGTTTGGCTGGAGGGATCCAGAGCTGCCAGAGGTGATCCAGATGTTGCAACATCAGTTCCCATCAGTTCAATCCAATGCTGCTGCTTACCTCCAGCACCTCTGCTTTGGAGACAACAAGATCAAATCTGAGGTATCAATCACTGAGGGAAACCTGCACAGACACAAGATTCTCACACACGGAGAAATTAAATATGTCATATTTAATTGACATAAATTAAATTATTTAATTTAATTGATGTCATAGCGCTACAACATAATGTTGCTTACACACACACATGCATGCTTTAACTCTGTAAGTTTAATCAGAACACCCACTGAAATTCTCTCCCAGGGCTTCCTCTGGTGCAGATGAACATTAAGGTAGAGTTTGAGTAACGTTCTGTGGTTTGCTGAACATTTTTTCGTCAGTGCTTTCTGTGCCACAAGTACGATTTCAGAGCTAGGTGCTCTATGACTCTGCGTGTGTGTGTGTGTGTGTGTGTGTGTGTGTGTGTGTGTGTGTGTGTGTGTGTGTGTGTGTGTGTGTGTGTGCTCGCATTAAAAATGTTTTTCATACTTATGGAACAGACAAATGGTGAAATAATACTGCAACTTCTCCACGGTGCTTTCTGTGTGGATTCACCAATAATGTTCCTGAAGCAGACTGCCTGTGGTCATTCTAGCATTGCAGCGCATCAGTTATCTTGCCAGCGGGCCTTACTTAAATTACACATATTGACATTTTGGAACAAACAGTAGTCTTTATTTACATGGCACCTCCACAAAGTGCTTTTTTCTGAAAACAATCTACAGCAACATAACATTTTAAAAAGAACACAGTAAAGAAAATCAACTATATATTGAAACAATGTATGCAAAAAAAATTAAAATAAGAAGTGACTAATTTTAGATAAAATTGTGAAAACTGGATAATCAATAAAGCAGTTAAAAGCAACCCAGAAATAACAAATGAATGCAGAATGCATCAAAACAAAACAAAACGGCAAAGTAGCAGATAAGTACGCCTGCTTTTCACTAGAGTTTTTTTAAGACAGACCCAAGTCTCTGATTTGTCCTGATTGTCTGTAAATGAGTTGTTCTAAATGCACCCAAGCACCATCATCTTTGATCATGGGTCACCATGAGAGAAAACAAAGTTTTGAGTCTTTAAAGCCAAATATATATCGTTTTTGACTATTCTTACGGTGGCCCTGAAAGATCAAACACACTGCAACCAGCTTGGGAAGTGATGATAATATTAAATCAAAACATACATTATCTGCATCTTTTTCTCCCTCCCAGCACAGAAGAATCTTCTGCTTCTTTTAAGCGTGAATCAATGCGGTCTTTCCCGTGCCTTCAGTCACTTCCACGGCTATTCCCTCACGCTGCTGTTTCCCCCAAAAACACTCCTGCTGTGAGAGTTGTTCCAGCTTTTTTTCCTGTTTGCTGGTGTTTTCTTAAGTCGCAGTGTGTTTGACCTCTCAGGGCCACCCTATATTCTTTGTCCGTTACACCAGAAGATTAAAACACTAAACAAAGTAAATGCTAACGATCAAAGCATTCATTCCGAATAGGTCTGATGCTCGGAAACCCAAAGGATCCGTCGCCATTGTTTGCAGATGCTTAGGAGCGACTTGAGGAACATGACAAAGAGTCCAAAGTGGAGCAAGATAATACAGAACACCCCCAGATGGCTGTGTTTGCAGCACAAGGGGGCCCTACCCAGTATTTAGACAGAGGTTTTGCTGTTGTAACAGATTTATGTCTATTGATGCTGTTTTCCACCACAGCTGTTTGCTAATTGATCTAATTAACTGAAAGCCCATCATGCTTTAGGGCTGGTCTGGCTGTCCTCGCATCCCGCACAGTGTTTTTTTTGTATTCATTTTTCCTCGGAAGTAAACCTGCATGCAAATAGATGCCTTTGTTGAGTTCACTAATGTAATGTTGGCGCTTGTGAGTTCAACCAAGAGTAAAAAAATAAAGTCTTATGTAATTTGTATGTACTGTACCAGGTGCCATTGCTCTCTAACACAAGAACAAAGATAAAGCAAGCAGGGGGTTAATTTTAGCTGAACTCCTCCTGAAGATGAGAATTACAGCTGCTGTTTTCTTCCTCCTTAGTCCTCTTTTGCTTTTTAATATGAATGAGTTAGCTAGTGTGTTTTCATAGAGGGAGGAGAGGAGCTATGTAGTACCAGAGACCAATGTGCAGATCATAATCATGCCACATAATAAATAACTTTATATGATAAATGTTTTATGAAGCTTAAGCACAAAAATCTACACATTGAAAAATCTGGTTAATTTGTTAACTTATTTAGTCCCTAATTGGAATTGATGAAGAAGGCTTTCTCTCAGTGTTCTTCATTCAGGATAAAGAACACCTGATTAGCATCACACATTGTGAGAAATCAGATGCTGAGCTGGAAGGCGGTGAATCTGCCCAGTTTCTTCATAGGAATCTTTTATGCTTTTCTCGGCATTATCTAGTTCTCTTTGTTGCGGCAAGTAATGAAGAGAACTGCAGTATGAAGTATGTGTCTGCACTGCAATATGTGAAGGTGTTGCTGAGTGTAATGCATTACATCAAGAAATGAAGATTGAAGACATGCCTTTGTTCACAATAAACTCTGCCCCAGTCGTGCGCACCTGCAGGAGCTCCGCCACACTGCTCATCAGATGGCATTAACTCCTCATTACGAGCACTTAACCCAGTTTTGCTTATAACTGCGTGCCTACACTTGCTCCTCCTGTCCTTTGGAGCCATCACTGCTCAGTGTCTTGCAGAAAACAGTTTCATCTGTCTCCTCAATGTCAACTCAGTTCAGCTCTGTTCACTTTATTAATCCCCATGGAGGAAATGGATTCGAGGGCAAACAAAGTTCTTCAAACAGCAATGAGCCAACAGGCATTAAAAAATAGAGTGAGGGAGAGACGAGGTTGTGTAAGATGACTGATGAAGTATGGTAGTATGTAGCGCAGGACTGCCAAAACTACAACCCAGGGGCCAAGCTGTTTTTGTCCTTGAGAAAGATGCCTGACTGGTGAAATAATAGACAGAGAGATCTCAGCCCGTTCCCATTCTCAAGGTGTCAAATACTGCTGTTATTCCAGAGCTGTTGGCATTCCCAAAATTACGCATAAGATGTGTTTTGTGTTTGTGCGTGAAACGAGTCTAGACAGTACTAAGTTTGATCTGTCACTTGATTGTAACACTTCTGGGAGACCCCTTGAAATAAAAGCCCTTTAAGCGTCATTTTTCAACTTGCAGAATTATTGTAGCACTCTGTCCTTTAATCACAGGGTGGTTTGGATGTTTTTTTTGTTTTTTTCCTAAACCTTACCAAAACATTATAGTGTCTAAACGTAACCAAGTACTTCAGTGCATTCAGTCATGTGAAAAGGAAAGTTTTCACAGGACTTTCTGAACCCCATGATTCAATACCCTGCAGGACCATGTTTAGCAGTCATTTTCTGCATGACTTTCTCAGTCTCTCACATTATTGCAGAGTAATTGCGTCCCATTCTTCTGTACGAGATCGTTTCAGTTCCTTACGATTTATGAACATCTGTTTATGCACAGCTCTCTTAAGGTCCCAGCAGTTCAATCAAGTTGAGGTCCAGGCTTTTTCCACACTGAGATTCTTTTGTCCTGATGCATGATCCCATCACGAGTTGTAGAATGTGGATCCAAACACTCAGACTCAGAATGCAGGAAGGAATTAACAAAAAGAGAACCATTTATTAAGGCTGTTGGCAGATAATCCACAAAAAAGGGATGAAACAAAAAGTCCAAAAAGGAACTGAAAACTATAAAGTATTGGAAACATAAAGACAGCTGAACTAAATCACAGAGCAAAAGCAAAGCACAGCTATCAAAATAAAGCAGGAAGTGAGATAACTAAACAGGGAAAACACACACGTGAATGAGGTCGACACAAGAGGATGGGAACCCTGATGAAGGAAATAGACTCTAAAGTATCTATGAATTAGACTAAATACACTGAAAATACATGAATCAAACCATGAGTCGAATAGATTATTTAAATAAACAAAACCTGAAAGCCCAAAAACCACAAATACCATGTCAAATGACCCAGAACCTTGACAGACCCAGTTTAGCTGTCAGAGTTGGCCTACATTTGACTCTGGAGTACTTTGGTATACAGAGTAGTTCATAGTTGCCTCAGTGACTGGTACGTGCCCAGGTCCTGCAGCTGCAAATCAATCCCAAATCATCACCCCTCCACCACCGTGTTTGATAGTTGGGATGAGGTATTTGTGCTGATATTCTGTGTTTGTGTGTTTGTTTTTAGACAAATGTGGCGCTTTGCATTATGACCAAACATCTTATCTTTGGTCTTGTCTCAAAGGGTCCTTGAAAGTAGAGTAATACATACTAATACGTATGTTTACTTCAATTCCACAACTGTTCTGTTTTGTTGCTAACAATAAAACTCTCCGGCATGATGGCGCCTGTGTTTGGCTTTGCCGCTGTCGGGTGTAGCTGTTTTCGCTCTATTGTTGTGTTTTTTCTCTCTACTCTGCTGTTTTTTAACTGTTTTAATGATGTTCTGGCTGCCTTGGTCTACGACCGTCTGACGCTATTATCCATCCGTTCGTCAATGACGGCCAAAGATGTTTTTTCCTCTTCCTTTTGTGGGACTTTCCATTCTCCACTCTTTTTCCCGCATTCCTCTGGTACCTTCCACCCTCTGCCTGTGACTGAATCTTCGGCCAACGCTTTCAGCGTTCCCCGTAGACTACGGAGAAGAAGAGGAAAGAGATCAGGCATCCAGGTGAAGCTTAGGCTCCTTTGGCGGCGGGGGCTGATTAGAAAGCGATGTCGGGCGTTTTCTGTTGCCTACGCACATGACAGCTATATGGAGAGGCCTGGCTCTCGTGTTATCTCAGAAGGGTTCATCCAGACTCTTCTGCTGACTGGTTTTTTATCCCCTCGGTGAGTGGAATATATGAACATGAAGGCTCTGATCTCGGGAATTTACGCCCTTTAGCTCGAGAAACTCGAGCTTCTACCAACAACAATGTTTTCACCCCGCTGTCTATGGCGCTCTTTAATGCCCGATCTTTGGCGAATAAATCGTTTGTGCTTAACGATTTCATTGTTTCTAAAAATCTGGACTTCCTGTTTTTGACTGAGACCTGGCAAAGGGGTTCGGATTATTCGTCTACTATTGAAATGTGCCCAAACGGCTTCTCTGTCATTAGCCAGCCTCGAGGATCTGGTCGTGGAGGAGGCCTCGCGGTGGCATTTCGGAGCCGTTTAGACTGCCGTGCAGTGAAAGTTGGACACTTTCTGTCTTTTGAGCTGCAGCTCATCAAAATCGGAAAGAAGGATCCTTTTCACTGTGCACTGGTTTATCGCCCTCCTGGCCCAAACAGCCCGTTCTTGGCTGAGTTTAGTGATTTTCTGTCCTCTACTATGAGGTTGTCTAAATTGCTTCTTGTGGGAGATTTTAATATACATGTCGATGATGAGTCCGACCCCTTTGCTAGGGGTTTTACCAGCATTATGGACTCTTTTCATTTTATCCAACATGTATCTGGCCCCACACACAACAAAGGCCATACATTGGACCTTGTCTTTTCTTTGGGTCTGAATATTGATTTTATTTGTTCTAAGGACATTTTTATTTCTGACCATTATTGTGTCTTTTTTAATATGTCTTTTTGCAAGCCTATGTCTCCTGTTCATCGGACAGTCATTTCCCGTACTATAAACCCCTCCACAGCACAGAAGTTCTCTGATGCTTTTAAATTAACATTATCCCCACAAAACGATGTTGATTTTTCTATAGATCTATTCAATTATCATTGTCTTTCGATCTTAGATGAAATCTGTCCGATTAAAATGAGACCTGTGCTTGTTTCTAAGTCTGTACCCTGGTTAAATGACAACATTCGTCTTATAAAACGAAATTGTCGTAAAGCCGAGCGGTTATGGAGGAAAACGCACTTAAATGTTCATCTCCTCTATTTAAAGGATCTTTTAGCCTCCTTTAACAGTGCTATTAGAGTTGCGAGGGCTGCTTACTTTTCTCAGTTGGTTACAAAGAGCAGAGGTAATCCTAAAGTTTTATTTGATACTATTACTAATATTATTACTCCTGCTTCACCTGCCGCCATTATCTCCTCTGTTGAAGATTGTGAAACTTTTCTTGATTTCTTTTTAGAAAAAATCAGTAACATAAGGAAAAACTTGTCCTTTTCAGCATCTGCGCTGTCTGCTCCCACGCCAGCTCGGCCTGTCGTTTTAGAAGGTTTTTCACCTGTTTCACTACCAGAGTTGGAAAAAATAGTCAGTGCAACAAAATTATCCACTTGCTCTCTTGATGTGTTACCTGCATCATTATTTAAAAATGTTTTTTACTCTACTGGTCCTTGCATTCTTACTATAATTAACACCTCCTTGGCTTCGGGCATAGTCCCTGCCTATTTTAAAACTGCTGTTATTCATCCTTTGTTAAAAAAGCCTATGCTGGACCCATCTCTCCCTAGCAATTATAGACCAATTTCAAAAATTCCGGTAATCGCTAAGATTTTAGAGAAGATCGTGGCTAAGCAGCTTACAGCAGTCTTAGATAATTATAGTATTTTCGACAAATTTCAATCGGGCTTTCGTAAAGTCCATTCCACCGAAACAGCCCTTCTTAGAGTTTCTAATGATATTCTGTTACAAAGTGATGCAGGAAATTGTTCTGTTCTCTTAATGTTGGATCTTACGGCGGCTTTTGATACTGTTGACCATTTTATCTTACTTAACAGGTTGAAATACTGGGTCGGTGTCTCTGGGACTGCATTGAAATGGTTCTCCTCGTATCTCTCTGACCAATTTTCCTCTGTGGCAGTTTCTAAGTATAGATCATCTTCTGCGTCTCTGTCTTTTGGTGTGCCACAAGGCTCTGTGCTGGGGCCATTACTGTTTTTAGTCTATTTACTCCCTCTCCAGCACATTCTGAGCCCTTTTGAGGATATTTGTTACCATTGTTATGCAGACGATATCCAACTCTATATATCTTTTAAGCCGGAGGAGGTTTCTAAGCTGCAGCTTTTAAATGTGTGCTTGGAAACCATTAAAGGCTGGATGGCTGAAAACTTCCTCCAACTAAATGATAACAAAACCGAAGTCCTCTTATGTGCCCCAGATAGACATAGACCCAGTATAGTAAATGCTCTTGGTCCTCTTTCAGCGTTTGTAAAACCATCTGTCAGGAACTTAGGGATTATCCTTGATCCTGCTCTTACGTTAGATAGTCATGTTAAATCTCTTGTTCGGTCCTGCTTTTATCATTTAAGAAATATCTCTAAATTGAGCTCTATAATATCCTATACCGAACTCGAGATTGTTATTCATGCTTTTATTTCATCACGATTGGACTATTGCAATTCCCTGTTTACTTGTTTAAACAAAGGTTCCTTGGAGCGTCTGCAGATCGTTCAGAATGCTGCAGCAAGACTTCTGACGAAAGTTTCTAAATATTCACATATAACACCGTTGCTTAAGCAGTTACATTGGCTTCCTGTCGAATCTAGAGTCCATTTTAAGATTTTGGTTTTAACTTTTAAGGCTCTTCGACAACAAGCACCACCATATATTATTGAACTTTTGCAGCCCTATGCCCCTAGTAGGTCTCTGAGGTCGAGTAGTCAGGGCCTACTTGTCATTCAGTATACGAGACTGAAAACTAGGGGTGATAGAGCTTTTGCTACTGTGGCCGCTCGACTTTGGAACTCATTGGATTCATTGATTACTTTTAAAAAACAGCTAAAAACTTATCTTTTTAAAATTGCTTTTTGTTAACTTTGTTTGTTTTTTGTCTTTTAATCTGTTATATCTGTAAAGCACTTTGTGATGTCTATCTAGAAATGTGCTATATAAATAAAATTTTACTTATTTTACTTACTTACTTATAACCACGTACTCTTACCAAATACTCTTAGCGCCGTTCATTTTAAGTTTTTGTTGTTTGAATGTTTGCACAGCATGACTGTAAAACGAAACAAAAGTGAATAACTTAAAAAAAACAAGTTACACGTCACCCTTGGTAAGAAAGATCTCCATATTTTTGTTCCCTCTATCTAAAAGAAAAAGAGGTAAATCTACAATCACTTTGCTGCTGGTTGTATTATTTGGGGTTATGTGTTGGTTTATTAAAATGCACTTGTAATTGCAGTTTTTTTGACACAATATTAAGTTCTTTATATTATCCTAACCACCCCAGGTTACAGGGAATATGTAGTGACTAATTTTGTAAACAGCCAGTATCGGCTCTGGCATTTTCAAACACATCTGTGCAATAAGGCTTAATGCTGCGGTACAAAAGTCATGTTAGACAAGCATCTCTGCACAATCTCTTCCACTGCTTTTGTTTTTATGGAGAGGAGCCAGTCTGCCCTACATTTTCTCTTTGTCTAGACAGAGGAAAGCAGGGAGGGCTGATAGGACAGAAAGTGCAGTGGCTGGCATTTCAATAAATCTCGTATCAGTGAGAGGAGCACCAGCATAGCCTGTTTGTTTATTTTAGTACTAACAAGGTAAAAAGTACAATTCACCTGTTAACATTTTGTGAGGAGATTGGGGTAAACGATGCTCCAATGTCTTTCAGGCTAAATAAAAACACCCCTCGTTTTATTATAATCCACACCTTATATCTGTCCCTCCTCTCTGGTCTCAGATTCGGCGGCAGGGTGGAATCCAGCTGCTGGTGGACTTGTTGGACCACAGGATGACTGACGTGCACCGCAGCGCCTGCGGAGCCCTGAGGAACCTGGTGTATGGCAAAGCCAACGACGACAACAAGATCGCCCTGAAGAACTGCGGAGGCATACCCGCTCTAGTGCGACTGCTCCGGAAGACCACAGACGTGGAGATCCGAGAGCTGCTCACAGGTAACACACGTGCACATACGCTATCTAAACAAAAGTTTTGGACCACGCCTCTTTATCTTTGAATCCTGGTGTTTTCAGTCTCAAGCACCTAGCCATGCAGCCTGCCTTTTAAAACATTTATGAATGAATGGGTCATTAAAGTGGTCGCTCCATACAGTCGAGTACAGGTCAATTTGTGAATTCTCTTCCCTCCTAGATCTTCCATACCATAGCAACTTAGATACCAAGCCAGACAATAGTTACAAATTACAGAGCGAGATCGCTCCAAAACCTCTTTTAGATTAAAAACTGGCTGCTTCATTACATGTGCTACAATGGCTGAGCAGTTCTTGTTGGTGTAATCTATAAGTGGCCCAGTACTTGTCCGTATAGTGTATTTTGAAGTTGCCATCATTAGTGAATACTCACCATATTTCCTGGGAACTAACCAGATGTGTATCCTTCTCCTGGACAAATGAGGCTTATTTTTGTAGAACATTATGTGAACCTCAACTAGCACTAGGCTTGTTGGACATTTCAGCCTGAGGAAAGGGCTTGAAATTGAATCAATAGAGTCATGGGCAGCTAAGGCTCACTGATTCACATGTTGAGCGAAGGCTGGCCTGTGTGGTCCGATCCAACAGATGAGCTACTTAAGCTCAAATTACTGAAAGAGGGAATGCTGGTTCTCATAGAAAGGTGTCAGAATACACAGTGCATCATTGCATAGCTGCAGAGAAGTCAGGGTGCCCATACAGGACATAAAGGTCCTGTTGCTAATATACCAAATACTATAAAACTGTAATTCAAGAAAAAGTCTTAGATTTTCTACCTGTGGGTACTCCTTCGTACTATAGTCCCTATATAGTCCTCACACACGTTATTTTCCTTCACATGGACAATACAGATATGACTATATTTACAGAGAGCAGTCCAAGACACAAAACATGCCGCATTATGCATGTTTCCATTTACACTTCAGCACAAATACAGAGGCACACACACACTCACACAGAGGAGACAACTGTTTACTGCCTGCCTACTTCCCCGTACTCATCAAGTGCTGTTGACTTGTCAAACTGAATTTCTGTGCAAAGGTCTGTACTGCACTTGTATCCACAGCATGATTGTATCCTCTGTGAGTAAACACAAATATCTCCATAGAAATTGTGTTCAGGGTGGACTAATTTGAGGTTCTATAATCCACGTGGAGGTCAGCATTTGTAAACTCGGATAGATTAAAGGATTACCAGCAACGCCTCTTTTTTACAGCATTTACTGTATCCTGGCAATCTCTTTTCTGATTAGAGTTTACATGGACGGCCACACACTCTTACCTCTCGAGAGGGATGGAGAGATGATGGAGCCAGAAGAGGAATGTTACTTAATTTTCAAACTGATCTACAGCCAGAAACTCCCAGGGGTGGGGCGGGGTGTTTCCAGTCCATGAGCCAAATGAGAAATATAGATTTCTCTTACCAGCACCAGTACTCATGAAAACATCTTTGCTATGGAGCTGCAAAGAGATGGATATTTGTCCTATGATTTATGCCTTTTATTGCCGTAGTCAGCCTGTGAGGACGTGTAAGCAAATCAGTGACGACATTAATACCACTAACAAATGAACCAAATAGTAACAAAGATCTAATTCTCTGGGAATCCTTGGGTTGATCTTTGCCACTGATGGGTTGGTACTGACCTAAACAAACTTTGTTCCCTTCCCACTGGCAGTGGCCTCCCCTCAGCAGGACAGTGCCACTCGCACACGGAAAAAATGCTAGGCATTGACTTGAGGAACATGACAAACAAGGTGTTGATAAGCTTACATAGCCCATTCTGGTCGAGCATATATAGAATGCATGGTTGCACTGTCCTCCGACCCAGAGGACCCAAAAGAACCAGACATCAGAGGACATTCCCATGTATCTATGCCCTGATGGGTTCAAAGCTATTTTGGCAGCGAAAGTGGGTTGTTTCATTGTCGTCTGATTCCTGTAATTGTCTAATCTAGTACTAGACCACATGAAACCATTACTTAGCCATGCCAAATTTGTACTAGATTAACAGGAAGAGTGTGAAACTGAAGTCTAATCCATATCTATTCAATTCACAGAATTGTTGTTCACAAACAAGAGTGTTTCAATTCAGAGAAAAACCCAAAAATCATATGACCCCCTATGAGCAAGCACTTTGGCAACAGTGGGAAGGAAAAACTCCCTTTTAACAGGAAGAAACCTCCAGCAGAACCAGGCTCAAGGAGGGGCGGGGCCATCTGCTGCGACTGGTTGGGATGAAAGCAGGAAACAGGATAAAGACATGCTGTGGAAGAGAAACCGAGATTAATAACAAGTGTGATTCAATGCAGAGAGGTCTATTAACACATGTTGAGTGAGAAAGGTGACTGAAGAAGAAATACTCAATGCATCATGGGAATCCCCCAGCAGTCTACACCTATTGCAGCATAACTAAGGGAGGATTCAGGGTCACCTGGTCCAGCCCTAACTATATGCTTTAGCAAAAAGGAAAGTTTTAAGCCTAATCTTAAAAGTAGAGATAGTGTCTGTCTCCTGAATCCAAACTGGAAGCTGGTTCCACAGAAGAGGGGCCTGAAAACTAAAGGCTCTGCCTCCCATATTCTACTTTTAAATACTCTAGGAACAACAAGTAAGCCTGCAGTGCGAGAGTGAAGTGCTCTAATGGGGTGATATGGTACTACAAGGTCATTAAGATAGGATGGGGCCTGATTATTTAAGACCTTGCATTTTGATTCCAAAAGAAGAATGTATTGCATACAAATGACATCACAGGGCTTTCAGGCCACCTTGCTATAAGGACCTTACCCACAAACTGAGTATCGTTGAGTCAAGCTGAGCCGAGTAGGTACTAGTGGAAAAGAGGCATTAGTTATGCTGCAGTAAGCCTAGGCTGCTGGGGACTTCCCATGCGCTGTTTCTTCTTCACTCTTACTGCTCTGCATCTACTCATTAGTCATGATTAATCTCTGGCTCTTTTCCACAATGTATTTATTGTCCTGTCTGATTGTTGATAGCACCAAGAGAAGCCACAGTCTGTGGATGAATCTCAGCCGATTACTTTGATGATACAGTGCCAAGTAGTTTTCATTTGGTACAATTACATGGGATATTTAGGCTCGACCTAGATTTGGGGGAATACAGTAAAGTCCTTTTTTTCTGTTTTACAAATCTGAAATCAGGTTTTTAACAGCATTCTTATTTTATCGAGGATGTCTAACACCATTTCATGACAGTATTCCAAGCAGCTAACAAATTCTTGGAGACATTAGGAGAGGTTTCAGTCCAGCTTACCTGTAACTATGAAAACTTGTTTTCCCTCTCTGCAAACTGTCCAAAAGCAAAGTGTCTCCTCACACAAAAGCTGCACAGAGCCTTTGCCCACATTCCAAATTATTTACAGCAGCACTTCACACATCAGGCTGATGTGAGATATTGGTGAGAGACAAACAGTTTAAGAAGTATATGGGCTGATATCCCACAGTTCTGAATAGTAATGGAAAAGTCTTATTAGGAAAGTTAAACCAAGAAGCATGTCAGCTCCAACATACAGCCACATGGTGTTGAGTTTGACCCGCGTGTGCATTTCTGAATATGCATATGTGTGTAGTGAGTCTAGAAAAGGTTTTAGGCTTAGCAGAGATGGAAATAAAAGGGTTTTGTATGCTGCTAGAGTCTTAAAGAAGATTACCATATAAATTAGAGAAGCAATTCAAGGCACGAAGCACAGAAATCCCTCCTGTCACAAATTAATCAGCTGAACGACCGACCGGACGTAGACAGACCATGCTCTCCTCTCTTCTGTCTCTCAAAGACCCAGAGGAAATAACTCTCTCTCCCTCCCTGTTTGCCAGCCTCTCTCACTCCCTCTCTTATCCCTCTGCGCTCAGATTCTTGTAATTGGTCTCTCTCTTTTCTCCTGTCTCTCTCCTGTCCTCTTTGCCTTTCTCCATCTCCCTTTTTTTTCCCATCTTTTTCTATATTGCCTGCCCTCTCTGGCTCTTGCTTGCTCTCTGGTGAGCTTTTTGAATCAGGATCACAGTGGGAAGTCAAGCTGCCTGCCTTGGTAGCTACAGACTCGCACAGACACGCAAACATGCACAAAGGGCTGGTTCACAAGCACACACATTCATTCACGTGTGCAGCTTGCTTCATGGCACAAAAAGTGACAAGCAGGCTTGTTGCTCTGTGCTCTTCAGTCTCTTTCAGTTCAGTAACTACGGTCCTTTTTTTTACCTTCTGTCTTTAGAACTAATAAAGGTTATATGGGGGGAATAAAGCAGATTGAACACACCAAATAGCAGCATTACTGCTGATGCATGATTGTGTGTTCAACATCTTTTGTTCTTCATGTTATTGTTGTTCTCTGTGCACCTCAGAAGTAGGTGAGGTTGTGCTCCATTCTGTTTCCAGTACGTTAAATTTGCCCGGAGCTGACCCTGGGCACCCAGGCGAGACGGGCAATAGTTAGACTCTGGGTTTGCTGAAAGGGAAAGACTGCTGCCCCTGGATCCAGACAAGCAGCAGAAGATGGATGGTTGGACATATTGACGGATGGAATACAAATGTTAGATTTATGAAGAATTATCAAAATAGTGTAAAGCAGGGGTGTCAAATTCAATTGCACAGGGGGCCAAAACTCAAGGCACACTTTAGGTCGCGGGCCAAACAAGATAAACATTTATTGAACACACTAAAACAATGTTTTTTAAACATAAATATGAATAAAAACAGACAGGAATATTATTCCAGATTAAATAAACTTAAAAAAAATAAACTTTAACTTTAAATATTTTGCTCTTCATAAAACTATATCCTGTCAAAATTATGCAAGTTAGAAATATGAACATGCTGCCAAAAACCCCAGAAAAAATAAATGAAAGCATACACAAGGTTCGAGCCGCATGTAGACGGAGCTGGGCATTGCTTCAGGAATGGAACTAATAAACTGTGCGGGCCATTCAGTGTCGTACTTTCCCTTGAGTGTATCATTACACCGCAGCTCCATCTGAATCTGCACAGGTGCAATTCAGCAAAGTCCGCTGACTTGGTTCAGCATTACTTGGCAACAGAGAAAGTGAGACAAGTTGCACTGGTGCATTTGTGACAGCTTCACTTGAAATACCATCACCGCATCATACATGCCATGTCCATGAACTGACAGATTTCATTGCTGAGCTCAAAAACTCTATTGAGAATTTTTATCCCAACTCAGCCAACGGACCTCTGTATGATAAGGAATGTCGGCAAACTCTGAATCTATTTCCCGCATAAAAGACTGAAATTGACGGTGATTTAAACTTTTAGCTCAGATAAAATTTATGGTTGGCGTTACGGTGATCATTACATGCTCCATTTTTAGGACTTTACCACACAGCGTTTCCTGGTGTATGATGCAGTGATATGCTGTTAACTCACCGGTACAGTTCTCCTCCTGCATCTTTACTCGCATCCTGCTGACTAGTCCACTTTTTTCACCGCACAACACCGGCGCTTCATCTGTTGTAAGTCCAACAAGTTTGTCCCAGGGCAGTTTCATGTCGGTTACACTTTGACATACGTTTTAAAAAATGTCTTTTCCTGTAGTTGTCCCATGCATCGATTTAATGTTCAATATTTCCTCTACACGGATGAAGATGGCCAGCTGTGCAATGTCCATCATGTCTATACTTTCATCCACAGCAAGAGAGTATGCAATAAAGTTTTTGCTTCTTTCACACAACTGTGTTCTTAAATCAGTGGCCATCTCACAAACCCGATCAGCAATCGTATTTCTCCTCAGGCTCACATTTGCCAAAATCTGCGTTTTGTCTGGACACAAGACGTCGCACACCTTCATCATGCAGCTCTTCTGAGTGCCGGGCTGATTTGGCTGTCTCCTCTGCTACAATAAAACTTGCTTTCACAACAGCTTCACTTTGTGATTTTTGCTCTGGTGAAAAAAGTCTGCTGAAATGTCAGATTCTTCTTTAGGCTTCTACTTTCTGTAGTTTCTGCTCTGCATTTAGGTTTTTCAGCTTATCCTGACGTTTTGTCTGGTAGTGCCGTCTTAAATTAAATTCCTTAATTACAGCCACATTAGCTCCACTGATAAGACACACGGGTTTACCAGCAATGTCTGTAAACATATATTCAGTCACCAGTGTTGGGGAGTAACGGAATACATGTACCGCCGTCACGTATTTAAAATACAAAATATGAGTAACTGTATTCCGTTACAGTTACCGTTTAAAAAGGTGGTATTTAGAATACAGTTACTTTGTTGAAATAAATGGATTACACTGCGGTACTTTCCTGGTTCATATTGTGGTGGGTCAGGACTGTTTGGGTGTTGTTTGACAGCTACGTTCTGTTGTTCCAGGTGGCAGCGTTACGGTTGCCATGGTTACAGGGCGACGCTCTCTCTCTCTCTCTGCGACTGTGTGTTTCCTGGGTGAGAGAGCGCCTTTTTGTTGTTGTTGTTGTTGTTGTTGTTGTTGTGCTAAGCTACCAGGCAGAATGCTATAGGCATAGCTCTAAAGAATGTAGCCTCATGGGCAGTGTAGTCCGTGTTGCATTGAGAATGGACTGCCATACCCGTTATGTGTCTGTGAGCAATAGGAGGGAGAAAAAGGATAGTGGAAAAGTCTGAGCTGTCATCGAGCAAAAACGGGAGCTGGAAGCATGTAAATATAATAATAACCACTGCAGCCAAGAAGAGTGCCTGACGAGCCCAGTTGTAAGTAAGGACTCGACTGTACACTGTGTTTGTGTTTTCCTCCGAAACAAGAAGTTCCGTTGGAGCAGCCTTTCAACGCCTCTCTCTGTCTCTCGCAAGAAAAGTTGACCCACACAACAAAGTAAAGCTATTTTTCAGCTACGAGCTGACATCACACAGCAATAGTACATTCGCGTAGTTGTACAAAGTATGATAATATATTAAGTAATCCAAAGTATTCAGAATACGTTACTGTCATCGAGTAACGTAACGGAATACGTTACAGAATACATTTTGGGGAATGTATTCTGTAATCTGTAATGGAATACATTTTAAAAGTAACCTTCCCAACACTGTCAGTCACCCACTGGCGCTGAAAGGTTCTGCTTTCAGAATCAACTTTTCTCTTCGCCATTGTGAGCGGCTAGCTTCGCAATAACAGAAGTTTGACCTGATTGACGCCACCCCCAAAGAGCTTCTCCATTGACGAGGGAATGTTCCCAGTTAGCCTAGCGTTCAGCAAGGAGGATGCCGCACTGCATTATGGGATCTGTAGTTTGTATATTATTAGCGCCTCATATCGCCGGGCCATGCATAACAATAATAATACATCTATATAAAATGATCTCGCAGGCCGGATATAAATGTACGCCGGGCCGGATGTGGCCCGCGGGCCTTGACTTTGACACATGTGGTGTAAAGGATATATGAAGAGTCACAGAGAAGCAGGAAGAACTAGGAGCTCATGGTGGATTCAGTTGAGAAAACCGAACAGTTATTTTATTAACCCCAAGCTTTACCTGTCTATGTTTTAGTCATTTTAATTCTACACGAGGTCCATTTATTGCTGCTATGAACATGTTGGTGAAAATGATTAGCTAATCTGAGCTACAGAGGAGTGCTAATAACATGACATCGGCCCCCTCTGACTCACAGCTTGCTGCGCTTTCTTTAACTTCTTTATTCCCTTCACAGATTTGCGTTCTGTCAGTAGCTGTGGTTCCACTTGTCATTACAATACAACTTTTTTTTTTTAGTCAGTCATGGGAGAAAACACCACTGCAAGCGACAGGTCCGGACTGTTCACGCTGGTTAGAAGCAGATATGGAAGCTGTCAGAGTCGTACTGATGGGAACGCTCCACAGTCTAGATGCAGTCCAGCAACGGTGCTCATCAAGCTTTAGCAGAGCAAAGAGGACATCAGCTTGATAGAGTGAGGGGCTCATATGAAAAAAGGGAGGACTAAAAGAACAATTCTTGATTATTAACAGAATGTAATAGTTAAGGACGCCTGATAGGCCAATGCATGAAAAGATATAAAAAGATGAACATAAAGCTGCACAAGACTTAAAATCAGTGGAAATAATGCAAAAATATGTTTTTGTGCATGCCGCACATCCACAGTTAATTATGTAAACATGCAGCAGTTTTGTTCCCTTGAGTTCTACGGTGCTCATTATCTTTTCAGTCCATTTAAAATGATTTTTAATGCAGTTCCTCTGTTAAGAAAATATCAAGCCTCTTTCATAATTACAGGTAAATAATAAGTCCATTCATTAAAACCAGATTGAATCTCATGAAGAATGGGATATTACCACAAGTCTTCTTCCTTTCCTACTTTCTTTCTGCCATATTGCAGAAGCACTCTGGTTGACCTTGACATAAACTATATAAAATGCTTCCCCACAGTGTTTCCAGTGATCAGTGACAAAGTCATTAAAGGACCCAAACTGTGTAAATATAATTACTCACTTTGAGGCTCATTAATGCACACAGCTATAGGCCAGTGTAGACCAAGTGATTAAACAGTAATCATTATGACAACAGAGTAAAGCTGACACCTATGATTTTAATTTGAGGTTATAAATGTGTCACTTCTGGGCCAACAAAGCGCTGCTCTGATTATGTGCCAGTATCAGTAGCTGCAGAGTGCAACGCTGACAAACATGGTAACATCAGCTCTCCTCCTATTCTAAAAACTTTAGGATATGACATATGATGCCTGAAGAAAGGTGTTAAAATAATATAAAGCCAAACAGATTAAAACTCAATCACAATATCAGATTTTCATGATTGTAGTGCTTGAATAATCATCGCAATCTGTTGAATTCAACCGTAACTTTATTGATTGTGTGTAGCCTTTTTGGACAAATTGAGTAGAAATGCAATCACACTGAGTCTGTATTACACAGTTGTTACCATATTATTCACACAGTGTTGCTATTTCACCTTTAAATATCATCAATACAAGGTTATCATGACACCCCTAATACTGATATAAAGTCAAAAAAGTCAGTGAACTTGTCACGGTCCTGGGTCGGGTCGACCCAGCATTTTGAGTTTCTTATGTTTTGGTTTATTTTTGCATTATGGATTGGTTATTCTCTGGTGATACTGTTTTGATTACAATTATATTCTGATTCTTTAGTTATCTGATGATGATGATGATTATGTCTGGTTTAGGTTTTGTTATCTTGCCCTTATGTTTGGTTTAGGTTGCCTGTGCTTGGTCTTCTCTGCCCGTATGTCCCTCTGTTTGTCCATGACGTCATTATGCCTGTTTACGAGTCTGTCTCTGTCTGGCGTGTGCTTCCTGTCTTATTTTGTAGGTCTGTGTCCTTTGTCAGTGCGTTCAGCTTTGTGCTCTCCCTGTCTCGTCAGTGTAATCAACGTCAGCCGTGTCTCCCAGCTGTTTCCTCTTTGCTCCGTTCACCTCTTGTATTTAGTGTCTGTGTCTTCCCCTACTCGGTGTCGCATCGTTAACGTCTGTTCACCCTCACTTGCTGCGTGTTTAGGATTTCCAGTCCTCCTGCATCTCTGTTTAGAGTTTTGTTTGCTTTTGTGAGTTTTATTTTATCTTGATGTTCTGCTCCAGCAATAAAGCTGCATTTTCTGTCTAAACCTCGTGTCCTGAGAATCCTGCATTTTGGGTCCACCACTCCTGCCTGCCTGCCACACAGCCGACCATGACAGAACTAGCCATTGTAATTAAGTCTGCTGATATCAGCACAATCTCACATATATTTCATAACCTTTTTATTCAGTGAATTTATTCAGTCAAGATCGGTATAAAAGCTGCACGTAGGCTGTTCTTTCAAGTCAAATCCATACAATGCATCTTTGTGCTGCCGTTGACCCTGCTTTAAGAAATCTCCTTTCTGTGTCATGTAAGGCAGCAGTCCCCAACCTTTTTTGCGCCACGGACCGGTTTATGCTCGACAATATTTTCACGGACCGGCCTTTAAGGTGTCGCGGATAAATACAACAAAATAAAACTAGTACCGGTACCGAAAAAAGAAGATTTATTCATAACACACGTGAAAAGTACCAGGAAAACCGAGGTAACGATAAAAACGATAACAAAATAACGCTGAAAACCGATAAAAACCCTGAAAACCATACATTTCACACCTGAGCCTCAACTCTCGTGGCCCGGTACCAAACGACTCACGGACCGGTACCGGTCCGAGGCCCGGGGGTTGGGGACCGCTGATGTAAGGGATAAAAATGTGAGCCTGGTCACTTTCAGCTGCAAGACGGCTGGCTCAGCGTGTCGCCAGTGATCTTCAGGGCTGCCTTAGCTGTAATCTACATTGTGTTTCTACTGCACAATTTCAGCAATTAGTAAAGGTGACAACTGATTTATCCTCAGTTGTTCAAAGGACTGCGGAGCCACTCAGAAGGCAGGTGGTGTACACAGTCTGTCAGAGGAGTGTGGTCTCTCTTACTACAAAACCCCCCCTGCTGTTCTCAAGGTCATACCACTAGCGTGGGCTCCCTAGAGATGTTATGTACGTAACTTGAATGCAAGCAGCTCCTGAAGGGGATTTCTTGTTGGAACTTATAGCAATTGTAGGCCTATAGATGAAAAAGCTAGAAAAGCACATTAGCAGAGGTGAGCTTCCCTGTGAGACAGAACAAACATCTTTGCTGGTTTATGTATTTTTTTTGCACAGTGTTCACTTGACTTTTCTCATAAATGAGTTTAGGTGCAGTGATGCATTTCAACAGATATAGAGCATATACTGTACTGCTCAGTGGGCAGGATGGTTTAACCATATGCTTGAGAGTATGATATGTTGTGTAATAGGAGTGTGTTCTTTTATTTTTTTTTCCCTTTTTGTGCGTAAGGAAACAATAACTAAAGCTGATAATTGACTGCACTGATGTAGAGTGTGCAGTTTTTTCTTAAACGGGTGAACATTCAAGTACTAGTAGCTTCAAATGTGGCTTCGATAATAGTTGATAATAGTTGTTGAATAGACATCCAAAAGATGACTTTGTTGGCTGACCAACATTGAGATTTGGTTTAAAAGGAAAAGTGACAAGCTGTCTTCTCAGACTGTTAAACGACGTCTAGAAAAAACATTTTTGCATCAAACTTTGGTTGAAAAGTGAAAGGAGAATCTTAATAAACAAATTCAGCCTCAGACGACCAACAGGTTTGAACCCACAATCTTCTTGCTGTGCTGCGGCAGTGTTAAGGTTCACGTCGGAGAATTACAGTCCTAATCAGATGTATTTTAATATAGTTGTAGTCTGATGACTAGCCCAACCTTCATGCCTTTGGAAAGGTAGACACACAAACAGAATGGCAATCTCTGAAGTCTCAGATTCAAAGTGGTCCACAACAAGGATGTGTCAAAAAGCAAGCACTTACTGAAATACACTGGGAGACTTGAGGAATAAAAAATGAAACGAGAGCAAGATCAAGTGGGGGACAAAGGAACCTGTTGCAGAAGAGAGAAATATGACAGTGGGATGAAAGTACGCTGCAAATGAAAGATGGGAAATGGCTTCACAGACAAAGAGACATAGCCAACATATTCATTTCCCCTCCCTCCACATAACAACCTCCTGCTGCCACTCATGATGTAAGGCTGAGGCAATTAACCTCCTTCATCTGTCACACACTCATGACTGTGTGTGTGTGTGTGCGTGTGCGCGCATGTCTTTAAGGGCTTGGATGCAAGTGTTTGTGCATGCCTGAATCCATGTGTGTAAGCAAGCAATAACATGAGCCAGTGTACATCGAGGCAATATTATGTGTGCACGAGACTGCGCGCGTGTGTGTGAGAGAGAGCGTGTGTTTCAAATCAAAGATAAAATCCCACTGCCTTTCACCTCAGGGAGATGATGTCATACCCTGCACAGCGAGTAGCAATGCTGGCAAACAGCTGACTTTACTCAGGATGGGGAAAAGTCATCTTTGTCTTGCAGCTGCAGCATGACATCATTCATTGCATTTTTGACATGTGCAATATGTGTTTATTTCTTACTTATCCACTCATTTAGCATGCATTGAAAATGGAAATTCACATTGTGGGAGAGTCACTGTTTTTCATTAGAACACTGCAAGTTGCAGACATGTTAAGTCCGTCAGACCAAATTTAATACTGAAGAGCAGATCTGTCAGAGTTGTTTAGACACCACTAAGTTAAAAGAGATGAAAATAGATATTTATATGATCAAATTTTGAAATATGAAAAATGACATCAACTTACAGGCTATAACTAATGTGTGATCTATAACAATGGGAAATTACACACTGTGCTCCAACAGTTTAGCCACAGGACATTAAATGCATTATTTTTAGATTTTGCAGAATGTAGAGCTAATTGGCTATTTTCATCACAATAAGCAGCCTCTGTGTTGTTCACAGATTAGGAAATGCTACTGGGATAGACAACATCTAACACTTTAAAAGATTTTAGTAACAATTTAGGCATGCATGCATGGATTAATTGCAAATTACAAGCTCTTGCAATCCTCTTGACTTTCCAGGAAAAATGTCTTAATTCTTTGCATCATTTTTTAAATAAACATACATGTAGGAGCTACTTTGCCCAAATATCAGACACATTTGGGCCTTTTGGCAAAACTCTGTCACCACACTGCCAAGTGTTGTGTGGGCCTCATCTTGCCCAGAAGTCATGTAGCATGCTTAACATGGGTTGTGGCAAGTATTGTGTGAATGCTGTGGGTGTATGTGTGGCCCAAATGTCACAATGTAACAAATATCTGTCTCATAAGGTGTGCATGAGAATCCAGAGATATAAAGACATTGATTCTTCAAAGTGATGCTGCTAGCAACAAGTGGAATTTAAAAAAAACATATTAAGGTTTCGTCAGAAATTTTGAAAATCTACATAACCAAAACTATCCTTATATAAACTGCTTGTAGTTTTAGTGTCATTAAAAAACAACAACTACTACTTAACATTACTGTCCAAGAGAGAAATAATCGGTGCATTGTGTTGTTTACTTAAATTACATCCGAGACCTTTGTGCCTAGCTGATTCTTCTTCTTCTTTTAGCTGCTCCCTTTAGGGGTCGCCATAGCAGATCATCGGTCTTCATCACACCTGATCTCTAGCATCCTCTTCTGTCCCACCAGCCTTCTGCATTACCTCCTTCACTACACCCATTAATCCTCTCTGTAGTCTCTTTTTCTCCTGCCTGCGTGCAAGCTCCATATTCAGCATCCTTTGTCCAATATATCCAGTATTTCTCCTCTGCACATGTCCAAACCATCTAGCTATTACCTTTCTAACATTGTCTTCAAACCACTCAACCCTAGTTCTCCATCTGAAATATATACATTTCTATTCTAGTTGATCCTGGTCACTCCCAATGAAAATCTTAACATCTTCAACTTGTCTCTTTTTTTCATGCTGCCATCTCCAAGTATACATTATAGAAGGTCTCTCCTGTAAAGCTTCCCTTTCACTCTTGCTCCTTTTCTTCTGTCATAAATCATTCCTGACACTCCACCTCTCTTGTGCACTGTCCGTTGCTTTGGAATGGTGAATCCAGGTATTTAAACTCATCTACTGTCACCGTCTCTACCATGTTCACTTTCCCACCCTTTCACTTGTCTCCCTCTCACAAACAAATGTGTTCTGTCTTGCTTCAACTGACTTTTGTTCCTCTTCTCTCCAGTGCATACCTCCACTTCTCCAGGCTCTCTTTCATCTCCTCACTACAGATCACTGTTGTTCATTCATACAGTATGTCTAAATGAAAGATTTTGATGATGCCTTATGTGTCAGAATTATGAGAACAAATGAGTTACATTTTCTTGAAACACTGTGTCTCTTTGGCTTTCAACCCCCAAGGCATTTTACACCAAAAAACTAGTCCACCCCAAGGATCACTTCCCCTGGCACAGAATAATATACTGTTGGGCACTACAAGAGGAGTGCTGTGAATTATACATCGGGGAAACCAAACAACCTGGTTAAGCAGATTGCTCAGTGCAGAAGAGCTACCTCATCAGGCCAAGACTCCACAATGGCCACTCTTTCAGTGATGAGACTATAGACATCCTGGTTAGGGAGGAACGCTGGTTTGAGTCAGGAGTCAAGGAGGCCATTTATGTGAAAATGGAACAACTGCTCCATTTTCACATAAATGCTCTTTCTCATATCTTCATGGTATGGCTCGTGAATTTTGTCTCTCTGTAGCTGCTACAGCTCTGCTTCTTGTTCTTGAAAACGAGTACTAGAAAACTTCTTCCTTCTGAAATTGATAAGCAAACTGGTGTAAAACTCAACAGCCCTCTCCCATAGAAATCTCCAAACCTCCTCATGTATGGCATCTGGATCAACTGCCTATCCACCCCTCATTCTTTTCACTTCCTTCTTGCTAATCCTCTGCACGTCATATGTCTGTGACATCATGATTCACATCTGTTCTCCACGCTCTAATTTTCTACACTCATGAGCACCTCCTGCTCCTTCAATCTTCTTAACACACTCTCCTCACCTGTTAGCACACTTCCATTCCTGCCCTTGATAACCCTAACCTGCTGCACATCCTTTCTAGCTCAGTCTCTCTGCCTAGCCCACTGATACAAGTCCTTTTCTACTTCCTTATTGTCCATCCTCACATGCAACTCACTCAGCCTTTGCAGTTGCCAGCTGTTTTTGCTTCCCTCCTCCTGGACTACTGCTGTCTACTGTCCCTTACTATCCCATTTAGCAGGTCATATGTTAAAAGCAGGCACTAACTGTGAACATTGCTTGATAATGGTGTCTGCTCCAAAAATAATGATTAATGAGGTGTTATACTTTGAGATGATTACTCTAAAGATATTAAGGTACTAAAGTCAGAGTTTATCATTTATTATCTCTGAACAAAACCCTAGTTAGGCTGTCCTTTGATATAACAGCGTATTTTGTTAGCTAACAAGATGAGAAGTGTTAAGAAAGCATTTTTTAGTAGAATTAATGAGATGTAGTTTTTTTACTGTAGCCAGTATTGCTATTGCTAAGCTAATATTCAGCAAAATCTGTACGCTTAGCAAATGGCACCTTTAAAGAGTTAAAGACACCAAAATTCGCTGACTCACAGATGCAAAAGTCAGCTGCAATTATTATATTAAATGCCAAGGTTACTGAAGAAAACAAGAAACAGCATGCCGCCTTTGGCCTGTTGAGCAGGAGAAAAAATGAAGTGGCAGCTAGTCTGTTTTGCTAACATGACACTCCCAGCTAATTGCTGTCATAGAACCAGAAGCTAATCATTTAGAAACTCCTTCTGACCACAAAGCGGGACTGCACCGTCTTAAACACACAGGGTCCAAACAGCAGACAGGGTTAAGACTGATTTGTCAAGGGGCTTAGATGGCACTCAAAGACGTGCACACAAACGCACACGAGAACAAATTCATACAAACTCACAAAGACAGATAACAGAAGCTGTAATTACAGAGTTGCTGCTCAGCCGTGAGTGAACAACACAGCTCCGAAGAGAGGACGCCTTATTCCAAGCACACACTCCCACACAGATCTGAGGATAGGATGCTTTACCACTACTACGGCTATAATTACTACCATAAAAGAGAGTGCTAGATAAGTGCAGATATGACTATGGGTGGACACTCTCAAATGCTCTAACATATAATTACAGGAATACATAGATTAGAGCGCAGGCAATTTGTAAGATGAAGGTCAACAAGAATTACGACGTTGTAGTACTTCAAGGTTATCACAATTTGCGTGCACGAGTGTGAGCTTATACATATGTGAAACCTCTCAAGAAATCGGAGTGCTCAATGTCGAAATATGGTGATTTGCCTCTTACCCTCTTTGTCCTTTTCTTGATAGGTTCAGCCTGATATGTGCACTGTATGTGTTTGTGTGTCTCTGTGGGTGAGTCACTCGAGTCAGCGAACTATATGTGTGTGTGTGTGTGTGTGTGGCAACTGGCTAGAGAAGTGGACCTTAAGTGGTAGGATAGAGGAAAGTTACTCCAGTTTCTTGGTTGGTTGGTCACTGTATGTTCAATTCAGGTGAGGATTAAGAACAGGAGAAATGTGCAGTGGAATTTTGTCTAAGTGATTTACTGCCTTTAGTACATCATTAATTACAGCAGCCCACCGGTGACTTGAAACTAAACTTTAAGGTTAGTTATAAGGCGTTAGCGTAGCAGACTTTACTCCTGTGGAAGTAAAAAGTCTTAATAGTTGGATAGTTACAGATATCTCTGCACCAGTAATTGTTTGTCTGTTTCTTTATTTGATCCATGGCAGTACAAAACAGTACATGTACATGTTTTGGGTAGTACAAAACACAGTGGTAGCTTCCTGACAGCGTTTGAGTGATACCAGAGCAGCTTCACTACAGCGTGGCGTTCATTCTACAAGTGTCTGCTGAAGGACTAGAACACCACCTTCATGAAATAATTCCTCATTTGATGTTTTAATAAATGCAGTCTAACATGTCCCGCCAACATCTTCAATAATAACTAATGACCACGAAGCCCAGATCCTAAATTTATACTCAAACAGCTCAGTGATGCTCTTGGCCCCATGAATGGGTGTATGCATCATCGGTTAAATCTAGTTACGTCTGCCTATAAGGCCACAGTTTTACTCGCTCTGTGCAAGCTTTTATTTACATAAAGGACAGAAAGGCAGAAGGATATTTTGGAGTGTTTTTGAGGGCACGTCTGAATACTGACAATGCAATGGAGAATACACAGACATCTGCATAGAACAATAACCGCTGGCGTCGTCTGCCATTGTTAATTTCATTATCCATACCTGCTTTACTTCCTGTAACATGTCAAGCTCTGGAAATGTCTGTCATGCTAGTTTTAAGAACATGTGTCTGGCTCTTCAGATTGCTGTAAAGCCAGTAGCTGTCTGTGTTGCAGTGTTTGCTGAATCAAGCAGCTCACTAAAACCTACTAAATATTTAAGTGGTTTCTGGCCTGAAGATGTTTCTGTGTCTGCCTTTCTTTCTGTCTCCTTCCTGCTTTTCCTTTTCTTTTCTCTGAACTCTTCTTTGTTTTTCAACTTCCATCTCCTTGCCATCCTCAGGTGTTTTGTGGAACTTGTCATCATGTGATGCCCTGAAGATGCCCATCATCCAGGACGCTTTGGCCGTTCTGACCAACGCTGTGATCATCCCACACTCGGGCTGGGACACCTCCCCGCACACGCAAGAGGACCGCAAACTGCACCTACACTCCTCCCAGGTTCTCCGCAATGCCACCGGCTGTCTGCGGTAGGTGTCTCTACCTGTTCCTTAGGGAAAAAAACAGTATTCACACATTTCAAGAATCCAACATACAACTGGAGAAGTCTCTTTTTGAAGATGTTGTGCTGTTCACAGTCCTACTGTTACCGGCCACATCTAAAAAAGTCTCTGTTAGTTAAAACAGTGTTATTTTTAAATTGTACGCTGTGTTATTTTTAACGCCCTATACACAGAGAGAACTGAGAGAATTAGCTGCATTTAAGATGAGTCATCGTTTGGCTTCAGAGCTGCTGTGGCTTTGCTTTTTCTCACTGGAGACGTGGTGCTAGTCTTACAGTTCAGTAGTGACACGTGCTTTTATCATTTTGTTTTGGGTCTTTTACTCCAGCACGTTGGATTAAAAATAAACCTTTTGCGTATGAAAAAATGTGAAAGCTGGTTCTGATAACACACAGTATGTCACTATTTGTTACCTGAACAACACCTGGCACCAGGATGCATTATGGGAAGAAGGCAAGCTGGCAGAGCAAGAGAGTGTGATGCTTTGAGTAATGTTCTTCTGGGAAACCTTGGGTCAGCAACCACCAACTAAACACAATACTTTGTAAAATATCCAAGAAAATTGTTTCTGCAGAAGATGGAAACAACAAACTGGTTTTGCCACTTGGGGCAAAAACACCGGGATGAGTACAACCAGACTACAAAGGAGGATATATTAGCAGCTGGTGATGTAATTTGCGACTCAAATCTAAACAAATGATTCCACAGAGCGTCACTGGAGCACGTTCAGTTTCTTCTTCAGGTTCCAGGCAAATGTCAGGCTACAAAGGAAGAAAGAAAGAGTACAAAAACACCAGGTTTTTCTCTTATACTCAACTTTTGTGCAAAATTGGATAATTGGATGTCTTTCTGCCTTAAGTAGTGACCTAAATGAAACCATGTGAGAGGTTCACACAAGACATATGTGAAACTGGACGAGGAGACTTGATCGGTTTTGCATTTTCAGAGGTCACAATCCAAAACAATAGTGATTCATAATCTTTGTATCAGTGAGAGGCTTTCAGCATTACAAAATCTTCATGATGAAATTTCTGTGGTTGACTCTGAGCTCATAAATCTTTCTGATGCAGACGTGTAAGCAGTCTACGAGACATTTTTTGATGTGCTATTCATTTGAATCCATCACAGCCTTCTACATCAAAATAAGAACAGAAAACATAGCTTGCAGTATTATGACAAGTCCACCTAAAACAGTCTGTACGTACCTTATTGGTTGAATCGACCCTGCATCTGTCCATATCCCTGCACACTGACAGCACGTTATACAACAGAACAAATAAGTTTGCTTTAATAATGCAGCAGCTCACATCATTCACTGAATTTTTTGACAGTTGGACTGGGGGCTATTTCGACACATTTCCTCTCGAGGATGTGGCACAGGGTGCAGCGGGAGCTGAGTGGGAACGCTGCCATGACTGTATTTGCATGTCTTGCTTCCTGTCGACACGCGCATGTCTGTTTGTCCCTCTGCCTAACTCGGTGTGTGGGCCATTAATCTCAGCCGCGATATATCTCCTCATCCTCCCCCAGTGAAAATAAGCTACACATACTGGCTACTTACAGAGGCTTCTGTAGCTGCTGGTGTGTGTGTGTGTGAGAGAGAGAGAGAGAGAGAGAGAGAGAGAGAGAGAAGGCACACATCTGATACAGCAGTGCGTGTGTGTTTTTTGATTCTAGTTGGCGTGAGTGTGTTGCAGGAGATAGCTTTGTGTGGATCAGCTCCCTAAACTCGAAGGGCTAATTCATCTTTCTCACGCCTTGTTAGGGAATGCTGGGAGTCTGATTAAAGATTGAATATTTCATGGCGGGTTTGGTATATCGCCGGCCACCTGCTCTCTCTCTCTCTCTCTCTCTTCCATCTCCCATTATCCGCCTCACATTCTCATTTTCTCTCTCTCCCTCTTTTAGTCACTTTCTCCTCCCTCGCTCCATTTCCATCTCGTCCTATTACTCCGTTTCTCCTCTCTCGATCATATTATCCCTCCTTTATGCCTTTCTTCTTCTGTCTCACGCCGTCTCAGCCACACTGTCTCTCACTTTCACACAGGCACATTTTCTCCCTCTGCTAACTTGCTGCTTCACGCCATATGCTGTCGAACCGGCTAACGGGAAGAGCTAAAACTTGTGCTGTCAGACTGCTGAATGTGAATTATGTGCATTGAATATGGCAGCTAATGAAGAGACAGTTAACCCATTTATTCACTGTACTTGCAGACATGCCTCTGCCACGCTTCTGGGACAAATTACGTCACTATCTGGTATCAATATGGGTGAATGAAGGCAAGAATGTGATTCTTTTAAATGCTTCTCATCAGGGGACATTTGAACCTTTCTCACTGAAACTACACACAGAAATGCAGCACCAACTCTTGCAGTCTTATATAATAAGGCAACAGGCTTTTCTTTAGCTCTCAACTGATCTACCATCAGTCCATAGAACGAATGATCTGTGTGGGTTAAAGAATACATTGAAGGCCTGTAATAATCACTGACTTGATATAGCCTTTTTGCAGAATCCTTCTTTACAATGATTTTTTGTGGACTTTCTTTTGCTTTGTTGCTTTGTTACAAAAAACATTTGCCATTAAAATCTGAAAGCAACAATCTAAATTGTCCATTATGTAGTCCCTAAATGAGCAAAATGAGAACTACTGATGGATTATAATGCAGTTTTGGACATTAAATTGCTCCATGTACTTGTAGATACATCCTGCCAGCTGTCAAAGAGAGAACTAAATGTGCACACAAACAAGGGCAAAGCTAAATAAATATATCGAATGAGACTTTGTTTTTTGATTAGAGAATTAAAGATTAGAGAAAGACAAAGAAATAGGCTCTTCAAAGAGTGACATTTTTGTCGATGGACATTTTCCCTCAGCTGTAGCGGCACGCTGTGGGTTAATCAATTGTGCTCGCTTTTAAAACCTGCTTTATAGACATGTAACCTTTGTCCTGCATTGTGATTCTCTCCTTATTTAGATTCTTCACACCGAAAGATCATAATGAGAGATAATCTGTAGCAGTGGTTTGCAAGGGAACGCTTCAGAGGGATTAATTATCTGTAATTGAGTGTGGTTAATTAAACTGAATCTATTAGCAGGTAGTAGCCAAAATGTGGGAAATGTCTGCAAGAAAGAAGTATATAAAGAGGTTTACAAATATTCTTAAGTGTTCTTTACTTTGGCGTTTATCGGCGTGTGCCCTGTGTGGCTCACAGTGCTTTTAGTCAGTGTGTCTGTGTGTTTGGGCTCAAGACAAAAAGAGAAAGATTCAGACTAGCACACAGATTGTCAACAACCTGAAATATTTAAGCAATTATTTGACAGTATAGTGAAAATATAATGCTCTCATAACTTAATAAAACTGAGAGACATTCCGCTGAGGGTCAGAATTAAACAGCCCGCTGCATTACTTAAACATGTAACTTCACCGCTACATGTTTGGAGGTTTTTTTGCATTACATTTAAGGTCAGGCCTCTCTCTCAAACTCTCACCAATACATTCAGAACTACACGACCTCAACAGACTTGGGTATTAAAACAAACATGACTGGCTATTAAAAAAAATCCAGAGTGATTCCATGAAGCTTTGAAAACTGGTAGCTTTTATAAACACAGCCTGGGAGTGAATAAAAATGGCTTTTGCCTTTTTGTTTAGGACGAGTAGCTTGGGATCAGACATCTAACCATTTACCAGTACAGGACCTCATTCAGTTTATACACTGTTTGGAAACTCTACAGTTAGAGCTTTTGCTGTTCTACCATTTCTTCGTGATTTTTGTCAGTTGAGTTTTGTTTTTGTCGTTGTAAGTCCAGTGACACTCCATTAAGGTCTTTTTTTTTTCTTCCCGTAAACCCTCAATAAAATATTTTTTTCTTACTGAATGCACCTTTGTTTTTACTGGTTAGGCTTTTTGATGCTGGTTATGGTAGAGAAATACTTCAGCCACGCCTCCAACAGTACAAGTGTTTCTCTTTGTGTTCTTGCTGGATAATATCTAATTTCCGCACTGTATATGCTTGTTTAAATATCGAGGGTTTTATGTTCTACATTTTTCTCTCTTATTCATTTCACTGTTGAGAAGAGTTGATAAATGTGAGGCTTCTAATCCTCCCACTGCAGGCGAAACACCTTTTCCATTACATCGATTTCCAGCAACATTTATTTTTAGGAGGTGTATGTCTATATCAGCCAAAATTCTTAATGTACACATGTGTGTTAGAGTTATATTTACATCACAAAAGTAGGGCAGGAGATATTGTTGACTGACTTTCCAACAATCACAACTTACTGTGTTCAGCTGTGGTGCTACTCTGCTACATGTGCTGCATAAAACAACAGAGTTGTAAGAGTTGTAAATTGTAAGGTAAAAATCCAACAATAACACGAGAGAAAACCCCAACAATCAGACAACCCCCTATGAACAAGCACTTGATGACAGTGGGAACAAAAAACTGCCTTTTAACAGGAATAAATCGAGGCAGACCCAGGCTCAGGGAGGGAGACGGGGCAAAAGACTCAATGTAAAAGAGAGTCAGAGATTGATAATAACTAATGAATAAATGCACAGTGATGTTTAAATACACTGAGACTGACAAGAGGTCAGTGCAAAAGAAATGCTCAGTGCATCGTTGGAAAGCCCCCAGCATCAGTTTTAATTTCTCTGAATTGACTTGATAGCTACTTTTAAGCTAAATGCTATTTTTGTGGCCAGGAAAAAGTCAGTACTGGACACAAGATACACAGAGCACTTGAATTTCTAAGGAAAGGGTAGTCTATGATTGTGTGTTAAACAGTCTAAAACTTTTTAAATTGCCATACTGGTAATACCTGATTATAATCGTCTTAATTCCATATTTTTGGATGCCCATTGGCTGATAAGTTTTTTTTTGTCTACTTTGAAAGCATTTATTTTAAAACGGTAGAAAATTTGTGAAGCCATTAATAGTGCACTATTTTTGAGTTTTGTATCTGCACATTAACCACACATTGTAATAACCTTCACTATCATAAATAGCCAATTCAGAGGCAATGGAGTATTCGGATGTTAACAGAGTTTACATAACTTAATTAAATGCATAATTGCCATTCATATTTCTGCATTTGGTGTTTATTTGTGTGACAAAATGAATTAGAGGTGTCGTCTTGCAGCTAAACAGCACCATGCCTTTTTAAATTAATTTGTTATTCTCTGAGAAAAATCAAATGCAGAGCTTTGTCTTGGTGCCATTTCTCACTGACACTGAGGGCACAAGCATTTCCTAGCCATCTCTAATAGCCTGACATTTAAAGGACATTACATCCAGCCTCTCTCCTCTCTGTCACACAGACAAGCATTTCCATACATTTCAACAAGCACATGTGCTCGCACTCAGAAAACCTGTGAGGAAACAAAAACTAATGGGCAATTTGGTGTGTGGAATCTTCTAAAAGCTGTTCTGTTTGTCTGTTTTACAGGAATGTGAGCTCTGCAGGTGAGGAAGCCCGTAGGAGGATGAGGGAGTGCGAGGGTCTGACTGACGCTCTGCTCTATGTCATCCAGACCGCTCTGGGGAGCAGCGAGATTGACAGCAAGGTAATGCACATACACACAAATGAACGCAAATATCTGCAAGGCATACAAACTCAAATAGCCTCTAGCTCATTCACACACACACACACACACACACACACACACACACACACACACACACACACACACACACACACACACACACACCTGCACACAGTAAAAGAGAATGATGTGGAAGGGCCCTGCAAATGTGTTTGTGTGTGTCCTCTTGTTTGTACACATATCATCAAGAACTCAAATGCACGTGGTGCTTTTGCTTTCCAAACATGTGTACTATTTATGATTTGCATAAATCTGCATGTGGAAAATGCAAATGTGTTTAATCTTTTCCCTCACAGACTGTATGCGATCACTGTATATGCATAATCACTCTCAATCATGTTCAAAGCTTGCAGGCCACAAATACGCTGCAAAAAATGATGCACAGGTTAAAGTTTTTTGTTGCTACATTCACAGCACACAAGCTGTATCCAAAAAGCTGTGTAAGATTTAATGATTTGCAAATCAGTTGATCCCTGTATTCATTCGTTTAAATACTCCAAAAAAAACATTTACCAGTACAAAGATCTGACCTCAGTTGTTGTGAACCAGTTTCAGACCTGTTAAAATTGGTGCCTACCCTAATCCAAGATAATATTGACATAAACATAACATAAACATAACTCACTGTCCAAAGAAGTTTGAACTATTTTTAAACATTTAACTCAATATAGTTGTGAAAAAACATTTTTTAAATTTAATGCCAACAACAGGATTCAGGAAACTTTGAGCCATGACTGGAAAAGCTGAAGTTTAAAAGTTTTTAAAAAATCTTTTGTGTATTCTTTTGAGTGTCAGGTGTAGTGAGAGGAAGACTGTTATGTCAGTCTGCAGTAATTCATATCTGTCAGTGTGGCTCTGTTCTGTTTTTGGACAGCAACAGTAAAATGCAACACAGAACACAGCAAGCATTAATAACAGATATTAAGTCACATACAGCATGAAATAAGGAGCAGAGGTAGAGGTGGGTTGCACAGCGGCTTGCAGATGTTCTGTAACTGTGATCAATTGAAGATGCTTAAATAACGCACCCTACGTGAATTTTGCCGATTGGATGTATAGAAAGCTAAGTAATGAGGTAATGTCATTTGGCGTCTAGATGAGATGATCTGCCAGGATCATGGCTGAGGTCAGTTGAGCTATGACAGTGCTCAATGTGTGGACTAATTATATATATATTGGCAAGAGATGAATCACTTCATTGGATATAGAAGGAACAAAAAGAAGACGGGAAGACGTTCAGCAATAAGTGTGAATATGTGGGGAAATGATTTGACAATTTAAAACAACACTGCACTCTCTACGCACTGTTGTTGAGTTAATGTGAAGGCCATGTGAAAGTTGTAGTGACTGACTCTGAACTGAAAGTTGGCGACTATGTGCCTCAGCATCCACAAGGTTACTTCCACTTTAATATGATACCATTAACAATTGGCTGTGGAATATTTAGTAGGCAGGAAATTTCACGACGGTACGTGTTGCACTAGTGGCATCCTATCAAATTCACATTCAAATTTTATTTGTCACATGCAACCATTAGAGTTGGATGTCTCGAGACTGGTCGTGGTCTCGAGACCCGAGACCACTTTTACGTGGTCTTGGTCTTGTCTTGGTCTCGACGGACTTTGGTCTTGGTTTTGTCTTGGTCTCGGATCCCTCGTTCTTGTGAGACCGTAGAAACGGGTGAGGAGGGCTGTGCGAGTGCATCGCACTCGTAAACGAAGCAGAATCTGGCTGCAGTTTAAAGACTTTTTTGTCTCGGTCTCGTCTCGACTTTGTCTTAGTCTTGACTCAGTCTGTCTTGGTCTCGATACCCTCTGGTCTTGGTATTGTCTTGGTCTTGGTCTAGGCGGTCTGACTACAAGTCTAGTAACCATATGCAGTATGACGTGGTGAAATGCTTATTGCTGTGCAATGCCTGACCATTAAATGACAGTAAGAATTCACAGTAAGATTTACAGATTTACAGATTACTACAAAATTTACAGATTTTAACTTAGAAATTTACAGTAAAATGTGCAAATAAGAATTTATGAAAGACATTATAAGAAGTGTGCAAATAAACAGAGTGCGTGCAGTCCTACACCTGGTTCAGGACCCGAATAGCCTGGGGGAAGAAGCTCCTCCCAATTCTCTGTGTTTTGGCCTTAAGGGAGTGGAAGCGCTTCCTAGACCTCAAAAGTGAGAAGAGTCCATTGTTGGGATGGGAGAGGTCCATCATGATCTTCCTGGCTTTGGTCTTGCATTGCTTGGTGCAGATGGACAGCAGGTCAGAAAGCTCTGATCAAATGATATGTTCGGCCGAGCGCACCACTCTTTGCAGATCTCATCTGTCCTGCTTGGTGCTGTTTTCCAAGCCAGGTCCAGATGTTTCCCGTCAGGACGCTCTCGATGGTGCAGGAGTAAAAGTTCTTAAGCACCTTCAGTGGCTGATGAAAGTCCCTGAGTCTTCTGAGGAAGAAGAGACGCTGCTGGGCTTTCTTAACCAGGGTGTTAATGTGACCAGGACCATGACAGGTCCTGAGTGATATGGACACTCAGGACTTTCACTTTCACATTCCAGTGTACCACACTGGAAGTCATTGAGCTCCTGAGAGCGACCCAGTCTTTCACAAATGTTTGTAGAGTCTTTGGTCTTCATGCTTCGGTGCAGATTTTATACATCTGTGGCCATGAAAGTAATTGGAACGCCTGAATTCACCAGAATTTAATTGAATTAAGTGAAAATTTTTGTCGATTTAGTGTAATTTGGGGATTTCACCATCAGCAATAGGGAGCGATCTCAAGCCTTTTTGATTTAAAAATAAACTTTCATTTTGTTTCTTTGTTTTCTAGTCTTTTTTTTAGAGTGTACCATGTATTACTCAATCCAGATGGTCAGTGACACAGAAACATCTCTAGCGAGAGTTTTTCAGCATGCTTTTATTTGAGCACATTTGCATCCATGTGTATATGTTTCTGTGCCACAGATACATGTGTGTTTGATGGTGTTTTTGTGTTTCTAGCTGTGTGGGTGTTTGTGTGTGAGTTTGTGCGTCAAGTGGAGGCCCTTCACAAGTAGATGTGAAGTTTTTAATCCGTAGAAATCCTTCACAAGATCAAAGACTGTGACTGTTGACTGCATAGACACTCACAACAATAGGATTAGCGTGCGTGTGTGTCTCTCTTTTTATTATGTGCGCTGCATGTGTGTCTATCTGAGTTTATTTGCTGTGTATACAGTCCGGTCCAGAGTTTGGTTGGGGATGTTTTAGTGGTGGCCATCTTTCTGTCCGTCACCTCTGTGTCTTTCTCTTTTGCTCTCTGTCTCTTTCATTACCTCCCTCCATCAGACTGTAGAGAACTGTGTGTGCATCCTGAGGAACTTGTCGTACCGTCTGGCTGCGGAGACCTCTCACAGCCAGCAGGGGGGGTCGGAAGAGTTGGACGGCTTGTTATGTGATACTGGAGGGAAGGACGCAGAGAGTTCGGGATGTTGGGGCAAGAAGAAGAAGAAAAAGAAGGGACATGACCAGGTGAGAACAGAAGAATGGAGAAACTGGTCAGCATTCATTGTCATATAACAATCTGATAGATTATGACTGTGGTGACAAATACATGGTGGCTGTTTTCTCTGAACAGTATTCTGATAAAGGGAAAGACCTGAGTGACCTGACAAATCTGGGGATAATGCTAACATACACAGGTATCACACTGAGCAGTGACCACGAGAGCTAAAAATGCTGAATAAATATCTGCAGTCCCTTACGTGACCATTTAAGACTGGCTCCAAAAGCTAGTCTATAACAAAAAGGCATTTTCCCAAGGTGCATCGCAACCTTATTATTAAACACTCAAGCTTTGAAGTACGTAGTGCACCCATGTGAGAATATTTCTGTGTCCTGCCTCTTACATGCTCTACTCAGCCAGCCGCACCCTTAGCTCTTCCAAACTGCAAGAAGATGACTGATGCAAATGACACAAATTTTGTCTAGAGAAATTGGAGATTTACATGTACTTTTAGAAACTTTCATGTGTGTTAAGAAGGAAGTAGCTGCAGTAATCAAAGGTGACAGTTACCTGTTGACTTATGCTAAAAAGTTTCTGCTGCTGCTCATCTGATCTGTGAAATCAACCTGGTGAAGTCTGCACAATGGCTAATATGATTAATGCGTTATTTATTTTATGTATTATTTACATTATACTGTATTTTACAGCTATTAAAACCCTTTGAAATATTTTTTGAGGGATCCCTTTGACTGCTTCTTTTCAAAACCAGATAAATTGGCAGAAAGTTTTTGCATTCCACCATTTTTGTCTAAATGTGGTCCCTTTGACCTCCAACGAACAGCTTGATTTACTAACGCATTCCACCAGCGCAGACTGGGTTTTGTAAAAAAAAAAAAGTACTGTTGGCATTTACAGGGAGAAGAGAGGTAAGAGGTGGGAACTTAAAGATTTTTGCACGTTTTCCCTGTTGCATATTTATTTCTGTGAGTTTCTTTCTTGGGGGGGAGAATATTTACATGATGACTTATTTACATTTGGAAAATGTACTGCTAATTACTGCTAATTGTGACAGTATTTACTACAAAAAAGTCATATTTTTTGTGCTTGATATTGAGATGAACTCCCTGCACCTGTGCTGTTTAGTAATTCTGGCCTTAGACGCTAAAATCAAGACTTCAAAATGGGACTTGAGATACCAGTGACTAGCATTTTTTTGTATCTGAAGTGGCTGATCTACAGCTTGTGTTTTCAGTTTATATATATATATATATATATATATATATATATATATATATATATATATATATATATATATATATATATATATATACATATATATGTATATATATATATATATATATATATATGAACTATGGATGAAGGTGCTTTTTTTATTGAAGATAAAGTAGACTGCATAAGTATTTTCACAAACCAAGCACTGGGGACACTAGAACCAATGCCCCCGTTCAGACATCCAGAATCAAATGGTGAAGCGCATTAGTTCACATGCAAACAGGTTTCTCATTACAAACTACCCAATTTATTATATCTCAGTTAAGTGGAAGTGTTGGAACGTAACTGTAAAATCCAAGTCAAGCATGCAAATTACTGCCTCATTGCAGAGGAGAGGACTTCGAGTCCCCATCATGTGAACTCTAGGAAGCATCAACAAATGGAGCATGGCAGCCACCATGCAGAGGTGACAGATGGCTAGATAGTTACATTAGCTCAAGTTGCTGTTATCTTTAGTGTCAGACGTTTTCTGTGTTGTGCTTTTTTGTAGTGTTAATTTCACCAATAAAAAACTATGATGATTCCAAATTCATTTGCCTGCAGCATAGAGTGCAGTTTGACGTGATGATGCTAAGGGGCAACAGTTTAGGGGCAACATTTGGATTTTCTAAATAGAGGGTCTGTTTAAGCGACCGTGGCTCAGGGGGTTGGGAATCGCATCTGTAACCGGAAGGTCGCCGGTTCGATCCCTGGGCTCTCTGTCCTGGTCGTTGTGTCCCTGGGCAAGACACTTTACCCTACTTGCCTACTGGTGTTGGCCAGAGGGGCCGATGGCGCGATATGGCAGCCTCGCTTCTGTCAGTCTGCCCCAGGGCAGCTGTGGCTACAACTGTAGCCTGCCTCCACCAGTGTATGAATGTGAGAGTGAATGAATAGTGGTATTGTAAAGCGCTTTGGGTGCCTTGAAAAGCGCTATATAAATCCAATCCATTATTATTATTATTATTATCAGAAAACACAGAAAAAGAGAAAAATGTGACAAAAAGGACTTTAAAGTTGAACTGGTGAAACAAAAACAACAAATTATTTGTGAATGGATTAAATCTGATCTGTTGATAATTGAACTATAGAACAATCACATTTGTATCTGTGAGCTTTGTGTTGTCCTGGTGTTTTTAATTGGCACTTTGATTACTGGTTTATCTTCCAGTCTTGGTTTCCTCCTGTTACTTTATCGCTTTCTCTGCCTGTTGTTCTTCCCCCGCTCAATCCACACAGATATCACATATAGAATTTTAATGGCCTCATAAAAGCCTTCCTTTATGAGGATTTCTTTTATGGTTTGTTTAATGCTTGGGCTGTACCAGTGGGTATTCTCTGACAGGGGTCCATGCTACACTAATTAAACCTAAGTAACAATGTGTCGGCACAGATAGGAGAGTGGTTAGTGTTTAATACCATTGTGTTAAATGTAAGTCCCAAGATACAAGATGTTGCAAAACAGTATCCTGGGCCTTTCGCAGAAAAGACTACATTTTATGGGTAACATTTCCTAGTGAAATAAAGTTCATAAAAATGGTATTACTTACCACCAACGTACATTTGTAACAGCTGCCCTCAGTTAAAATATTGCTGTTGATTTTCTAAGACGAACAGGTATCAGTGTGAAGTAGGGACTCATGCTAACTAGCAGCATCAGGACGTTATGTCTTTACTACCCGTTTCCAGATTTAAAGATGCTGGTGTGTCTCTGAGTTTCCAGGCTCTGTCCATCTGTTTCATCCTCTGTTTAGTTAAAAAGTGAGAGCTCTTCTAGTTGGCAGAAACCAAACGGCTGCCTTGGAGAAGGCTCTAACCTCTTGTCATGCTAATAAGCAATCAGCATCACATTCTGGTTGAGTGGAAGATGTCTTTTACCACTTCTAGTGAAGCTGCAGGGATTGAAATTCTGGCACTTCCGGTGGGTGAATTGCTCATTAGCCCTGCGTGCTCCTATTTTTTCTCTCTGTCATTTCTAGGAAAGGCAGAAAGAGAGAGAGGAGATCTTTATAAATGGTAGCAATGAGCCATGGCCTTTAACTAATTTGTTGAGCTAACCGTTTGCAAACTCGCATGCAAACCAGGCAGAACCAGGGAGATGAAGGATTTTAAAAGTAACCCTGAGATCAGATCGTAAAGAGACAAATCATAACCTCTCCAAACAATAATATATCAGGCCTCTCTCTCCCCTCCATGTGTGTTTCTCCACTCCAGTGCAGCTGTGGATGATTACCATGAAGGAGCGATTGGGGAGCTTGTTGGAGAGGGAAAAAAACTCTATCAACTGTTGGGTAATTAGAGAAGAGAGGAATAAGGAGATGCTAAAAATGACAAAAGGAAGCGATGGAAGACGGGGAAAGAGAAATCACGGGAAGAAAAATGACCAAATTTTCAGTGCCATGTGTTAGCATTATAACACAGACTATAACAAATGCAAAGAGAATGGGAGGATTGTATTTTTTGTTATGAAAAACAAAAATATTAAGCAATTACCAACATAACTATAACTGTTGCTAAGCCCATTTGTCTGGCTCTGAGCTCTAGCTAGCTTTAGCTTAAGCCGCTTAAATTTGTTAGCTTCTTTAAAATATCCATATTTAGCTAGGTGGTGTTGATTTAAATGTCTGATTAACCTTTTTGTAGTGGCCGCTCAGCTTACTTTGACTAACATTGTGTCTTCACTTGTACTGAAGAGCTTCTGTGCTAACTATTAGTTAGCATGTGAGTGACAATGGGATGTGTATTTCTTGCATGCCTGAGATAGACTGAAACAGCTGGTATTCAGGCATTCATGAGCCCAAGCTGCAGCTGCATTTATAACACGGGATACTCGATTACTCATGGGCAGGACAGCGGTGTGGTGTTTATTCTGCAATTATGCATTATTTAATAGTTTTAAAATGAAATGCCCAGTAATTTAATAACATGCCACATGTAGTAAACTGTATATGTGATTCTATAATCCCAAATTGATTTCATAAAAGCCCGTCCCAATCTGTATTTAAAATATAGTGCTACTTATAGCTTCAAAAACTAATGGTGCTGCATATGAAAATATGGAACCAGCTACTCATTTGTTAATTATGTTGCAGCGTTACTGTGAGCTCTCCTGCATCTGAAAGATTTTTCACATTTATTATTGATATACAGTATCTGTGTGTTTTTAAAAAAAAAAACATCATCCAAGCAGGAGTAGATGTGAGATTTCAGTCACCGATGAGAGTGGGGAAAAAAATTGCCAGTGGTCATAAGTTGCTTGTGACAGTGAATCTCGTCCTTCTCCTCTCCCGTTATTGCCTGAGGAGACCGTGCTGGCACTCCACCGCTGTCAAACCTCACCTCACAGAATTCTGAATGCTTTTCTTTTCTGAATTATGTGTCATCTTCCGCAGTGGGACGGCGTCGGCCCATTTCCAGACTTGGCGGAGCCCCCGAAAGGCATCCAGATGTTATGGCACCCCACCATCGTTAAGCCCTACCTCACACTGCTGTCTGAGTGCTCCAACCCAGACACCCTGGAGGGAGCAGCTGGGGCTCTGCAGAATCTAGCTGCTGGCAGCTGGAAGGTAAGAATGCAGTCCAGTGGCTGAATCATTCAGATACTAAATGGCATCTGCAAGATGCTCTCCAAGTTCCAGTAGGTGCCAAAAACACTCTGAAAGTAATAATATAATAATATAAAAAGCTTAACCACTTCAGATATTCTTTTGATTTTGTGATGAAGAATGATGTTATCATTTAACTAGCCCTTTAAGATTTCCTCTTACCTGAGAGCAACAAGTAGTTTCAGTACATTGTGTCTGAAATCAGCATTTGGTAAAAATAAATGCAAAAGAAAGAAAATTGCCTTTTAAAGCACTAATTCAAAGTTAAGAGCATTTGTAATGTATAATTTGCTGTTAATTACACCGCTGATGAGCAGCATGATGGTGCAGCACCTGTTGCCTCACTAATCCTGGGTTTAAATATGCTGTCCCCCAAGAGTCAGACCCGTCATCTCCTTCACAGACACATCCCCAGTTTACGCTTGCGTCTGTGTCTTGATCATGTGCTTTCACATTTTGTTACTGCCCACATCACTTCTGCTAGCGTGTCAAAGGGCACAGTTATACCATCAGTTGCTTAGAGAGGACGACGAAAGAAAACAGGATGTAACCTCTTGGCATCAACAGAACGAAGTCGTTTACACCTTGCGAAAGGGAACACTGTGACTTCCACTGTTGACGTATTTACCTGTTTTCTCTTTGTGCGGTACGGATAAGGGCAAAGCAGCAACCTCAACAAAACAGAAGCCTAAAAAAAATGCAGTTCCTGCAATGGACATCTAAGAGTTTCAAAAGCAAGTCATTGAAAGGCGCAGCCTTAATTCATGGGTAATTTTTATATAACTTATCAGGTTGTTTATCAGTTTGTTTCTTAGCACTAATTAACTGTATGTGTGTCTGTGCAGAACAGGTGTACAGTTTATGTGTACAGTTTAGGTGTACAGCAAGCTAACCAAGCTTGTTAGCATTAGCGGATAGCTTGGCACTTTTATCCAAATATGGCAATTTGTGGTTCCGAAAAAATGAAAATGGATTTGGCAAAAATGATACAAATGAATGTCTTCTGACATCTCTGTCCACCTCTCCCTGTCCTGCCCAGTGGTCCGTCTATATCCGAGCTGCAGTGCGCAAAGAGAAAGGACTCCCTATCCTGGTGGAGTTACTGAGGATAGACAATGATAGGGTCGTTTGTGCTGTGGCTACAGCCCTGAGAAACATGGCTCTGGACATCAGGAACAAGGAGCTAATTGGTGAGTAGCCACACTCGCCCCCACCTGTCCATACAAACAAATCTACACAGTCTGAAAAAGATGACGGGGTAAACAAACCTTCGAGAGCAAAAACACACTGACAGTGGAGAAGAATAACATCTTTATGGTCTTTTTCTGGATATTAGGGAGTAATTAAAAATAAATTTCTCTGTAGACTAGTTATCTTCACGCACTGAGAGAATTACTCCCCTGCTTCAGTACATCCTTATGATATTGGTTTCTGCAGACATGTTTAAATGTCATGTTTAGCATCTATAAAAGTTGCAAAAATATTACATAGTGCATCATCGGTCTTTAAATTTGTTTCTACTTTGTAAGCAGAAGGTAGTGTTTCTTGGACTGATCGTTTACTGCTACGTGTTCCCTTTGAGACTAGGTGATGTCTGTAATAACTCTGCTTTTCTACTGGTCCCCATAGCAACCACCACATGTTTCCTTCCACTTATTCCCTGATGCTGAGCGTCTGATGGTCGATGTGATGTTTCTCTGTGTGAATGCAAGCGTCCGTGTGCAGGCTGTAATGTTAACTTTTCTGCCGTGCTGCCATGGGGCATGCAGGTATATTGTGATAGGACACATTGCTTTCCCCTCAGCCATGTTGTGTGATGTGCTTCTAATGCAGTTTATCATGTAAACACATGTGTAGCTGAGGCCTCAGAGCTGTCAGCAGCAGATATTAATAGCATCTGCAGTGAAAGGTTTGCTTTGAGCCAACTAACGCAGACGTTCACTTCCCAGTGTGTTTATATCTTTGTAATTATAGCGGTATCAATCATGATAATTAAAAAAAAATCAGAGACACGCACATCAGAATGTTAAACCAATCCAGTGCCAGTACAGTTACACAGTTCATGACAGCTTATCACCTTACTGCAGCATCAGCTTATCCACGCACTTTACAGCTGAGCGCGGTGAGTACAATAACTAGCACTAACAATATTCACTCTTCTGCTTCTGCAGGTGCTCTTCTCACACGCAATGAGAGAATCACTTCCCACAATAAACAAGCTGAGTTAGTGAGTCACTGACACAGGCGTAGTTACGGTGTTGAATCACCGGGGACCAGTGAACTGTTGGGGGTTTAATTTTATTGTGATTTGTTTTCTGTGCCCTGTGCATTGGCTCACAGCTGTTCTTTTCTTTGTCTAGTTTTACTTTAAAGTTTGTAGCTGGCCTTGTTGAATTGCTGCGGTTTAATGATCTGTTTTTAGATCCATCCATCCATTCGCTTCCGCTTATCCTTTTCAGGGTCGCGGGGGGCGCTGGAGCCTATCCCAGCTGTCATAGGGCGAAAGGCGGGGTACACCCTGGACAGGTCGCCAGTCTGTCGCAGGGCTAACATATAGGGACAGACAACCATTCACACTCACATTCACTCGCACATTCACACCTAGTGGCAATTTGGATTATCCAATTAACCTATCCCCACAAGCTGCATGTCTTTGGACGGTGGGAGGAAGCCGGAGTACCCAGAGAGAACCCACGCAAACACGGGGAGAACATGCAAACTCCACACAGAAAGACCCCGGCCTGATGGTGGAATTGAACTCAGGACCTTCTTGCTGTGCGGCAACAGTGCTAACCACCGTGCCACCGTGCTGCCCTGTTTTTAGATGTTCAGTGATATTTCTACTCTAGTATTTTCTTCTTTCTTCTTCTCTTTTCACTGTTTGGATTATTGAAGATTGTCCCTCCAAAATGAATTAAAGGAATTAATTAAAAATAAATAAAGTATAATAAATAAATACACAGGAAATGTCTTTCGTGTTAGTCTTTTTCTACCTGGTCAAATTAGAGAGCAGAAAAGCATCTGTAGTCCGTGTTCTGGGGAGTTTCCGTCTAGCTGTGATATTTAGTTGCAATACCTGCAGTACCTCCAGGTGCAGCCTTATTTCCTAAGGTGTCGCCACAGCTGATGGAGCCATAAAATTAAAAAAAACAAAACAATTAAATATAATTAAAATGATTCTGTGACAATAGGAAACTCCTTTTTACAGTCTAGCCTTTTTCGTTTTTTCTCTGTTGATCTCAGCATTTTTTCTTAACAATAATTTGAGCAGTGAAAATGACTGATGAATCTTTCCAGTACTGCAATTTTGTGGCAGTAGCTAAATCAGTGTGTTTATGTGGTTCTTATCTACCCTTAACTTCAGTAATTGGTTATACCAGTTTATTTGTCGATTGCTTCGATTATCTAGAGATAATTGATTTTTTGATCTGTAAAATAGGAAAAGTTAGAAAAATCTGACCTGAGCCATTGTATTGCTTTCACTTAATTATCACTTAAAACTAAATGTGTATTTTAAAATAGTAGTAGTGCTTTGTGCTCACAGTTATCCATGTCTTCCAACACATCATGCTTCAGATCATTTCTCTGCAGCAGTCATAGAAGTAGCTAGTATCACTGCAGTCACCTAGAGCAGCACTGCATCATCACTTGCTTTGCTGTATTGAAGAAATTGATCTGGATGTGGATAAAAATGTAAAGAGTTCTTCCTTTGCTCATGCTCCAAAAATTTGTCCAGTTAGGTTTTGCTTATTCTTGCTGGTCACATGGCCGTCCCTCAACGCTCCTGCTACGACGTAGAAATAGTAACGTTTTATTGTAAATTAGTAACAGTTTCTTCTTATATATTATGTACAGCAGCAGTAAAACACATGTAGTCTGCATGCAAACTGTCAGTGAGTCATGACGTGCAACTACACCCCCAGCACCACCACCATTACCACCGCCGCCACCCCAGGGTGATGACCCAATCAGAATGGAGACCAGAGAGCAGAGCGGACAAGATTTCCTGACAGCAGTGTTCAGGTGTCATGGGAAATGTAGTCAGTCTGTGTGAGATCACGTGGTCATGTTTCCATCAGTGTCTGACAGCAGGCCTGCCAGGCTGCAATTTTACCTCAGTGGTAGTCAGCTCCAGCTTTCAGAAGCTTCTTTCTTTAAAAAACGAAACAAGGGAAGAAAAATATCTTGATATTTGTGACTTTTTTATTTTCCTGTGCTTTTTTAACTGACTTACAGCTGTTTCCACAATATATGCTGTACTATAGTAGAAATTACAGTGAAAGTAATGTGAAATTACACTAGATTTAAGTCTACTGTTAGCTTATAATGCATATGATTAAAGTTCAACACATTTTGGTAATTGTTCTACTGGGTAAATTTAGTAGAATATAATAAAACTGTCTTTGCTGCAAGTTTTGGGATTCTGAAAGTTCCCACATAATGTTTGATGAATATGTTAGAAGAACAGAATACATATTAATACTACATTTATTTTTTAGATGCAAATGTCTTCTACTGTTTCCCTTTTCCACATCAAACTTGGGTAATGTGCATGCTGGACCAGGGTCTGGTTTTCTTTACCAAACCTAATATTAACTGCTTTATTAAAACCAGTCTTTAGAATGGCCTTTACATTGGTTACACCTTTGTGTCTTCATGTGAATGCACTCAAAGTAGGTATTTTGCCTAGGAGTAGGCATCGTCTTGCAGATTTTTTTTTTATATGCAGCAGGTACAGGTGATTTCAGAAACAATGAAATAAGAAAATTGTTAGACTTGTACAGTCGAGACAAAAACTTTGAGCATTCTACCTTGATAGCAAAAATAAAAGCAGCTCTGATGTAAGCAAAGCAAAGAAATCAGTTTCAACATTAGTTTAGTGCAGAGCATCAGGATTGTTGATCTTGTGGAGGAATTGGTTAAGGTGAAGGAGCTGTGCAACTTCAACAAATTGAATTGAATCCTCTTAATAAGTTATAGGCTTTCTGTCCCTCCTGTGTGAAAGTCTTTACTTTGTAAAGTCAACACAACAATATTGTAAGTTCGTTGCATTGTTAGAAGCTGGACAGAGCTGGCCCCATACCTGCTTCTGACTAAGTGCAGGATTTAAACCCAGTTTTAGCAGGAAGAGGGCTGGCTGGCAGTAACTGGCTAACTATTTGGTTACAAACTTGCATATAAAAAGTAAAGTTTTGATCAATTCAAGGCCTGGCATAAGTCAGTTTATTTTTAATTACTCCCTAAGTCAACCCATCCATAACACCTATTGTTGGGGAACTGGAGCTCATCCCAGCTAATAATGGGCTAACAGAGAAAGACAGTGTAGAATCATCAGTTAACCTAAAATGCAGGTTTTTGGACTGTGGGAGGAAGTCAGAGTACCTGGAGAAAATCCACACAAGCACACAAAGAACACACAAACTCCACACAGAAGCTCCACAAAATGTTTGTTTCGCTCCCATTCCTACATTTTTTTGTATCTTCTTCATATATTATTCACCTCACCCGTACTTTCCCTGTCACTCTCACCCACCAAAGGTAAATATGCCATGAGGGACCTGGTGCACCGTTTGCCTGGAGGCAGCAACAACAACAACAGCAGTGGTGGGGGAGGAGGCGGAGGGGGTGGCACCAACAGCAACAGCGGGCTGGTGGGGAAGACCATGTCGGATGACACCATCACGGCTATCTGCTGCGCGCTGCATGAGGTCATCACCAAGAACATGGAGAACACCAAAGCCCTGAGGGACGCTGGCGGCATCGAGAAGCTCATTGGCATCGCCCGCAGCAAGGGAGACAAGTAAGCCGAATGGGAAGACGATGCCATGTTGATGAGGGGGTAAACTAAAAGGATGCGGAGGTGACGATAAAAACGGTAGAAATGATCTAACTAGTCAAGGTTGTGAGGAAGCACCAACACTTTGTATCGTCTTATAGTTTTTTATACGCTGATCACATTTTAAATCACAAGATGCGAACAGGTGGACTGATCAAAAGGATAAGAAAGGAGTAGGAATATAGATGTGTATTGGTGTGAAGGGGCTCAGAGCTGAGACAGGAGAGAAGGTTTACAGAGGCTGTGTGATTGTTTTTCTTAGTGCTGTGAGTCACCAGTCAAAGCAACAGAAAATAAGATCCAGCTAAAGTTTGGCCAGTCTGTACCCTGTGCGCTCCCTGCATAGTCTGTTTACCCACACACCTACATTGTTTTTATTGGACAGTCTATAAAGAGAGAGAACACAGAGGCGCAGAGCAAGGAGTATAATTTTAACTTGTTTAACTTGCTACAACGAAACATATTTACCGTCCACATCTTACAGTGCTTGCAGCTTGTGCTGTAGTAACTACTTTGCTCTATGTGAGGCTTTTGTTTGTTATATTACAGTACTGTGCACTAAAGCAATACAAATTATTTAATTTAAAGGTATTCATTCTATTTAAAGGATTTAAAGGTAGCATCTATAAAACTGAAGATCCAGCCATGGAAGTTTCCCATTGCTACAAATCCTCGAATTTGCCAGACTTGTCAAGATTACGTTCAGCTGCTGCCTTTTTGAGGTTTCTCACAAAATGTCGTGTACAATGCTCAAAAGCTGTCTGCTATGTTGGAAATTATACGAAACAGGAAAACCAGGGAAAAACCATTTAGCAGTGGTTGCTGGAAGCTGCTGGCTGTCGCCGAGTCGTAGCTGAATCATTCAGGATTGCTTCATCCAGACTACGATGACCTGGATGACTGAGAACCTCCATCCAGCTCTAACTATAATCTTTATCAAATAAGAAACTGTTACACCTGATCTTAAAAGTAGAGAGGGTGTCTGTCTCTGAAATGCAAACTGGGAGCTGGTTCTACAGAAGAGGGGCCTGAAAGCTGAAGGTTCTACTCTGGTTCTACTTCCTAAAAGTAGAATTGAAGGCTTTTTAAGTAACTGTTGTTAGATATCTTAAGCTGGGTATCATCTGCATAGAAACAAATGTATGCTATGCCTGCTAATAATAATTGCCTAAGGGAATGTAAATAGAAATGGTCCCAGCACAGAACCCTGTGGAACTCACCAGATGATCAGTTAGCTGTTTTACAATGACTCTTTCAAGAATTGTTGAAAAGAAGGTTGGAGATATACATGCGCATTGATAAAGATGGATGATATTTATGATTGAAACATTAATAAATGGTAGGACGTATTTGAGCAGTCTAGTAGAAATGGGGTTTAATAGTCACGTTGATGGTTATTATTGTAGTTAACCAAGAAAGATTAATTGGAGAGAAATAATTTAAGTAAAGTTTAAGATTTAGAAGTTGCGCTATATAATGATGCATCTGTGGGATAGTTGTGAACAATCGGCTTCTTTAATAACCAAATATTATTTTAAATGTCACTGAAATGTGTGGCATTTGCTTTGTATATGGCTTTGCATTTACACAGATTTGGTAAATGGTATTTATATAGCACTTTTAATAGTCCCTAAGGACCCCAAAGCGCTTTACATATCCAGTCATCCACCCATTCACACACACATTCACACACTGGTGATGGCAAGCTACGTTGTAGCCACAGCCACCCTGGGGCGCACTGACAGAGGCGAGGCTGCCGGACACTGGCGCCACCGGGCCCTCTGACCACCACCAGTAGGCAACGGGTGAAGTGTCTTGCCCAAGGACACAACGACCGAGACTGTCCGAGCCGGGGCTCGAACCGGCAACCTTCCGATTACAAGGCGAACTCCCAACTCTTGAGCCATGATCGCCCCATTGTTTGCATTATAGCTATTGTTAGATTTGTTAACATTAGCAACCTTCATTCCATGCCACTGGCCTGTGCAGACTGTGTTGCAGAATAGTATACAGCTCTTCATTTTCTCTTTCAAAATACTAAAGAAGTCTGCTGGTCTGTGTGTCTGCTTTTTGTCTTACTGTCTACAAATACTCGCTAACAAATAGTCAAGCGTTAGCAAAACTTGAAAAAGTGCAACAAGCATTTTTAAGAATTTGCTCGTTGATGTTCTTGTCTCATTTTCTAAGGCTGAAGCTGTGCGTAGTGGCTATTGGTTGCATAATATCTTAAAATCAGCAATGAATTAAATCTTATTTTTATCTGTCTTGATGCATGCTTAATCATCCAGGTAAGCAAATCCCAAAAGGTTGATTTTGTTCATCTGGACGTAGCGTTTTCAGTGGGAGAAACATTTAATCACTTATCTGCATTTTGGTACGTCTTTCGCCATCTCACAATGCTGTGATTGCAGCCATTCCCCAACTCTGTGAATGGTACAGAATTTTCATATTAATGATCAAGAGACTGACCTCCCAGCCCATTGTTCATTCAGTGGTTTTTAGTTTCAGTCATTGTGAAAATGTACTGTTTATAAGATTGGGGAAACCTGCAGTCAGCTGAGACTGAAGAAGTCACTTGAATGAGTGACGGAACGTTTCTCCCACTGAAAACGCTACGTCCAGATGAACAGAACCTTTTGGGAGTTATTTTTATCAGTTGTTGCCAGCTAAGAGAGGAAGCAGTGCTTAAACATCTAGTCAAATAGTTAGGCACATCCCTAATGCAATTAGATATATGATTTAAAAGCGGTCCCTAGGAAACCAGAAGTTCAAAGAGTGGGAGTTCTCAAAGTTAAAATTCCTAGATGACAGCTACTGACATCTGCTAAGTTGGTTTTAGCAGCAGGTCAGCTGTGTTATGATTAGATTTTGGCACTGAGGAATGACTAAAGTGCAGACAAAGATTACAGATAAAAGCGAGTGAATATGGATATAGATAATATGATGTAGCATAACTTCAGCTGTAATTTTAGCTCACTTTTGTTCTAACTGCATATCGTATACATTTCTAATTTTTGTCATGTAGAAAAAATGTTGCACCTGCTGTGTGCTTTTTCTGTTTTGTTTATGTCTATATCCTAACATGGCATTCAATTCTCCATGATAGATAACAGGCTAAAACGAATTAGTAGTGTGTTTATTATTAGACTCACATTTAGATAAAATTACAGGTACCAGTTCAGTTGTCTTGTTCCTCAAAGAACAGTTTTCCAGTGTTCCCTATTTGTGTTGCTGAAATTACACAGCCCGCAATCTGAGAATCCAAAACAACAACATTATCAAAATGTCTCGAAGAAATAAAGTTTCATTTCCTACGCACTGATAATGCCATATGAGCCAATTAAACCCACAGTCATTAGTCACTTGGGGGAAACAGAATGAAATATTGGCTAATAAATCAATCAGAAAAACAATTATGCAATTTGTCCTACGAACATTTAAGTGGCACATCAGAGAAGATGAAGAAGACGTTTTCCTCGAAGGCTGCATGAGATGCTGATTTACATGCGCGTTTAGTGTCTCCATTTCGTGTATTTTTCTTTTTTATTCTGAACTGTGGTGTTTTTATAAAACGGCGTCTACCCAAACAGAGCAGAGGACGGTCGAGCTTTACGTTGTGTTTTTTTGTTTTCCTCTCTGCTGAATTCCCAGACATAGTCCCAAAGTGGTGAAAGCTGCATCTCAAGTCTTGAACAGCATGTGGCAATACAGAGACCTGCGCAGCCTCTATAAAAAGGTAAAGCCTCTGTACTCTGGGTATATAAATCCAGAATCTGTGCAATTACATGTAAAACCATTGCAAGGTAACTAAACACTGCCTCAAATCTTCTCCTCCTCATTTGCTTTCACTTTGGTCTCCCGCAGGACGGCTATTCCCAGTACCATTTTGTTGGCTCCTCCTCCACGATAGAGAGAGACAGACAGCGACCTTATTCTTCCTCTCGTACGCCCTCCATCTCTCCTGTGCGGACCTCGCCCAACAATCGATCAGGTGAGCCTACACATCCCCGTCTCCCATCTTCCCATTCATCACTCTTTCCACCAGTACAGTACAAACAAGCAGCGCTCCGATATATCTCAACTGTGCTTCAACCTTCACACTACAGTGACCACTGGTAAATTACTCCGCTGTCAAGGAAAATCCTTGCACTAAAAAAGTTTCCCGCCCTTGTGTTAAGTTAAGGTTTGACTAATAATAATGAGCATCTCCAAGGCCTCCGTGTTTCTGGGCTGATGGAGACACTTTGACAGTGATCACGTTGTGTAAGACACACAACCCTTGAAGAGCATTCATCGATACAGTTCATCCCGTGACAATGTAAAATGGGAGTGCCTCATATTTACTTATTTATCTAAGCTATCAATTGTTTATTGAGAAATTATAATGCTCTTAATAACATGCATTTGCATCTCCTCACTGTGCATGTGCTGCCTAAGCTTTCACATTAATGCGACAGCAATTACGTGGGTGGTGGAATTGCGGTTGAAAACATGTGAAGCCCGTTTGCTGCTTGCATAGATTGTCTGGGGCAGCTGTCAAAGTGTCCTTTCACAAGATACTAAATTCATTTCATCCATCGGCTTGTAAGTGTGACAGAAGAAGTGCCTAAAGTGCACAGAAGTGTGGATGTGTTTGAGAATATATTAGTGATGTGTTTAGTAGTGGAGTCAAAAACACTCTTAGCTCTTTTTTTCCTTTTTTATGGCCAATGTTGCATAATTAGTGCTGGGAGGTTTGGTTATAATATACATGCATCGCTCAGACACACACATCATACAAATAAAGTACAAAAATGTCACTTTCCACAACTGGAGCACAGTCTTCGTGGACTAGCTGTTACTATAAAAGGCAGCACACCAAAAACACTTGTTGGGAGATCCTGTTTAATGGCTTTAATTAGTGCAGGTGAAGCTGAGCTGCAGCTGCCTGCATCAGACTCAACCTGCCAAAGTGGCCACATGCTTCATACACAGCTTTAAAGCTTATAGTACAATTAGTAAAAAATACCCTTCCTATAGATTAAGCGTGAAATTTGCTATGACTAAAGCAGTTTTTCATATCTGGCTGTAAACATGTTTATATCATCTATAATGTGGCAGTCTATGAGGATTAACTATCATTTGGAGCCAGCCTCAAAGAGCAATTAAAGGAACTGTAGGTCAGCAGGAATCATCACCACAGCCAATATTCACAGCTCTCAATGTCACGTCTGCAACCTCAATTCCTCCATTTCCAGTGATTATGATTTTAAAATAACACCCAATGCATTTATGTCGCGCTTTTAGCGTTAAATTGCTCATATAGTCTTTAAATGTCTGCACCAGCGATTTAATGGGAATTAATAGAAACAGTGTCACAAGATTTGACAGAAAGCCAAATGTGTGAAGCTGTTTATGGAGGAGAAAGGCATCACAAAGTCAGTCATTAAGATCTCATTTAAATTGGTGTTCAGTTATAAAATCTGTTTAATCTCCTTTAATCAGTTGTTTCAATTATCATCCACTGTGTAGATGTGAGTTAGTCCTAGTGGACTGGACATGTTGGACTTTCAAACTTAGTACTTCCCCTCCCACCACAGATGTACCCATGGGTCATTTTCCCATTGTATTAATATTCTGGATGCCATTAACAGAGCTGGGCAGACAGTGGCTTAAAAATCTTATTATGTCAAGAAATAAATTAAAGTTTAGAGATACTGTGAGTTTTTGTTTTCAACAGGAAATATATTTTGTATTGGCTAATTCAAAACCACCTTATTACTTTTTTATGTAAAACTGTGAAAGCAGTTCACAAGAAATGCACAATTAGTATATTGCCTTCAAGTCAAATTTGGGCACAGCCTTTACTCACAGCCAGGGACAAAACATTTTAAATGAAAAATGAGATGATATTTTAGCATTTAATGAGCTTAAATGAACAATACAGGTTTCTTACAGGAGGGGAAATGAAGATAATAAAAAACCCTTTAAGAAGTTTCTTATATAATGCCCAATTTAATGGCAATCAGGTGTCGCAAGATTTCCCAGAAAGCCAAAAGTGGGAACCTGCTGATGGAGTCTGTGATCACAAAGTCAGTGAGGTTTATATGATGACCTTGACTGCCAAGTTTCATAGAAATCCACCCTGTAATATATAGAATATAGTCCTATTGTCATTCACAGAGCCAGGCAGCTACAGCTGCCAACTGTGAGCTAATGCATAATTCAAAAATAATTTCAAATGACTTCATGCAAGAGCATTTGAACATTTTTCACGTATTAGCCATCTACTTTTAAAAACAATAGCCAAGGCTGGATTTATGAGCCTTTCAGCTGACAAACCGGCAAAATAGAAATAAGTATGATAAAGACTCATTTCACATTTGTAAAATTTTGCAGGCAGTCACAGATTGTCCACTGAGCCTTTCTTTAATTTCACTCTTCATTTTCAAATGCACATAAAGGAAATAGTTCCTTTGTATTTAACACCATAGGAATAAATGCATTTCAATAAAAGTCGATGATTGGGTGTTTAGATGCTGATATTACAATGGATTTTGATAGGTTTGTAGCTTGAACCTATTCGCTGGAACGTTGAAGACAATATAATTACACAGCAAGCAAGACACGAAGTAGGCAAAGTTCCTCATGTTTCTCGTGCACGGGAGAGAACCGGACAAACGCCGTTTCTTCGCTTGACCCCAGTTGCTCTCGTCCGCTCCCCCGTAACACTGCTCTTTTATTGAGGTTACATGAATATGCATAAGTTCATTAACATACGACATATACATACACACAAAGAGTACCTTGCCTTTGTGTGTGTGTGTGTGTGTGTGTGGGGGGGGGGGGGGGGGTGTCAGAGTGTGGCCCCATAAACGACTTCCCTTAACCTGCTGGTCTGGAAAATCCAACAGTTCATCTATATGTAAAAAAGCACTTAGACTAAAACTGACATAGCTACGTTAATCCTACCGTAAAACAATAAAACAAGGTACGACCTCTTCCCATGCTCCCAGAATGTAGCCTTTGCAGCCTGCTAAAAATCACACATCCTATCACGACACAATTGATTAAACCTCTAAGCATATATGGTTAAATATTTCTAAGCGTAAATGACATTCAACAATACAAAACCTAACAGATTTGTTGTGCCAATAGAGCAGTAATGAGCATCTAGATCAATACTAAATGGATTATAACAGGCAAAGAAACAGGCACAGTAACACAAACAGGCGTCATAACCAGCAGCTTCTATGTGATTTGTAGATCAGAGCAAACCATATGGCACCAAATCAATTGCCGACATGGCTTACCAGATCCAACTTATTGTCACCGTCACTGATCCCATCATCCCCTTCTCTTTTTTCGGACTGTGGGTGTTTATATTTCTTCTGATACTTCCAGGATGCCTGTTGGGTACAAAAAGGTTTTCAGGTCACCAACAACAAGAGAACTTAATAAGCCAATGGGAGTCTGAAATGGTGAGAATATATAGGAGGGGCTTGCAGTCAGGCAGCAAGAGGATAAGAAGAAGAAAAGAGAGGATAGACTAAAGCCGACATAGGGAGGAGGGATGACTCAGTATTTACCTCTTTGAATCACAGCCTGGTCAAAAAGCTAAAGATTTGTGGAAAATGGTCCAAACCCACAGAGCCACAGTCAAAGCTGCTCCCAGTACCCCTGTTTTTAACTCATTCCAGAGTGATGGTTAGAGCAAGTAATGCATACAGTGAAGCCACAGACTTCTTTGCTTTCATTGGCAGGTAAATGCAAGAGCTCAGAGTGTTGAACAAGTTCACGTTGCTCTGAAAGGATTCGACTGTGTTGCAAACACTTGTCCTCCCTTTTGTAGTTTCTTCCTGATCTGTATTGATAATGTGTTGACTGATCTAATGTGTGTGTGTGTATGTAGCGAGTGCTCCTGCGTCCCCCAGGGAGATGATGGCATTGAAGGAGAGAAAGGCAGACTACGAGTCAACTGGCAATGCCAGTTACCATAGCAGCAAGGGCGAGCACACATCCCGGAAAGACGCCATGGCGGGTAGGAATTCCAAACTGCACATTTGTCACAAACACACATAAAGCTGTTTCCAGCAGAGGTGATGGTTTTAGTATAAAGGAGTGTGCGTTAAGAGATATGAAAGGAATCGTTTCATGGGAAACTATTTATTTTTATCCCGAGAGAGAGTGAAAAGGTTAAAACCACTTTCATTTTTGTAGTTTAGCTTTGCCCAAAGATAAATCCACCTGTCAGTGCTTATTACATCACACTTGTTATGTCTTTTTTGTTCAGTAGGTTGTTGTTATTGTGTTAAAGCTGACATTGTGCAAAAACATCACAGGTGACTCAAAATACATTTAATCAAGATGTAGCTAGTTAGTGTGAGAGTCTTAGAGATGCTGGTTAGTTAGTTAGCTGGTTAGCTAACAGACTGCTAGCAGCAGCTTCAAATTTCTCTATAAAAATTGTCTGGACAAACAGACACCAATAAATTAGACTAAATCTTTCCATTTTAAGCCACTCCAACCATAAACCTTCTTATATGCAGGGATGCACATAAGTGGTCCGCAGGTGTGCATTCGCTGTCAAAATAAAAGACGCACACCAGATAAGAAGTTGCAACGCGCGTTTGCGTACATAAGATTTTCTGGAGGAGGACAGACATTTGTTTAGAACTCTTAAAGATGTCAAAGAAGCTCCTTTAAGCAATTACTTTGGTGTTCCTCCACCCCCAAAGAAATGTCAGAAGGAGTCCGAACCACAAAAGAAGCGCGTATTCTCGGAAAAGTGGTTGCAGGAGGTGAGCTGGCTTCAAACAAATGATGAACGCACAGAGATGTGGTGCAGAATATGCCGTGAAAATCCCACTCTAGTGGACAAAAACACTGCCTTTTATATGTACGCAAACGCACGTTGCAACTTCTTATCTGGTGTGCGTCTTTTATTTTGACAGCGAATGCACACCTGCGGACCACTTATGTGCACCCCTGATTATATGCATAGGCTGTATATAAAAGATGGATGTAGCCACAGTGACATGACCAACTGGTCAGTGAAGTCCCTTTATGAGTCCTCAAGCTAGTATTTCTACCTGTGCTATGTTAGTGCTTTGAAATTGGATGTGTCAGGTGAAGGGTGGCTTTGACTGAGAAACCTAGAGACACTGCAGACTCACATGAGCAGCCACTTATCAATGAATCGTTTTATGACTACCCAACTAGCATCTGAGACCACTGACCTCTGCTGTCTGCTCACTTTGCACACCTGAAAGCTGTGTCTGTGTTTTCTCTCTGGTCCATTGAGCTAAGTCAATTCTGGCCTCTGGCCTCTAACACCAATCTTCCCATTGGAAGGCCTTAGGCTGTTGCACCATCATATCTTATAAGGAACTTTTCATTATCAGCAGCGTTTTTCTTCCAACATCACCATCAGCACAGAGCTTTAATCTTGTTGTCAACATCCTGGGTTTCAGCGAGGGTTTCATTGTTGTATGCGGTCTATCCTTGGAGAGAGTTCACACCAAGAGCAGTTGTTACATGGGAAACAAAAAAATCCAAGCTCTCCTTAATCACCATTCATCATCCTCTTCATTAATGTTAATGCAGCAGGTGTCCAGCTGATACCACTGACAGCCTACTCCCATTTGATTACTTTAATTATAAAAACTGAGTAAACGATTTAGAGCATGAACTCATCCTCACTGTGTCTGCAGGTCAAATCTCCGGTGGGTCTTCAACACTACACAGAGGAGCGTATGTGTCCCCAACTGATGACCTGAAGTATAATCAGGTATGAAAAGTCCCTTTCTTTAGGAAACACATTCCATAATCAGGTTTCATGTACATGCTAAAGGTGACTTGTTACCTCTAGCTGACACACCAGCATTAAAGGCTAATTTACATCATGGAGCCCTGCTCTCAAAAACTAACATAGGTTTAACACTGTGCGGCTTAACGTTTTTAGAACATGTTTAGCATAATCATCACTGGGTTGGTTGGCTGGTTGTGGCTAATAGACTTACATTAGTTTATGTTAGCAAACTAGTGACACAATTGATAACTCAGTAGAAAACAAGGGCACTGAAACTAAAAAGCAATATAAGGGGGTCACTTTGAACTGCCCCTATCTGCAAAAATGAGTTTTATGTTGAAAAAGCAAGGATATACCGTCCACTGTCACTCTGTCTCTTTAGCAGTAAGTGTTTGTTGCTGTTGTTTCTTGTTGTTTGGCCAGCTGCACTGAAACTGAAAAATAATGTAAGGCTTTTATGAATGAAGACAGTGTGGAGGACTTTTTTTCCACTGAGTTATTGTTACTATTTAGACTTACATTTGTTTATGCTATCTCTTATCACCAACCACCCTACCCAGTGAAATCACGTTCTGTACTGGCACAAGATGGCACAGCGGTAAATCTATGTCATTTTTTGGGAGCAGGGCTTCATAGTGTAAATTAGCCATTATACATGTCCACTATAAACTCAGAAGGTTCCTTCCTTCATGAAATGAATTACTAACACTACAAGAAGCAGGTGTGAATAAAAATAAGATGTAAAGAGTAAAGTGTAAAGAGAGAGGAAAAAATAAAAACACCAAAGACAGGTTAGTGATTATATTTGAACTCAATAGTTTAAGATGCCCTGATTTCACTGAGGAAACGTTTGAAAACCCACAACACTCAGCATCTGATAGACTAGAAAGTATTAATATTTCCATGCTGCGCTGCTAGCTTTATTCAATTCTTTATGACTCATCTCACCTTTAAGAGGAAGATCTGCTGTATAGTTCTAGGTGAATAGGAAATATCACAGTGAAACTGAATCGTAAAGGCTTTAATAGTGATACTATAAAGACACTATGACGTCCTAAAAGGTCACTGTAAACCTATAAAGAATGCTGTTTAAGCACTATGGCAATACACCCGTGAATTCCAGTTATTCTCACAGTCTAGTCTTTGGTTGGATGGTGTTGCCGGTAAAAGCTAATCGCTACCCATCACCCACTTTGATGAAGGAATGTCAGAACTCAGTTTTATTGAGGTTTTGCAGACATGTGACCACTAACCATGTGATGCTACCTTATTTGGACATGGCATTGACAATAATAGTGACTACGTAGAATCAAGTGAACAGGGTCCCAATCAAACGCTTAAAGACGGATGCATGACCATCTGTCAACTACCTGTTGCTATGGAAAAAAAGCTCCTCGTGGTTGGTTTGGTCACAAGCATATTGTTGCGGTGGTAGTTTGAATAGAAGTGATGGACTTGTGTATAAATACTGGCCAGCTGCTCTCTGAGCTGGAGTGAAACTGTAAAAAGTGCAACACAAATTGGAAATTTGCCTTCAAAGTTAAAGTTCCAACTTTTGAAATGTGAGCCCTAAGGCACAGCTTTTAACTTGAAGGTGAACATCTCCATTTCCTGTTTGTGTCACACCTTTTCAGATTTTACTGCTACTCATCTAGTAGTTTGTAGTAGACATCTGCTAGCAACCAAAGCAATCGCTTGGAAGCTTTGTATTGTATCACATCCAATATGGTGGACGACTCTATAGCAATGTGCAGTGTCACATGAGAAACCTCATGGTTCCCAGTACTCCCCTCACTCTCACTTGTGGTGACTTGGACCAATCATGAGTGGTCATTTGTAATGATTGTGCTCTCCTTCTTTCTAGGTATCTTCTCAAGGCTTGCCATCAGAACCCTACCCCCCTTTCCAAAATCCTCCTCCACCTGACAGCAGCAACTACGAGGATCAGGCCTGCTACGAGAACCAGGTTCATGCTGGAGGGCGTCCCCCGCAGGGTGACCTTAACATGCACCTGCAGGGCCTCAAGTCCACCGGCAACTATGTAGACTTCTACTCAGCCTCGCGGCCCTACAGCGAGCTCAACTACGAGACCAGCCACTACCCAGCCTCACCAGATTCCTGGGTGTAAGGGGAGATGAGGGAGGAGGAGGAGAGTACGGATAAAAGAAAACCCGGAAGTGAAGGGGGGGTGGCTTAAAGGTGGAGTGAAAGAAGATGAAAGGACAGGTTCCCTTCCTCCCTCCCCATCCTCCCCTGTAGTTCCTGAGTAGCATCATAGATAGCAGGATGATGAAGGGGGAGGATGGAGCGCATGAAAGGAGACGCGGGCAGAAAGCTTGATAGACATTTCACTCCTTTCAGGGACATCTCTGAGAGGAAGGAGAGGACCAGAAGCAAATGGAGGAGTGGCCAAGCATGTGCATGCACACCACCAACCAAACTGACCGACACATTTTCTTTCTGTGTTTCGTTTGTGATCAACAAGTGGTAGAGAAGGTTCACCAGACAGAAAGAGCGCCCGCTTCTTGTAGGCCTCTGGATACAGAATGTCAATCAGAGACTAACCCGGAGAGAGAGAAGAGAGTCGGGACATGAAAGGGAAGCGCGAGAGCAAAAGTTGGCAAACGGTTTTGCGATGAAGAAGGACGATGAAAGATAAACGTGGATTGGTGGACTTGAGGATGAGATGTTTTGCAGCGAGTCAGAGATACCCCAAGAGGAATCTGTAAATATGTGGTATAGCATCCATGGGTTTTAGTAAAGTGAAGCACAAGAACTGTAGGACACATAGGACGTCTGTCACACAAAACTTTTCTTTCTGTCTGTGGCTTCAGCGTGACGTATTCTCTGGGCAAGAAAGACTTTTGGTCATTTGTAACACTTTTTTTTGTGTTTCTACTTTTTTAATTCTGATTGTATAGTATTTGATGTACACTGTACATTTACGGAGATGCATTGCGTACTGTACATTGCACTATTTTCTGTGTCATGTCAGGCCTTTTGCCACTGGTTCCGACTCACCTCCTCACCAAGTACGCCCCCTTACCCAAACACACACAGACTTTCAGAACTCATATCATGGATGTTGCTAATGTGAAACACTGGATATGAATTGCAAGGTCACGGTGCTCCTTTCCACTGCCCTACAGTTAGTACAGCTCCCAGAACTGCTAAAGAAAGGTTGTTTTTTGGGCTTTTTTAGGCTAGCGTTGCATCTTCTCCACACCATTCCCCTGCTTTTACCCCCCTCCTTTGAGTGACCTGTGTTCATCATGTATATAACCGTGCCAAACGAGGGATACTTCCCCTCAGCTGAAAGGGGAGTGTTGACGGTGCATTCAAGGGTCCAAGTTAAGCTGAAGGTTTTCAGCTGAACATCCTCGCCGTTCTAACGATGCCACTTTGTAAATGCTTTGGTTTTTCTAAACTGTGTTTTACTGGGATGAAAACCGTCGAACTGCACCGAAACTCCCGAGTAAAATCGTAACAAGAAAAAAAAAAGAAGAAGAAGAAGAGAAAAAGGAAAATCGCGGAGGGACTGTGGAGCCTCACTTCCTCCAGAGCTGTACAAAATTAGTTGATTTCTGTGTTGTAAATTAATTCATGTTTGAAGTACAAAAAAAGAAAAAACTTTTCTGAGAGATGGTTGGCAATTCTAACTTCATGGTAGACAACAACTGTTAATAGAGTACGGATATATATTATATAAATATAAATATATACTTTTTATGTGCAGATGTGGATGTCACTTATAGCAGCAACATTATGGAAAAAAAGACTTGTTTAAAAAATTTTTAAAAAAACAGCTACATGTAGGAATTTTGTTCACAGTTAATTTTCTGGTCAGCACACTAAAATTGTCGACTTTGTGTAGTAATGTTGTTGCTATGTGGAGTAGAGTAGACCAGGGCCCAGGGATCCACGTCGTCACTGAGGCAGTCTAGCAAAGGTGCTACATCCGTGAGAAGTATTTCCGACACGTCTGTATTCTGTCTGTGCACAAGATGTTTTCAGACTCCACCCATCGTGCTGCACTGATGCACTGGAGTGTGTCACCAGTGCACCTCTGCTTTTTAGATGATTTGGTCTCAGATACCAAAACATGCACCCGTCAATGCATGCCCATTTTGTTGTCAAACTGAAATATCTTTTTTCTTTTCTTTCTTCTGTTTTTTTCTGTAAGTGAAGAAGGCTAAATTGTAAAAGGTGACACCAGACCCTGGTTCTCCCTACTCACTGCTGTTTAGAAGTCCTAGAGGTCATCTTCCAATGCTTGATAAAGCCACTCATAATGCAGCAGCCCCACCACCACAAACACACACTGGATGGAAAGCAGACGTGCTGTATTTTTGTTAGTAAGCATCTGGAAACTGAGAACGTTATGTATGTCCTTGTGATCCTTAGGCAGAGAAAACTTACTATGAGACCTGTATGGAGATATAACGTCGGTGACCTTTTTTTTGCTAGACCAAATGTGTTTTAAAAAGAGAAATTGTGAATCTTTCTATTGCCTCAAACAGACTGCAACTGCTCCAAAAAATATAAACGAACCATCAAAGAACCTCTGATTCTGAGAGTTTGTTTGTTCTGGTGTCAAAAACAAAGCTGTTTACGACTGAAGTAGTACTCCTGGTGCAAAATTGAGGACTCTTTTCTCCAATTCTATTCAGTTTTATTCATATTGCAGGTAAAGACTGCGATATAAAGAGAAAAAGCCAGCTATTAGATGACCCCCCTGTGAACAAGCACTCGTGGGAAGGAAAAAAACCCTTTTAACAGGAAGAAGCCTCCAGCAGAACCAGGCTCAGGGAGGGGCGGCCATCTGCCACAACTGGTCGAGATAAAGGCTTGTAATTGAATGAGCTGCACAGATTAACCTGCAGAAAAACAAGAACAGGAAGTGACACAATACCACAGTGATCCAATAGCACGCTATGCTATTCTCCCATGTTTGTCTTACTCATTATATTATTGTGATGGACCGAGTTGAAAAACAGGAGGAGCCCAGGAATTATTAGAAAAATATAGTTTCCATTTATTTAACCCCAAAAAATTATATTTACAAGACTAATAAATGTTGAGCTCATAAAAGAGGTCAAAGAAACAAAACTGAACTCAGGCAAAGACTGCAACCTTAACAAACCAAATGACTGCCCAAACATACATAATTGACCTAAACATGAAATGACATACAAGGGTATATATAATGGCTGATCAGACCATTGTGACACATGAGGGGTAACAAACAAAACACAATCATAAATCACAAACGATGCAGTACAATCTGGTTTGTTAATAAACTAAACACTAAAGAAGAAAATCAAAAACCCCATTAAACCCTAAACTCAAATATTTAATTAAATACAAATACTTTGTTTTTAAAGTAAAGAAAACACACATTCCCCCCTTCAGCAGGAAGTGGTGGTGTGGTCCAATTATCTTCCTTTGTATTTAATGGTTTCAAACCCTGGCTACCATCTTTTGTCCAGCAACTCCCAGGGATGATGGCAGGTAAGAAATAAAAAGACAAAAGTTAGTCAGAAAGCAGAGAAATTAAGTAGTATGAATACATAAGTAAACTAAATGTGCGCGCTTACAAATAGAACAAATGTATCCAAAGTATAAAATGTATTACTATGTTCAAAATGAAGAATGAAAATACAAAAGTTACCGACTTTAGAGTGTGGCCACGGGTTTGGCCATCACAATTATCCTAACTTTTTACCACATACTCTCCAACCTGTTGAAATATAGGCTTGATTGCATGAGGCACTCTGACAGAGCTGGCAATGTACCATCAGCAGCTGTGGCACCACATCAGTGGAAAAAAGGTATTCTGTGTTTTTTCCAGTGTGCTGTGTCTGCAGAACAGCTTAGGTTTTATTGTTTGGCATCCCACTTTCCAGGGAGTTTTACCCACCCTTCTTTTAGTACAGGACGGAAATGTGTTTGCTAGAGTCAGACATTATTCACATCACAGGAAACACATTTCTATAGTTGCTAAGTCAACCAGATGTCCTACTTTGCAGGACTGTACGGCATTTTTATCCTTTGTCTCCTATCCCTTATACTGAGAGTTCTCCAACACATCTGTTCCTGTGTGGGTCCAGCCTCCTCCCAAGGACGTGCGTGTTCAATTAACTGGTGATTCTAAATTGGCCATACTTATTGATTTGAGAGTGTGTTTGTCTGCCTCGAGCTGTGGTTTGACTGGTGACCTGACCAGTGTGTACCCCACCTGTCACCCTGTGTCAGCTGGGATAGGCCCCAGCTCACTGTGAATAAGCAGTTAGGAAAGCAGATGTGTGATTGGCTCAAATTTAAAAAAGAGAGAGAACACAAGAAATGTGTGAGTCAAAGTGAAATGTGTCACTCTGTGGATACATTCCCCCTTAAATAATGCCACAAAGAGCAGGAGCTTTAACATTTAACAAGGATTACACAAGTATACAAAAGTTATTGCACAACACCATAAATGCTTATGTGCATTCACATATGATATTTGTGTCCTTCATAGTTTGTTTTTGTTCTCCACTTATGAAAAGATCCTAACTTAGACTCTTGTCCCATGCTCAAACTCTTTCAACCACATTAAGCTCCAAGGAAGGACTATTTTTACATATTTCCTGGTCCTGGGACAGTGCACACTCATGGTTAGTTGCCAGAAAGCATTCTTATGTGAAACTAACAATAGAATACAAGTCATTCAGTGGTCCCTCAGCCCACTGCAGACGGAAGCAAGAAAAGGAATCCAACCATGCTTTGTTAAACACTGACATACAGAGTGCTGCAGGAATGAGTCCTAAAACCCTGAAATAAGTCATTAATGTCCATTTCACTTCCAGGGGTTTGGCTTAGATGCCTAAAATATGGTCTGTGGTTACTTTTATCCTGCATCATTAAATATACAAGTATCACGCTCATGTGTTTTCACATAATCTGGACATGTTATTGCTAACAAGTCGCTAAATGAGACAACAGAAGTTGTTGGAGACATTTGTGGTTGTCGTCCTAAAATTATTGGGATTTTCAAATCCAATTAGCATTTTTTTATTTTTTTTGGAGGATGCATTTGAGTTTTATTTTAAACAAAGCTTTTATCTCAGTGTTCCACCATCCTAGACAAAATCCCTGAAACCAGAGAGATGCTACCTTCATGTAAAGTCCTGCAGATGCAGGTTTGGTCTGAATCCAGCAGAGCACCTTTGGGGTGACACTGAACAGGAAATTGGCAGCATTACTGTCTGACTGACAAATCTACTGAAGTGATGTGATGTGGCAGTCAGCATGGAGCCAGATCTCACTCACAGGAAGGTTTTCAGCATTTTGTGGAAGCTGGGAACAAAAACTGCCCTGTGAGTAAAGGGGGCGGGGTCTAACTAGCAGTAGTTTGATGCCTCTAATAAACTAGATGAGTGCACATGTTGTATTAAAGATACCGCAAATAGAAACTGGGAGAATTAACCAGTGTGGTATAGCACATTGTAGAGACTATTAACATAAATGCTGCTCATCATTTAGGCACGGGACAAAAGGTGGCGGTAGCCTTTGCTATTTACCTTTAATTCTTCCATTTTTACTTAGATAAGATCAACACATGTTGATGTGACATAATCAATGGAGTTTTCCAGTGGTCTGTGTGTGTGTGCGTGTTTCTGTGTGTGTCTGTGGGTCTGTGTGCAGGTCCATCCATGCAATGACTTTATTTTGGCCTGTAAAGGGTCATGAGTGCTCTCTGGTGGTCATTAGAGAAACTGCACCACAGGTCAGGGTGGCGGCCATTTTAGTCTCCGAGGCCTGTTCTGCATGACTTTCTGCAGATGGATCGCCACACCACAGACACGCACAGCATCTCTGAGAGCTGTGTGTGGGGGGGAGAGTGTGACTACACTGTCGGAGTACAGAGCAAAGTGAGAGAGAAGCTCAAGAAATAAATAGTGGACGTCCTGTAAGTTTTTCACCGAGTCTGGATGCTGATGTAAGAGCTTCTGTATCACGCAAACAGTTTCATTCTGTGGTCGGAGTATATGATCAAGTGTGGGAATCCGACCAAGTCTAATAATTTCATGCTAGTAGCAACAAATAAAAGAAATAATAATAATATTGCAAAAGTGCTGCTGTGATATCAAAGACTTTTAAAAAAAAATGAAATAAGTAGCATCAAAGACTGTATATAAAAGATGCATCTAACCCTGTGATGTCACATATTTAATGCTGTAAAGCTAGCTATTTTACCACAGAAGGCTATGGAGATGCCCTCACCTTTGAAGCCAGGGTTTAAAGAGCTTTTCAGTTTCCAGCCACACGGGTCGTTTGCTAGGTAGCTACTTAGCTTCACACACAAAGTCAGCATTTCAGTTGATTTGTGTGTGTTCAATAACAAACAACTGAGAGAAGGATACAGTTAGAGCCTTCGCTGTCTAAAAACTGGCATTACAATTCACAAACAAGGCTTTGAATATGGCTTAAATGTTCTGGTTGAACATGGTGTGTTAGATAAACAAAAGGAAAACTTGTTACACACGCGCAATAGCAAACCAAGGTGGAAAAAGTGTTATCATTCAAGGAAAAGTTGCGGAATCTCCATCAGACCTGTTAGATTTGCTTTTACTTGTCCTCTGAATCTACACTTTGTCCAAGAGGCTTATGTTGCCGCTTCTAAATAACTCTCAAGTGTTGTTTCAGGTCCCTGTCAAAATGATGTATCCTCAAACCAAAATCATTGGTTTTCGTTATGACTTCCAACTTTTGGCAGAGACTAAAAAGGTCCATGGAGAGAGGCTTTAACAGCCTCCGGTACTGTTCAGTATTGTGGCTCAGTCCTTCCTTCAACATGCCAAGCACATTTTTTTTAAGTGCTCTGCTCATTCATCCCTTTGGTGTTTCATGTTTTACTGGCTCCAATTTACATCCTTACTCAAATAACCTGGATTAAATATTAAAGGTATATTTAGCAGAGTTTGTCCTGCCCGCAGCAGTACATGACAATAATAAATCTGCTCTGCATGGCTCACTGCCAGACTTAAACATATAGTTTATTTATTTAATATTTTGGCTGCAAGGACCTGTGCATTTTCAAGATCAACCACTGAAAGGCATAAATCAAAGTCCACTTTACAAGATGTCTTGGTCAGTGTGATTCGACCTTCTCTGTACAGAACGTAGGTTCACAGTGTCCTCAGATTCTCTTGCCAAGAGTAGAAAATATCTGAGTCCTCACCTTAAAGACTTGGTGGCTGCTTTCCTCAAACACAGAAAACGGAACACAGGGTTTCCTTTTTAAAATATAAAATGTTTTCACATTTACATGTTTTAGCAAAAACTCTTAAAAACCAACACATCGTCCAACGATCTAAAGAAACAAAGTCATTCCCATCTATCAGTCTGGAAACGTTACAAAGCATTTCTAAGGCTTTGGGACTCCAGTGAACCACAGTGAGAACCATCCATGAATGGAGGAACCTTGTGCCGTTATATCTGGCATAAAACTAACACAGCATTTCATAACAAGAACAGAGTCAAACACGGCGGTGCTAGTGTGATGGTCTGGACGTTCTTTGCCGATTCAGGACCTGGACAACTTGCTCTTACTAACAGAACCATGAATTCTGCTCTCTACCAAGGTAAATGTCTGACCATCAGTTTGTACTCTGAAGTTCAAACACACTGAGGTTATGAAACAGGACAAAGATCCAAAGTACAGAAGCAACTCCAGCCCTAAATCAAAGAAAGAAACAGTAGGAACTTTTTAGAGTGACATAATCAAAGTTCCAATTTGATTAAAAATTCCTCCAAAGGAAAAAAAACCCTAATAAATCAGAAAAGGGGAAAATACTTTTTCACAAGACTGTGTATAAATAAAGATGAAACATTAAGGGACCTTTATGGTCTCTAACCAGTTACACAGGTTAGAGACCATTGCGCAGCTATTATTGTTGCAACCATTTAGAAGGATCCATCCAGAGATAGATCCGATCACTACAACTTTTTGCAATCGTTTGCTGAGAGCGAAAAAAGCATTCAATTGAATCTTTCCTAGTCACAAGGTTTCCCATTATCGCTATTGCAGAGGTTCCCAAAGTGTGGGAACCGCGCCGCGGTATGAAAAAAAGAAAAAAGAACGCTTGGACACTGCTAGCATAATGGACAGGTTTTTGACGGGGCTCCCACACAAACGCAAAGCAGGAGATGAAGCATCATCAAATATATTTCCAAACCAACTTCCTTCCAAGCCAAAGACTAGAAAATATGGTGAAGCATATCTTCCCTTTGGTTTCACCTGCACAACTGCCAAGGTAGGTCTCCCCTGCAGAATTGGTTTTCCCTGCATCGGGAGCACGCACTGGGCTCTCCAAATCACGGACGAACAGTCCACGAAGATTTTTCAGGGGGGCCTAGCAAAAAAAGCTTGGGAACCACTGCTCTAGTGTGACTGAGGCTATAACCACAACACTGAGGAAATCTGGTGGTCTTGTGGCTCTATCTACCCTGATGGGAATATTCTCTTCCGGGATAACAATACTGCATCAACAAAGGTTTGCTAAAATAATTCACATCATTTTCAGTCACCTGATCACAACCCAGCTCTGCCCTCCACCATCATCAAAGCAGCAAATGAGGAAATATCTTTTGAAAGAGTGTTGTTCCATCTCTCCAGTAGACTTCGAGACTCGAGGAATCCATAACAAGGCACACTGAAGCGCCTGACTAGGATATTTATAGTTGGCTTTTCCTTTAACCCTGTGGCATAATCTAATTGCAATGCTAGGAAATCAACACATACAATAATTCTGGCATACACTAATAACTACTCATATTTGAATATTTCTAGGGTAGGGTTAGGGAAACTACAAACAATGGCACCGCACACCTTTAATGTACATTTGTTGCAGTTCTCAGTGGTTTCCACTGGTGGGCAAATAAGGTCACATCCATCCATCCATCGCTTCTGCTCATCCTTTTCAGGGTTGCAGAGGACACTGGAGCCTATCCCAGCTGTCTTAGGGCAAGAGGTGGGCTACACCCTGGACAGATCGCCAGTCTGTTGCAGAGTAACACATAGACATAGACAACCATTCGTGCTCACATTCACTCCCACATTCACAACTATGGGCAATTTAGAGTTTCCAATTAACCTAACCCCACTAACTGCATGTCTTTGGGCTGTAGGAGGAAGCCAGAGTTCCCGGAGAGAATCCGTGCAAACACGGGGAAAACATGCAAACTCCACACAGAAATAAGGCTGCTTTTTATACATAGAGTGTCCTAATTCCACTATAATACCATATCTGATCTTTTTTTCCTTCAGACTTTTCTTTATAGTAACACAACACATATATTCGTATTATATATAAGCACATGTAAATGTTTTTTTGTATTATGACCATTCTGGAGCAAAATTAGCCAAAATATTGAAGCATTGCACTGGAAGAGCTAAGGATGACTTTCACACCATCACCAGTACTCACAGAGCACTGGATCTATACAGTACCTGACAGTAAACACGTCCTCAACATTAGCCAAAAATTGAAGATGCCCTTTCTGACATGTTCTCAATAATGGATAATCTGGTTTAGATGGCCAATAGATGATGCAGGAGGCAGCAGGAATGATTTGCACACAGTGAATCCTCTACATTTCCCTGCACATGGGCGCAGTCAGACATCACGCAGACCTTAAAGTATGGAGCTGGCAAGTTTAAAATGTTTTAATGTTTGTTCAGAACAATTGGGACACGTGCTTCATCTCATGCACAGGGTTCGAGACGACAGTGTATGTTTCTCATGGTGTTTTTTTGTGAAGTCAACAAGTCACAGTCCTAGCACTAAGCTGTTTATTTTTGGCGCTGCCTTTCAAATTCTCCACAAAGCCCTCACAAAGCCTGCGTGAGCTGGCTTCTCAGCTCAGCTATCAAGAACTCTCCACTTCCATGAAAATTCCTGTTGTACTATGTATTGATGTAAAATGGCTTGCTGGCTTCCTCCTGAATGTTCAGCTGTCCTTGTCTGCAGCTATCATCTGTGACAGCCAGTCACCAATCATCATTTGGCCGCGTCGGAGCTCTTCTCTCCATCCTGTTAAAATCCCTCCAACTGGCTGTTACCTTCCTGCTCTTTAAAGCCCCATTCCCGCCCTCTTGGTATTCCTTTCCAATAAATGTGTATGTCAGTTTCCAATACGTTGTGTCCTTTCTCCAAGGCTTTTACCCTTTTTTCTTCTAAGGTAAATAGGACCCATGGACTGTAAAAGATGGACACAGCTTCCAAAACTGAAAAATAAATGGGGAACTTTGTTTTAATTTTTAAAAAAAAATTGTGTTACATTTAGAGTAAATAGATGATATAAAAGGGTCTGACAGACCTAACCGAGTTCTTCAGTTTAAGGAAGCAGCTGGCATAAAGTAATCTATGACCCCAAAACACCCTTTCCTGGTAAGATTAGAGTCTCAGTTTTGATCCCCTTGAGTAGAATATGATGTCCAAATGTTCTGTTTGATAAGTTGCTGTCATGTGAGCATACAGGGTCTCTCGGTTCTCAGCCAGAATCACCCCTCGCTCATCGGTCAAAATACCAAGATGAAATATGAGACATGAGGCTTCAAAACAGACCCTATAGTGTCTCTATGATTTCTGTATGTCTGCATTCCTCTCTTACACCTCTCATCCCGTTGCTGTTCTTTGTCTCCATCCAAACCATTCTGTCCTGTGATATAATCTCACTTCTGTCTTATCTTACAACCTTCAGTGTGCTTAATCCTCTAAATATGATGTTATCTACACCATCCCCAGCTTTAACCGAGCACTAACCCTAGAAAATCAGAATGTGCCATTTTTGGTATTAATATATTGCTTGTAATTCCCAAGTGAAAAAAGTCTATATTGGCTTTCTCCAAAATACAGAGTTAGGGTAGATTTAGGGTTCCTACGTATGATGGCTTAGACCTTAGAAGGTCAACCATTAACAATGGCTGGTGTGTTAAACCTGGATTGTTTTCAAGCAACAAGGTCAGCAGTGTGTGGTTTTTGCCTATAGGTGGGTTATGGTGTTGGGTGTTAACCCATTCCAAAGTAACACGTAACTGTTATCCCATTACATTTTTAAATAACACAGTAATGTAACACGTTATTGGACTAAACTGAGCAATCATATCATGAACTCATTACATGAGTTACAAAGGTTCCTAAATTATGTGCACAATGGGCAGGTAGAAGGAAAAAAAACTATCAATTATGACTTCGTCCTGATGTGCACTTGCACTGTAATCCGCTCATTTCAGTTAAGGGAGGAGGAAAATTTAAAAAAAGGTCTACAACTTTTATTTTTATTGCACGAGAGAACAAAACTGCAAAGTGCAAACTGCATTCAGGACAGACACGTGTGTTATACTGCTAACACAACATTAGCTCTTCAGGGGCATCTGCATAGATAGCATGCCATTGCTAACACAAAGCTAGCGAATAGCTAGCTGAGGGGTATAGCTGGGCGGATGAAGAGCCCACCCCAGCAGATAGAGCCTGGGTTTAGATAGGTAATAAAGGCAGTGATGAGGGTTTTTTCTATAATCCCTTTAAATTCTCTTTGTCCTGATTTCGTTTTTGTGTTTTGTTGTAGGTTTTGTGTTTAAAGCTAACGCTGTGCCCTCATCAGGATAGGGATTTGTGTCAGTGTGTGGGACTGTAGCCTCAGGTTTATAGTTAATGTGACAGTGCATTTCAGGACTTATTATAGAGTAACATGTAAGTAATGTAACCGTTAGTGTCCACAGATTACTTTCTATGATGAGTAATTAAGTACTGTGTTACTTTTAAGAAAAGTAATGAGTAATGTGTGATGTTTTCCTTTTTTTGAATAAGCATCTCACCACTCTCTGCCACATTCCATAGAATGCATAATAATACACAATGAATGTTGTCAGCATACCAACAGACATACAAATAAGAGATATTATGTTACATGTACATGATATTTTTCTTGTGCTCCCATATCTGCCACATTCCAGCACAAAGTGCACCTTGAAAAGTAAGAGTGGTTTCAAGTAGAAAAAAAGGCAACATTGCAGGAAGCCCTAACAAAGAAGACGATGAGCAGTTTGGTCTACAAAGTGTCTTTTTCTGCAAGAATATGCATTTTGAGAGCCATGTCGAGATTTACACTGAGCACTTTGAAGCTACAGTAAGTCACGTCTCCTTTAGCTTTCTTTGGTCCTTCATCTTCTCCTAATCAGGGGTAGCAGTCGTTGCCGCTCCTCCTCCTGCATCCTCCCTATTTTCTTCATTTTATAATCCCACTTGGGTATCTGGAGCTGGTTCTGGTTACTGTTCCTTCTGAGTTTTTCTGGTTTGTAGCTTGGAGCTGGGGCCTTGCAGAGCCTCACCTTGGGAACCACTAGGCCCGGCCTCACACTGCTTCTCCTCAGCATATGGAGTGGCAGCAGGCTGGCTCGTCTTATGGCCACTGTGGACGCCGCTGCCATGTTGTTTAGCAGCTGAGGCTGGAGACTGGCCCTCCGATCCTTCTCCCTGGGGATGAGGAGGATCCGTGAGTTCTGGAAAAGTTTCTTGTAGTTGTTTAGCCTCTCTGGGCCCAAGCGCTTCAGCTCCGCCAGACGTTGCCTCTTTAGAATCTCTTGCACCGCGTGACGACGTTTTCCGATGCACGGCGGGCTGCTCGGGCACACCGTGCGGCAAGCTGTGGCGATAAGCGGACTGGACAGTCCCGTGGTGATCCGGACCATGTGTTCAAGGACACCATCTTCCATAGGTTTTACCTTGTTGTTGATGTAAAATCTATAAGGGCAGCAGGAAAGAAGGTTGATCAAACGCTGCTTACAGGTCTTTGGCTCTTGGGCCTGGGCCACCAACTCCTGTAGAAGACCAAATAGTTCATTTAAAAAAGAAACATTTAACTTGAAAATTGGATTATATTTTAAATGCGGTGCCTTCAACAGTTGATCCAAAATTAAGAAACGTGTATTAACCTCCAGCAGTGGCCACTCCAGGGAGAAGGAGTCACAGAACTGCTCAGGACAAGGGTTGGACATCAGCCGACTCATCAGGCGGGCTGTTTCATACCGACCGGTGAAGAGCGCCCACTCCTTGGGTGTCATTTTCCGGCCAAAGTCCCGAGCCTGGATATCACCTCCTGTATGGATATGTGTGTGTGTGTGTGTGTGTGTGGGGGGGGGGGGGGGGGGGGGGGGGGGGTGTTTTGAAAATCACAATAATTTTTAGAAATGTTTTCTTTGTTCCCTCGGTGTTGAGGCTTTCATGATCTTTATTGCATTTATATACCTGCCAACATGATCGATCTAACACACTCAGCCCGGCCCTGCATGGCAGCCTTCATCAAAGCTGTGAAACCGTGACAGTTCCTCCTCTCGATGTCCAGACCAGGAAAGTAGTTTAGTAGGTAGTTGGAAATGATGGCATGACCTGCACAAGAAAAAACACATGTTATGAAAGGATTGCATTTGTATATTCCAGCAGCCGCTTTCTCCTTCTTCTTTCTACGATACTTCGATGACATTTTTCTGAAAACACAGTGGACATTAAGTTGCAGTCTCCAGTGGCTGAAACATGAAGCCATTTCTAAAATGTCAAAAGAACTGCGTTTTCTCTAGTGGCCACTTGAGTCTGGCTTCAAAAGTGAGTCGTTCCCCATAGGCTCCAGTGTTGAAACGCCCAACGTCATCAATGAAAATAGCACGTTTACTGCCTGAGAGAAAAATCACTTTCAGTCCAGAGCAAATTTCCTCCTCCATAACAAATGTGCCGAACCTGAATCTTTTTTATAATTCACCTTTCATGACTTTGTTTGGTCTTAAAGTTTGCAGCATGACTGCTATGACAGGTGTGCCAACACAGGCAGGTGCTCCTGCAGGGCCTCACTTCTGCTAATTCCAGTCATTAAATCAGATCTTTTTGTGGTGCTGTTGAAGTTTGCGCTCCTGTTTTGGTGAGTAAAATTATATTTTATTTGTTTATTTATGTGTGTTGCTCCCATACAGTGTATGGATGCAACTTGTTAACCAGGGTTGCTAGCATTATCTGATAACATGATTTAATGTGAAAGCATTTTAATTAAAAAAACAACACTAAAGCTACTCATTCTAACATCTGAATCGTTTCTTTCAGGTTTATTTGAGACAGCACTTTGAAAAGTGTTGCCATGCAGAATCTAAAAATATGTGTATCACATTTGTGTTACACATATTTTTAAAAAAATCTTAGTTATGATCTTATTATTTTTAAAACACTTACACACTTTCATCTTTAATGTCATTACTTTGCGTATCCTTTTCACTTGTTTTTTTTTTTTGCAGGATGAAATCACACTAGTGCTACAAACCCCAAATAATGCCAAAACCCCTGTCAGATTGGTTAGCACTGAGTCATCAAGCAAAACTGTTTAGTGTGCATTAAGATCAGGATGTAGTAATTATAATTTTTTTTTAAAATATATTTTCTTAGAAATCCAGAGCAATCGGCTGCAACATTCCTAAATGAGCAAAACCAGGCTAAGGCTAAGGATGTGAGATACAGTTTTAGCATTGGGCTGGACATAAATTCATTACTGCCTTGATTCCCAAACTAAGTCTAGAGTTTAGTAAAGGGTCAGGAAGCACTTTTGTGATGGTGCAGTGTGTGGTGGTGGTCGCCTGAGTCGTCTGAGGTGCTGCTGAAGATTTTTGTGTGAAAAAGGATCGATACTTTTTTAATGAAGCAGAAAATGAAGAGCAGCCTACAGCTATTCATCACTGGCTGCAGTGAGCCATTCATCATTGTTAGCAGATAAGAGGCCAGGGCGCCATGTCTGATACATGTGGCTGCATCACTATGAAATTACTTATGATGGTACGGATTAATGTGAGCAAATAACGGTGATTCTTGCAATGGGAACCACCAGACCCCATTATACAACACAAATCATAATTTGGATCTATTAAAATCGGTGTGACTCATTTCTATGCGGTAGATTTTCTTCCACCATATAGAGCTGTGCAAAAGTCTTGAGCCACCCCCCATTTCTTTCTGTTTTGCTTCTAAGGAACCAGACGTTCTTGTCACGTTTAAAGTGGTCTCAAGCAATAGTTCTGTCGTCTTTCTGATGAGTTTTTCTTTGGACTGAAAATCAGCAGCAACAGGTTTTATGGAGAGATGAAGTCAAACTTAAAAATTTGGGTTCAAATCATTGTCAGCATTGTGAACAGAGGAGTAACAGGGAGTGTCTGACGCTCTGTGATGGTGTGATGGGAGCATTTCAGCCAGTGCTGGTGAGGATCTTGTCAGATTTTGTTTCACTGCACAGTACTATAAGGAAAGTATCTGACTTTCAACAGCTTCATTTTGCAGTGTGACAATCATCCCAAACACGCTTCCAGGCCGTGGATTGGTCTCCCAATGAATAAGCTGCTGAAATCGGCAAGTTACCCTGGAAACAAACTTAAAAGAAACATTTTAAATAAAAGCGGCACGTGATGCCACTCATGCCTTCAGTACGTAATCACCTGCTTCGGTTAGTATTTCAATTAAATATTTGGCTTTTGAGGGTTTACAGATCTCCATATTAAAAAAATAATAATAATTAAAATGTGTGGAAGGGAGTATTTACATAGTCCATCACTGCATGACTACACAGTGATGAACTGAAGTAAACAGACTTTGTGTGCCTTTATGTAGAGTTTAAGCCAAATATAGCTTCTTGTAATTTGCCTTTTGTTTTTGTGATAATGAATCAACACATACTGCATGGACAACCCAAGTTTATAAATTCACCTGATCTCATGCTTTTCATTTAGACACACAAGAAAGCTGCAAATGAAGATGTTGCAGTAAAAAAGGAAACTGAATTTAGTCATGTCCATTAGCTAACTGAAGCACATTTATGATACCTTTATCAGTGATGGCCTTTGCAAGTTGCAGTTTGCCCACTACATTTCAGATGCTTGTTGATGTCATGGAGAAATAAAAATGAGCTTTGAAACGTAACTTAATTACAGTCTTCATACCAACACGGATGCACAAAAGATTGTCCCTTTTCTTAACCTTCCTGCCTTCTTGGGACCTTTTTGTGCCACTGCTATGTGTTAAATGGCTGCCATTTCCACTGTGTTCAGTGGAATATAACCAAACTTGCCACAGGATAGTTTTTACCTGTCAATGTTAATATTCCAGTGTGAATTCCTTAAATCAGCCTAAAATGGCTGAGCAGCAGAAATCCCCACACCCATCACCCTGGGGACCATTTTCTGCCCATTGACTTCCATTATAAACGCTATTTTTCAACCCCAAATTATCATCATATGATTTTATTTTTTCTTCTTTTCTTGGATGTCAATGAAGACTCAGGGCCTTGAAGTTTTAATTTTTAAATTGCAAAAAAAATGCAAAAAAAATAATGGCAGGTCAAAATGTATGTTGGTGCCAATCTTTGGTCCATCTAAAGGCCTACTTATAATGACAATCACATATTACTTCAACTGGTTTTTTGTGGAAATATTTAGTTTCGTTTTTTGGTTTTTGGGGCTTATAACACAGGGCGCTCATGTAATAACACTGGGATTTGAAGGGTTAAAACAACGAAAATATAATTAAAACTTTACATGAATATTTCAGGGAGAAGTAGTTTTACAAGGTTGGCTAATTTAAAGTGGAATAAAATATGGATATATGGTCTTTTTATGGCTGAGAATGGTCCCTAGGGTGATGGGTGTGAGTTTTTTAAAGGATGGCAGGAGGGTTAATCAGCTCAGCCACTTTATTTGCTTCCTTCTGGAGGTGAGCGTGCTCTTCAAAATTTTTCAGAACGGACAAGAAGTTGTCCTTTGGCGCAGCTTGGCTGGTTTTTCATTCTTCTTTTGTCTTGCTGGCTTCTTTCGACTCTCACATTCTCTCCTGATCAGATCAGCCACCTTGAAGGCTTCGTGTTGGATGTGGGCACACAGGACTTCGTTTACCATGATGGTCCAGAAATGTTCTTCAAAAACTATCTGCTCTATCTGTGGCACAGATGATTTTTCATCCTCCCAGAATTTTGGGATCCAGTTACCCACTGTGTAAATTTCCGTCTTAAGATGGCCGTAGGTGGTCACGTCTTTCAATTTAAACCAAAAGGTTTCATCGGAAAGACTTTCCAACGTATTCTGGGATCTTTGGGCTTCACAGAGTTGCATGTTTTTCTGCATTTGTTGATGGAACATTTGCAAGGTTGGAAGAAAATCACAGTTACAGATCAACATTAGCAATCTGTAACATAACTGAAGTCGTGTTTGTGGAGAAAACACAGCTCTGGAGCTGTGACGTCATCACATTCTATAAGATGTATCAATGACATATAGAATGTGATTACCATGGAGGGCTTTTACTTACACACACACACACACACACACACACACACACACACACACACACACACACACACACACACACACACACACACACACACACACACACACACAAAATCCCGTTCAGCTATCTTAGTGAGGACCTTCATTGACATAATGCTTTCCCTAGCCCCTTACCCTAAACCTAACCATAACCTAATTGTAACCCTGACACCAAAACCACATTTTGAGCCTCAAAAAGGCCTTCAAATTTGTGAGGACCGGTGTGTGTGTCCTCACAAGTGACTGTTGGTTCTCACAAGTATAGTAGAATGCAGATTTCAGGCCTCACAAAGATAGCTTGACAGGAACACATGCGCGCGCACACACACGATGTGATTGCTTCATCTTGTATCAGAACATAGTTAATAAACAATATAAATAGAACCATTAATCCATCAGAAACCATCTATGTCCTTATACCTTATAAACCTAATATTGGCGTTAATTAAAAATATTAATTACCTTTAATTAAGTTACCAGTATTTTTCGTTAAAAAGCTGATCAACTCAGTTTATTGAGGAAGCTGGAATGTGACTAAGTACGTTTACACTATACTGTACTTAAGTAGTCTGTCTCTGTGTGTTAGCCCTGTGACAGACTGGCGACCTGTCCAGGGTGTACCACGCCTAACAAACAGTGCTTGACAGCTGGGATAGGCTTCAGCGCCCCCCGCGACCCTGAAAAAGGATAAGCGGAAGCAAATAGATGGAGTACTTAAGTAGCATATGAAGCCTGCTTGACTTTTACTTCCCTCTTATGTCCCTCTCTATTGTTCTATCACTATAGTTCAGTTGATTTCACTTTATTAAAGACACACACGAGCAAATAAAATGCATACATGCAAATTACATTCTGGAGTTCTTTACGCTACACATACAACTGTGCATCAGATTGTGAAATATAGCATGACAGGTAGGAACTCCAACACTAACAAACATTTGGCTTGCACTGCTCCACCTTTGCAACTTGAGATTCAGCCTAAATCCATCATTATATGCTTCAGTGAGTTTCTGCACACTGCTCTCTCTGTAGCTCTTCCACAAAGGAGCAGCGTACATTGGAGTGCAGAGAGAGTCCAGCCTTCACTGGAACACATACCAAACTTACAGCTCAACATATTAGCATGTGCATACATTAAGCGGCATTATGTATTTTATATTTTACTTCATTATCTGACTGTTTATGTTACTGTTGGAGTTTTGTATCTAAAACATACAAATCAGCCACACAGCTTTTTAAATAACATATAGAAGAAACTTGTTATCACATTTTTACTAAACATTGTATGATCTGAGTAACTTTGACTGTTCTTAGAAAAACAAGAACAATTTAAGATATATAAGATGAAATATTTGTTATTATTTCAAGAAAAAAATCATTTGCAAGCTGTCATAACAAGAAACATTCTGTAAAAGAATAACAAGAAAGAATTTAAACGATTAGACTGTTAAATTTCAAAAGTATACTCAGTTTCAAAACCTCTGTTTTTAAAACATGTGTGCAAGTATGGACTGTGGTGGGATTTGATTCAAAGGCCTGGGGGGGGGGGGGGGGGGGGGGGGGGGGGTTACCTGCTTGAGCTGCAGTTATAAGAGCGGTGTTCCCCTCGTTGTCCTGCCAGTTAACATCCAGATACGGGCATTGAGAAAGAGCGATGACCACATCCACATAGCCGTTATAGCACGCCACAATCAAGCCAGACTGAAACACAAAAACAAAACGCCTTGGCATCCAACGTTTTCTTTTTCTGTGATTTATTTCAGCTCCTAAAACACACACACACACAAAATCATTCTTATTTACAGTGAAGCTTGTTGTTATATTCTCTTTTTATGGCTCTATAAAAATGTTCACCTCCAGGACAAAAAGCAATGTGGTGATTGCCATAAAAAAATAAATCTTACTGGTCTGCCCGCTTACATGTGAATAACAAGGTGGTGTTCTGTTTTGTTTTTGTCACAGTGAGTGGGAACACACTGGTAAAGGTTTCGGGCTGGACAATCTTTTTTTGCTCTAAACAAAGTTGCTTTGAGCAGATTTGCATTTGTTTTAAAAGGTCATTGCTGTTAAATCGTTTAGTGTATCTGGTCAGCAAAGTGGCACACTGCAGGTTCAGTTTGTAGATGACATTAGTGTTAGTGTAGTCAATACTGTGTGTGCGTGCATTCATGCAATGAACATACATTAATTCAATTCAATTCAATTTTATTTATATAGCGCCAAATCACAACAAAAGTTGCCTCAAGGCGCTTCATAGATAAAGAGAAAAACCCAACAATCATATGACCCCCTATGGGCAAGCACTTTGGTGACAGTGGGAAGGAAAAACTGTGAGGAGGTAAAATTATTGTTATTGTTAAAATTATTAACAAGATAATCGACCTCTGTTGGAGTAGCGTTCAGATAGCTGCTCTGCTCTATGTTGGTACAGGTCATTGAAGATGATCACAGTGGGTGGATTATATTCTTAAACTTAGTTACAGCGCTTTCAGAAAGACATCTACTTTGATAAAGTCTACTCTCCACTTCTGTGTAATCAATTATTGTAAATGTAAATGCTATCAGGAAATGATCAGACAGGAGAGGGTTTTCAGGAAACACTGTCAAATGTTCAGTTTCTATGCCATATGTCAAAACAAGATCTAGAGTGTGATTAAAGTGGTGGGTGGGTTCTTTTACATTTTGAGAGAAGCCAATTGAGTCTAATAACAGATTAAATGCCATGTTGAGGCTGTCATTTTTAGCATCTACATGGATGTTAAAATCACCCACAATAATTATTTTATCTGAGCTGAGAACTAAATTAGATATAAAGTCTGAGAAATCAGACAGAAACTCTGTGTAAGGCCCAGGTGGACGATAGATGATAACAAGTAAGACTGGTTTCTGAGTTTTACAGCTGGGGTGGACAAGGCTAAGCATCAGGCTTTCAAATGAATTAAAAGTCTGTCTTGGTCTTTCGTTAATTAATAGGCTGGTGTGAAAAATTGCTGCCACACCGCCCCCTCGGCCTGTGCTTCGAGATTTCTGGTAGTTAGAATGTCTCAGGGGTGTTGATTCATTTAAGCTAACATAATCATCCTGCTGCAACCAGGTTTCTGTAAGGCAGAGTAGATCGATTTGTTGATCAATTATTAAGTCATGTACTAACAGAGGAGAGAGACCTAATATTTAATAATCTACATTTCACTGTTTTACTCTTTGGTTCAGATGTGGATACTGTATTGTTCTTTCTTTGTAATTGTTTATGTTTAAGTTGTTTGTTGCTGGTTTTTAGTTTGTTTTTTTGTCTTTTTGGGAGCTGACACAGTCTCTATGGAGATGGGTTTGGGGGGGGGGGGGGGGGGGGGGGTTAGCTGTACTGTTTCACCACATGTAATAGTAGTTTGTGTCCAGTCAAGACAACAAGACATTTTGTGCACACCAGTCTTCCCAAATCGTGTAGTACAACAATGAAAAAATATTATACATGTTTTTGCTTTAGAAGAAGCTTTTATTGCTCAACCAGAACTTGATTGCAAGGCAAGTAATGGCAGTTATTCAACTTTAAGACAATAGCAGTGCCATGAAGTTAAACTATTAAGATTGCAACTATTATTTTTGGTGTTGATTATTCACAAAACATGTCCTTGATTATTGGTCTCATTTAAATTTGTTTTTCTCTGATTAACAGTACAAAACCCAAAGAGGTTTAGATTTGCATGATTTTTTATTTAAAAATTTAAGGATCTAGAATCAGAATGAGTGATTTTTCCTTGTAAATATGTCTTACCTGTACAAAGAAAAACAAAATCCACTGGTCATTGCTTTCTTTATCCATTTGTAGTGTGCACACATTTTCAGTTTGCTTTTGTTAGAAAATGCCAAAGTTTATGAATTGGGCACGCTGCTGGTAAATGCACAGGAAGACTGAGATGGGTTTTGAGGTTTCTGCTGCAGTCTCTGGCCAGTCTGCTTCCAACACAACACATATTAAAGATGACATCCAGTTTGCAGTCATATGCCAATAATTGGGTCTTTTGTGCTTCACAAAGAGTGCAAACAGTTAGTGGGTTGACCCCACAGTGTTGTGATTCCAAGAAGAATTTCCCATAGAGACAGCAGATCTAAAGGGCATTGGGTAATCGTTTTTCAAACGGCTGGTAAAAAAGTTTTGGTAAAAAAGCAAGCTGTTGATAGAGATGATGTCAGCCAATTTGATAGCAACACCCATGACAACACATTCATAATCAAGGCGACCCTAAGGACTTCACATTAATCCAGAACTACTCTCCACTGTGTGTTCCAGCTCAACAGAACATACAGAATCTTCTACCCAGTGTGCAGAAATGTTCAGAAATAAGTTCACTTTCAAATTTATCTTCAGATTAACAATAAAACACAGCTTTCTTAACTTTGTTAAGAACAAAAACGTGCCAAAAGTGCCAAGAACTGTGCTTCCTTTAGTGGTCAACTGCAGCTGGATTCAAAGTGAGCTATCCCATTGACTACCATGTTATAAAATGTCCAACTTTAAAGCATTAATGTGCTGTAAATGTGCCTTTGTGTAACAGCCTGGTACACAAAGAGATTTTTTTTAACCAACTGGAAACTAGAGTTAGATTTTTGACTCAGACTTTGACTAAAGTTTGGCAGCAGTGTTGGCAGCTGAAATGGTTCCAGCTGCCAACAATGGCAACTGGAACCATTCCTGCCTGCTGGGCCTCACCTCCTTTGACTGAAGTCACAAAATTATGTGATAAATAACACAATAAACTTCAACACAATAAACTAAAACTGACAAGCACAAGTAGAAAGGACTGTTGAAACTCAATAATTTTAACAATTAGGCTTCTTCTTAATAGAACAAAATAAGCATTACTCTTTTATTTTCACAAGAAAGGCTATTGAAAGCACGTAAGACAAACCATATGGAAAATAAATGTAGCAGATGTTATACTTAAAATAAGTGTCACAAGTGCAGCTGGTCAAATCGCCTACTAGTACTGTAGTTTGTGCAGTAGTAGTTTGTGTCTGTGTAGTTAGGCAGGGTCTTTGCACTAATTAGCCAATATGTGTGTGCAGCTTGCTAAGCAAACAGGTGAAATTAGCACTCCACCTTTTCATCTGAATATGGAAAACAACAACATTGCGGTCTCTATGGTTCTTACCATTTAGCATGTGTTTGTGAATTAGTTGTTCTAAATTCACAGGTCTGTGCGAGCATTGGCCACTAAAACAACAAAGAAAATCAAAGAAACTGAAGTAATTGTGGTGTAAAGTGGAAGTGATTCACTGGAAGTGGGATGTCTAAAAATGACCAAGAGACAGTAACCGGGTTTAAAAAAAGATCCTCACCTCACCTGTAGGTGAGATATTGGCAAGAACTTAAACTAAAAGTCAGACATCTATCAAGAATGAAAAGGTATAAATTTCATGGTTATTTCATGGTATTTCATGACAAAATAGTGAACTTAGAAAATATACACAAATTGTGAAATTGCACCTCTTTAAAATGCAGCTCAATTAAACCTAGCTCCAAGAATAATTTTCACCGACAGTTCTGAGATAAGCTGCATGTTATTCTTGGATGCGCTTGTAGGACTGGCTTTAAAATTGCATGACAAAAATATCATACACATAAAAAAAAACAAACTGTATCACCAACGTAGCCTGGACAACATTTGCTAGTTAGATGAAGTCAGCTATCTCATCTTAGCATATTTATATGCATATTTATAATTATACGGTTCTTGGAGTGAGTGCACACACTCATGAAGTTTAGTAACTTCAGGTCACTGCAACAAGCCCAGGTACAGTTTACCGACGGATGGGTACAGGACCTTGAAATGCACCGTGTAGAAAGTAAAGACCATCGTACATATCATAAGTTTACCAGTCTCACAAATTGTCGTCATAAATACACATTCGTTAAACGTTTATTAATAGGACCTTTGAGCTCAATGGTAATTAATTAGTAGTGGAAATAATTTCTGGTAGCATCACAGAAATGTAGCAGTGACAATAATACTGTATGCTGTAATCGTACTGGGCAATTAGTGATACAAAAAACCTGTTTTATCCTGTGAATAAAAGTATATGTTTTTGTCAATGTACCATAATAACAGAAGCGAAACGCAATATTGTGTCAGGACAATTCACTATTTATGCACAATAAACACAATAAATAAAGGAGCATAGCGCGACAATTTCTGTTCAGCGCCAGACTTGCTTGTAACCTATATCACTAATTATGTTATGAAAATGACGTATTAACTACTACAAAACACTGACCTTCGTGTAAATGCTTGGAGCAGACTAACCTGTGAGCTGGAGGGTTCTGGGACGTTATATTTGATCTTTGAATGGCTGCAATCCAGTCGCCTTTGTTACTTCGGAAACATGGCTTGAACAATTTCTCTTCAACGACGTAATCCGATAACAACCGATCTCTTTACCCGTCGGCTTCCCGTGGCTGTCATGCTATTGCAGTTAATAATACAACGGCTTCTTGACATTTTTGTGTTTCTTTTTATCGCTGTATAACTGATTTTAATTGAAAGCCTGCGTGCGCTAGTACCGCTTGCCACGAGTTCCCAGAATCCTTTGCGGTTCTACCCGTGAATGACGTCACATTTTCAATCTCTATATAATATGCATGTTAAATTTTATATTTGGGGTAAAATATCAAGTCTTTTCAAGTAAACCGGTTCAAGTCCAATTCAAGTCCCAAGTCATTGGTGTAAAAGTCCAAGTCAAGTCACAAGTCTTAGAACATTTTTTCAAGTCAAGTCTAAAGTCATAAAATTAATGACTCGAGTCTGACTCGAGTCCAAGTCATGTGACTCGAGTCCACACCTCTGCCTTTAAAAGGTTGGGCAAGGTTGGCAAGCTGCATTGTGACACGGTAACTGCACTGGCCCATCTGTCACTGAAGGCTTAACTAACTGCTCTGAACCTCCTTTAGGATCTGACCTTCAGTGTCTTACTGGGTTTTAAGAGCTAGACCATGCTCAGCTGACCTGACAGAAAAACCAGATATCAGTGATAGAGCAGGATGATGATAGCATTCTTTTACTCAAAGCAGGCATAAAGGGTGTCATAAGAAAATCACAGGTGTGTAATATTTTGTTTTGCACTTTCAAATTATTTAAATTTAAAATTGCTTGAGGTGTGTAATCTGACACAGTGAATGGTGTGCTTGCATAAATGTTTGTCAAAGTTCTATCATATCTGTATACAACTGAATTATGACCGTAACCTCAGTGCTGCACAGCTGTCACGAGTCATCGCATATCTTGTAAGCATATTCTTATATGTTGTTTTGAAGACTATGTGCTGATAGCCACCCAGGCACTTTTAATAGATGCTTTTTTTTTTTTTAAATCAAGCAGTCTACCTTAATATGGTTTTGTTATTGTTCGTAAAGTTAAGTCGAGACCAAGGTAAGACCTACTGACACATTACATGTACAGAAGCAAAGGTATTTATGAACACAACTGTACTAATGACGTTGAAAGACAGCAGCGCAGTTTTCCATTTGTACTGCTATTAATTTTTTCATAAAAAAAACATTATTTATGAATAAAAAGGTGCGTGAGACTTTGTCAAAGACATTATTCTAATAAATGCACAGATACCAACTCTTCTGTTTCTGTCCGTCTCCTTCACTTCCTCTTCAGTCACTCCTTGTCTGATCATGATCTTGACAATGACGGCATTGTTGTTGCAGCAGGCCTTGAAGAAGGAGATGGGCTCTGGACTGTCAGAGCTAAACGAGTAGCGCATGTGAGAGGTGACTGAATTGTCGAGGGGATAGAAGGAGTCATCTGAGGCAATGCTCTGTGTGTCTGAGCGATCGGGCAAGGTCTCAAAGTCCAACTCTTCAAATTCCTGGTAGATATCATCCTCATCCTCCCAGTAATTTCGAGTGTAATCGATTTCAAGTTCCTCATTATCTGCCTCGCTTGATTCCTCGCTCTCATCGTCGTCTTTGCCAGCCTTGGTGATGGACATGACAGGAATATCCATATCCACTTTATTGGTTCTATACTCAGTCTTACTAATTCTGACTCCTCCAGCCACTCCATTCTCTTGAACCTTTGAACCTTTACCTTGTTCCTCCGTTATTAGCACCATTTAAATCCTCCTCCGTCGAAAACACTCTTCGAAAATCCTTGTGGGAGCCAGAAGAAGTCTAGGAATTCTCAATTACCTTGGAGTCCATTGGCTCTCTGAAATATGATGATTCCTTCTACCCCCCAGGAAACTCAATCCTGCCAGTTTCCCGACTTCCATCAGTTTTTTGCTGCGTTGGATTTCCCAAACGAACAAGGACAATCCTTTATCACTACTGATAAGTCTTTGTCGGTGCCAAAGAGGTTAGGATTCCCGAAGACTCCAAAACACAGTGTCCTCAAAGGCTTGATCATGTGCATGATCAGTTGCTCTGGGCTGTTAAAGTGATGAAAAAAAGAGTAAAGCAGAATAAAGCATCCTAATCTTTCTCTGATGATATTGTCAAATTTCCATTTTCAAAAAAAGTCAGAGAAAATTATGAAATGCACGAAAGCCACTGCGCTTCTCCGTGTGACTCTTTGCAAAGGCACCACCAGCCCCGTTCATCAGATTGTATGATCATTGCACTGGAAATCCAACATGCAGCTTGAATTTTCCAAGTCTCGGTTAGAAGTTAAAGCTGAAGTTGTCTTTTTGAAAGCAGAAGAACCAGCGCGGTCGTATTGGTTCAAAACTGACACAACTGAGCAGTTAATCCCGTGTTTGCTCACGGGGGAACACTGGGTTTTCTTTGATGATCGCCAGCAGTGGGATCGGGAGAGAGATTCTGTTGAAGTACTGCGTGGTAATCCAATTAGATTTCTCTCTAGCTCTAGCCATTTGGTTACATTCACCTCCCCAGAAACGTCTTCTGCTTCAACACAATAAACTAAAACTGACAAGCACAAGTAGAAAGGACTGTTGAAACTCAATAATTTTAACAATTAGGCTTCTTCTTAATAGAACAAAATAAGCATTACTCTTTTATTTCCACAAGAATGGTAAATGGTAAATGGCCTGCATTTGTATAGCGCTTTTCTAGTCCATAGGACCCCAAAGCGCTTTACACTACATTCAGTCATTCACCCATCCACACACACATTCACACACTGGCGATGGCAAGCTACATTGTAGCCACAGCTGCCCTGGGGCGCACTGACAGAGGCGAGGCTGCCGGACACAGGCGCCACCGGCGCCACAAGAAAGGCTATTGAAAGCACGTAAGACAAACCATATGGAAAATAAATGTAGCAGATGTTATATTTGTGTCACAAGTGCAGCTGGTCAAGCTGACGCCATCTCCCCCACCTCTGCTCTCAACGTCTTCTGCACTTAACACTGCCAGCTTAAATTGGATTTCTCAGCCACATGATCTCATTTGTATACAGGGCACTTTGGAAGGACTGGAATCACTCAGGCCTAAGAGAGTTTACGAATGTCACCTTCAACAACAACTAAGCTACAGCCTAGTTTGATACAATACACTTTATTCACATCACCTTGTGATACCAGCATTCCCTGGATAAATACATTATCTCTGACAAAGGACAAAAGTGTATCAAAAATAGCAGTACAGGAGGAAAATCTAAACGTCTAGAGGTGGTTGTTAAGTTATAGGCTTGGTTTTGTAAGTCATGTGATCCAAGCCATTTCTATTTTAAAAAATCAGATTTTGAATAAATGGATTTGATTAACTAGATTTTTCAACTTTAATATTTCAACTGACATCAAAAAACTCCCAAAGAGTCAATATGAACTCATTTTGGTGAGACTGCTACTTTCGGTTTTGCACCATAATGGCCGTATCATTTTACATGAATGCTAAATAACATGCTAAATAACTACAATACCATTTTGTGCACATATTTCTATGCAGTGTGTTGTAGTAACATTGACCTTCACTACTAACTGTGTTAGCATGGTAAAATTGCACGATACACCTGTTTACTAAGCATACTGATTAGCATGCATTTTGGTATGGCTGTGAACTTTTTTTTAATTTTGTTAATCCAAAACTTTTCTCATCGGCAGTTGTAAGTGGCTGGAAATATCAACGAGTTAACGGCTGAAAAATTGCCATTTAGCTAGCTCTTGTACACTTATAGTAATCTCTTCCACAGCATGTCTTATATCCTGTCTTCCTTCTTTCTCCCCAACCAGTCGCAGCAGATGGCCCTGCCCCTCCCTGAGCCTGGTTCTGCCGGAGGTTTCTTCCTTTTAAAAGGGAGTTTTTCCTCCCCTGTTGCCAAAGTGCTTGCTCATAGGGGGTCATATAATTGTTGGGTTTTTCTCTGTATGTATTACGCTCTACCTTACAATATAAAGCGCTGTATAAATAAAATTGAATTGAACTGAACTGAATTGATAAATAAAGGAATAAACACAAAATTATACCACACAGTGAAACGTCTTTTGTTAAATTTTGTTTATTTGTTACCAGTTTGTAGATCAGTATACTTGGTTACAATCTGGACATCTGTATCAGACAGCATGGGATTAATTCCACGTAGTCCAATCTTTGCCAAGTAGGTTACAGTACCTCAGGCAGGTAACATTATTAGCTATTATTAGGATAAAGTTTAAGCAGCTGAAATTCTATCAGGCACAGGAACATTAATCTGTAGCTGTTAAATCCATCTGTTAACTGTTTTAATTTCCAATGAGCACAATACTTTTTTTCTCCAAGTCTGAAATTATTGTTATGCAAAGTAGAAATCTGTCAGAGAAACCTTACACTTGTTTTCTGCCTGAAGTCTGAAGGTTTTACAATAGAGCAGAAAAGGAAATGTTTTTTTTGACAGTGCTAATCTCTTCTGAACCACAGCCGCTTACTCTATGATTTAATCGGCATGAAAACGTTGAGCCCATTTTGCTTGTTAAAAAATGAAGCACAGGTTGGGAAAATCAGATTTAGCTTGACAGCAGAGATCAGGTTTCCACTGCATATGCTCCTAATCTGTATTTGGGCTACCTGTTAAGACTGTGCATTAGCACAAAGGTAATTGGATTTGGCAGAAATAACCCCATATCCTATTTTGTAGCCGTTTTTTTTTCCTTAGACATCATTCCAGTTTGGAATTAGACTGTTCTGAACCGCTGACACTCACGTATGTGATTGATGTTGTTTTAATTATGAAATAAATTTATGTGAATAAATATTTAGAACACCTGCATGTTTCCACAAAGTAGCACCATGAAACGTGCAGGGGTACTCATATAACATGACTTAGCCACCCCTCTGATTGGAACAAGGGTTTCTTCAGGAATGAGTCTTCGTACCAAAATATGAATTCTAACATAACATTACCACATGGGAGGCCACAAGCCTGTATACTCCTAGTGCCCAGATAAATGGGGAGGGTTGTGTTAGGGAGGGCATCTGGCATAAAATCTTTGCCAAACCAAACATGCGGATGAAGAAGAATGAGATTTCCATACCAGATCGGTTGGGGCTCGGGTTAACGATCATCACTAGAGTGCCGGTGGAAACTGTTGGCCAAAGACAAAGGAAGAGGGGAGGTGAAGGTGTGTTTGGAGGCAACACGAGAGAAGGAAAAGCAGGAGTGAGGAGGTGATTGTGGGGCCTGGTTCTGCCAGAAGTTTTAACTGTTAAAGGTTTTTCCTTCCCATTGTCACCAAGTCTCATCTGATTGTTGGGGTTTTTCTCTGGATAGTTGTAAGGGTCTTTAAAATGCAATTTAAAGTGCCTTGTGAGTTGGCACTAAAAAAATCTAAATGAAATTAATTGTTTTTTCCAGTGCCTTTAACATCATCCAATCACTTTTGCTGAATGAGAAGCTCCTCGGGATCAGTGACAGCACTTCAGCTGTCTCCTGTTTCCCAAGGCTGAAACCATCATTGGTCAGAATTTGGATGCGTTCAAGTCTTTGAGGGGCAGGAGGTCACTGAACAAACTGCTCTCCATCATGGACAACCCATCTCTCCCACTCTACACTACTGAGGCAGCAGAGCTCACTGCCATAAAGAACCCTTCAGGAAATCACTCCTACTGTTCTCCAAGAAAGTGTACAGTAACTCTTCCATCTGCGACGGGTGAAGACACCTGTTAGGTATCAGATTCACCCCTTGACCCCTGTGATCTCTAGAACTCAAACACATCCCGGCCTGTCTGGGCCTGTTGGCAGTGCGACAAGTTTAACACCTATTGGAAAAAGAGGTTAAGTGTCTTTAAGGACTTCACATGTAGCTTGGGTCCCAGACTAAACATTTGTTTAAAGGAGACATTGGCCACAACTTGAACAAACAGCAATCTTGAGGAATCTTTTCAAGCATTTATTATGTTTCATATGACTGAACCAACAATCAGAGCTTTAAGTATACATCTTTATGTTACAGTACATGCCACTGCCTTTTCCACATATAAAAATAGAAATAATTTCTTCTAAAAATTCAACACTAAAATTCAAAGTGTCCAGCTCAGTTCAAAGACTAAAAAGGTCACTTTATAGCATCATATATTTATATAAGTTGAGCACTCCACACAGCAGTAGGACTACAGCTAAAGAAGCACTAAAGTTGATGTCATTCACAATCGGCAGAAAAGCAGTTTGTACTCATTACACTAATAATTCAGTGTGTTAGGGAAAACCTATGATTTAAGTAAAAGCCACTGTATACAGCCAGTTAGATACGGACACATTTCAGTCTCATTGGGGCTAAAATAAATGGAGCTAGCATGACTGTGTTACAGTGGATTCTGAAATGATTGCAAAGTGTGGTACAAGGTGCAAAACATTAAAACATTTGCATAAAAAATTAGTTACCAAATCAAGTCGCTTAAAATAAAATTTGTTTTATGTTCTCATTAGTAACAAAAATGATTCAGAAAATAGCCGGAGCTCGTTTCACTCAGTGAAAATAAATCTTTTCTAAAACCCAATTGTCTGCTTTCATTCTGGATCTACACATAGGACACATCACAACTCTGTCATGTGAAAGGAGAAATGCTGGGCAGCATAGCAAACAATGTGGTCACACAAGTAAGACAGTGGGAGGACAAATCTCAGACAATGACTTTTCCACATGCACAGTGAGTATAGCTATTTGTAGAAAGTGAAATGTGACTCTGGGGAAACGATTCTTCACATTTAGGCCACATGTTACATGAGAATACCTCCTACAATCTTCAGACGTCACTGCACTTAGTCAACACGTATAGTGATCTAAGAAAATCCAAGGAGATTACATGGAACATGTTGGCTTTTTCATAAAAGTCATTTTTGTGACTTGTTCCAGTTTGTGAAACTGAAAAATTGTACAATTAATTTATTAATCAGTCATTAACTACAGGTGCAGTGGGTGGCGTCTGTTGCAATTTGACTTAAAGCTAACAGTTTCACTACTCTCTGACTTTACTGTGGTATCAATGTTCTCATGAAACCAGCCCATCAAAGAATGTTCAACTACTCCTTAAAATTGTAAAATTGCAAACTAGTTTCACAGATACAAAAATCAGCATCATGCAGGTGTCATTCAAACTTCTCATTTCTATTTAAGACAGTTTCTTTGCAGTACTTATGCTGGTTTACAGATACAGTCTGCTCATTTCATGCATGCCAATGCTAAGTATGCAGGACACAAGAACAACCACAGGTGAATGTTAGTGTTACATAATCGAGGACGAGCCACCTTCTTCCAGCTTCCTGCTATTCAAGGCTTATTTTCAATTAACAGTGAATTTCTTACATGAGAGTGCAGAGAATAATCCGTTTCTTCCTCTGAAAATCACCTTAAGGACCTGTGAGCAGGTGAAGACGTGAATGTGGGTCAGTTTCAGCTCATTTGTTCTCTCCTCTTCTGCCAGAGAAGCTAGCATATTTATCATGTTCCGGGGAAAAAAAACAAACAAAAAAAACAAAACAAAAAACAAAACCCAAACCCCTCTTTTACTTCACCACAAACTGCTCTACTTAATGTTAACTATGCAACAGTAACACCTGGAAATCCTAATAATATTTAGTAGCAGCTAAGCTAAAAACTACTTTGTTAACTCATTTTAAATCAGGGATGCAGAAAACTCTCAGCTCCATCAAAGCTCGTCTCAGTAACCTAAAAGATTTGGTACCCTACACCCTCAGTTGTGCTGTGAAGACTTTTCCGTAAACAAACGACACTGTCCTTAACCAATTGTCTCACTCCGCGGTACACTAACCAACAGGAGCACACTAACCAACAGGAGCACACTAACCAACAGGAGCACAATTGTAGGGACACTGCAGTGATGGGGCAACCCCCCCCCCAAAAAAAAACCAAAAAAAAAAAACAAAACCCTAAGAATCTATGGATACACCATCAGCAATTCCTGCTTTGCAGGTCCTGCAGTGACAGTCAGTTGGGCAAGCTGCGCCCGTCTCTCAGTGGAGACACGAAACACATCAGACAACGAGCCCATTTCCATCTACCCTACAAATATAGACAAAAGTTTAATGTGAAGCCAGCATTAGGGTGTTACTTGTAACTAAATTGATTTGATGCGCTACGTCTTGACCTGACTGAGCTTAGCAAGTCACAGCAATTACATGATTAATCAGAGCAAGTAAATCAGGAAGTAAATAAAGCACCGACACAAGCTGGCTCTGTGTGAGGGGTGCTTGAGTTTTCCAGTTCAGTTCATTAGTCATGTTTCTTATTTTATACAGCTGATTTTCAGGTTAGTGTGAGTAGCTGATTAGCAGCACTGCCAGCTCTGTCATCTCTAAGTCCCTCTAAGAGTGATGTACTAAAAACAAACAAACATTAAAAAAAACAAAACAAAAAAACAACAGTCAGTCCAAATTAAACTGGGAAGAACATTTTGCCTCCAGTTATGTCCCACTTTCTCTGCTGAAACCTTTTCCAATCAGACTGCAGGGTCTGTAAATGTAAAAAAGCCCAGTCCAGGGATTTAGCATAAAGAAATGCAGTCACATCACTTGCAAAGCAGCCGGTGGCAGCCATAGTGTAAACAGTTTGCCTGTGTGTTATCCTCTGCTCATCGATGGAGGCATTTGCAGAAATTATCTCAACCACCTGCTGTGCTCCCGTGCTGTTTGGGTGTGAAAAACCTTTAAAATTTAATGGAGAGACCTGAAAACTCATTTGTTCTGTGCTGTGACTTTTCTATTCTCAGGTTTAGACCCTCTCCTTTGTAGAAGGTGAATTTGCTTCATTTTAAAAACCAGACTGATCTCCAAACTTACAGGCCCATGCCTCCAAAAACAAACAAACCACAGGAGCCCGTCCTTGGTGAGTGTGGCCATAAAGAAATGCAATTTTCATTTTTTCTAATTCTCAAAGGGTCATCTACCAGCTCACTCAAGAAATATACAAGACTAAAAATATATGAACGCACACATCTAATAAAAACCACTAAAAAAAGGAAAAAAAAAATACAATCACATTGCTACGTCATTCATGTCTCTCCTCATCACTGACTACTTCATTCTGATAAAGGGAGGTGAGGAAAACTTGTTGATGCACACAGGAACAGAGAGGGATTCTTGTTGTGGTTATGTACAGGTCTAAACAAAGTGACCCAGACACTACTTTACAACATTCACTCAAAGGGAAGCACAGTCTGAGGTAAAAAAATCTGACTTCAACACAAAGCCTTTTAAAAACAAGTGAAATACAAATGAAAACTTCAGCTGCGTTGGACATGAACGTTTACCAGGATGGACAGTTGACGAGTTTCAGTCTGCGTTTGAAGCAGACAGCCGAGCAGGAAGAAAACAAAAGAGGTTTCATCACAATACGTTGATGGTGGCTACTGGTGATGGGCTAGTGTGAGTATGCTCCACCGATCCCACAGCACGGTTCAGTCTATGAGGAGGTGCTGTAGGAGGACATGCTCCTGCCCGCCTTACGTTCATAGTTCACCAGTCGCTGTCCAACCAGGTACCTGCAGGAGGGATGGAAACAGTTAGCTTATTTGTTAGCTCTGCAAACAATTTAAAGAGCAGCATGGAAGGGCACACCACTGACTAGCTAAGATCTTTCCTCGTATTCCCACTGCAGAGCTACAACTGCACTAACACGCTAGTAGGGACAACCCTGGAAGCCGTGCAGACATTTTACACTGTTTAATTTTATGTTGAAATATTTTAGGCAAAATAAAAAAAAAAAAAATGAACCACTATAAAAATATATTTTTTTCATGGCGACTTTAAAGTAAAAGGTTTGACTTGAAGACCAACGGCCTCCATTTGTGGTTCGTGTAAGACTGTTTGCAGACAGGTGGCATGCAGAACAGCGGAAATCTGCTCACAACAAAAGCGATCACAGGGAGGTTTTATGTGCAGTCCTGTGAGACAGATTTCATCTAACGACAGCAAGCAATGTCCCACGACCACTTGCCAATGTTCATTTTTCTGTAGTAAACAGTGGTTGCTATGGTTACCAGTGGTAACCAGTCTCCAAGCCAATGTAACTGAGGCCTTAAAAGTTGTCTTCTTGGAAAATAAACTTCTGTGTCGCTCACACCTCCCTACTCTCTCCTTCAGAATTACTGATCAGCTTTACTGATCAGAGCGTGAATACGCATCAATGAATTCAAACATGACCCTGACCAAACCTTTTTCCTGTCAATATTTGACAAACATAAATGGAATCGTGTTTCCACACCAAGGTTCCGCTACTGGATTTTCTCTGAATCCTACTAGAACACAGAGCCCCCCCCCCCAGTTTATATAATAAAATAAAAAATATATATATATAAAAAAAAGTATCACCACTACTCACTTGTCATTTTTGATGTGTTCGTAGAGGCGTTTGAACTGTCGTATCTGAAACGACAGGATGGCCAATAGGATGAAGACCATGAGCAGGAACGGATAGATTCTCCTCTCCACAAGTGTCTGCATCTCTGGCTGTACTCCTACATACAGAGAGAGAGAGAACAAGCAGTGAAACAGGAGCTGCTGTTTGGGTCGTCTTCAGGAATTGATGGGCTATAACAGAGAGGGTGAGGTAAGTGCCAGAGAGCAAGTCACTTAACATTTGTCAAGAGTAAACATTGAGGAAAGACTAAACCAATCAGCTGCTTAGAGAACAGCTAACAGTTTATTCCCAGGAGAGGACTGGGAATTCTTAATTGACAGGTTGTTTAAATGCATGTGTTGTCTATGTGAACATCGGAAATCCCTGTTTAAACCACAGCTACCTTTTAATAGGCTTTGCATAAAAAGCAGATTTTAAATGCACCCTGTCTAAATTAGTGAGGCTCTGCCGGTACCCTGGCCTCTGTGCCTGAATTTTGATCAGTTTCTAATTTAATCAACAACCAACAACATTTATTTTCATTCTCAAAGTTGCAGAGTCTCAGTCTGCTCTAAATTTTCAGTATCAGCAAAAGTAATAGGCAGAGGCCTTAAAGAAAGAAGAGTTAGAAGGGCTCATTTTAGACTAGAGGATGAACTGAGGGGCTACACTAAAGCTGTCCCTCTGATGACCTTTAACTTCTGAGTACATCTTGAACTGTGAATCATCTAAAGCTACTCTAGCGGAGTCCAAGAATGAGTATAATAGGTCTACTTTATGGATCACTGCTATCTCAAATGCTATTATATCTAGGGAAAATGACAGTTCATTACTAATAATCATAAAATAATAATTATGTCTAAGTTACACAATTTGGCCACAAGTTCATTTTCTTGTATTACAGAGAATTATAAGAAATACCACATAATGTAAACATAAAAAAAGAAACCTGTTCATCTGTACTGCACAGACTGACTGTAAAGGTTTTGGCTATTCCCTTTAGAAGCCCCCACTCTGCTTCCATCTACCCAGCATCCTCATCTGTCACACCAACCCTCTGTAGTTAAGGAGGAATCCTTAACTACATCTATGACACTTATGAGTTCTTCTTGTATTCCTTCGTCTAGTACAGGTGTGGGGAAACTACAGGCCTCAAGGGCCGGTGTCCTTCAGGTTTTAGATGTGTCCTTGATCCAACACATCTGATTTAAATGGCTAAATGACCTCCTCAACATGTCTTGAAGTTCTCCAGAAACCAGGTAATGAACTAATCATTTGATTCAGGTGTGTTGACCCAGGGTGATATCTAAAACCTGCAGGACACCGGCTCTCGAGGCCTGGAGTTTGACACCCCCTGTTACAGCAGGTCTCCCTTTCACTCTTCCTGCCATCCTTCTGTCACAAATCACCCCTCACATTCGTCTGCACCCTCTCCACCCTGCCTGCAGTGTTCTGCCCCGTCCATTGCTTTGTATTGACTTCAGTTATTCTGAAATCTTCTACCTTCACATTTTCACCTTCTATGCATTTTGTACCTCTCTCCCTCCACCTGTTCCCTACTCTCAGTACAGATCGCAATGTTGTCTGCAAAAATAGTCCCTCAAATCTACCACTGAATTGCTGTCCTCATGTACTGCACCACCCTGAGGCACTCCCACAGTTCCTCTCTTGGCACCTTATCGTATGCTTTCTCTGAATGCACAAAGACACAGTGTAACTTCTGACCTTCTCTGTACTTCTCCAGCAACACTTTCAAATGGTAAATGGCCTGTATTTATATAGCGCTTTACTAGTCCCTAAGGACCCCAAACCGCTTTACATATCCAGTCATCCACCCATTCACACACACATTCACACACTGGTGATGGCAGCTACATTGTAGCCACAGCCACCCTGGGGCGCACTGACAGAGGCGAGGCTGCCGGACACTGGCGCCACCGGGCCCTCTGACCACCACCAGTAGGCAACGGGTGAAGTGTCTTGCCCAAGGACACAATGACCGAGACTGTCCAAGCTGGGGCTCGAACCGGCAACCTTCCGATTACAAGGCGAACTCCCAACTCTTGAGCCACGATCGCCCAGTCGACTAGCCAGTCCCCCTTTCAAAGCAAACACCACACCTGTAATGCTCTTTCTCAGCATGAAGCCATACTTCCACAGCATGTCTTTTATCCTGTCTTCCTTCTCTCACCCCAACCGGTCGCAGCAGATGGCCGCCCCTCCCTGAGCCTGGTTCTGCCGGAGGTTTCTTCCTGTTAAAAGGGAGTTTTTCCTTCCCACTGTTGCCAAAGTGCTTGCTCATAGGGGGTCATATGATTGTTGGGTTTTTCTCTGTATCTATGAAGCGACTTATGTTGTGATTTGGCGCTATATAAATAAAATTGAATTGAACTCCTGCTTCTTAACCCAGCTTCAGCATCTCTTTCCCACAGCCTCACAGTGTGGCTTATCAACTTGATTCCTCTTTAGTTACTACAGTTGTGCACATCAGCCTTGTTCTTGGGAAAAAAAAAAAAAAAATCAGGACAAGTCTCCATTCTTCAGGGTTCCTCTCATTCTCCAAGATTGTGTGTTTTTTTTTTTTTTTTTAAATAAACCCTCCAGTGGTTTTGGTCTCCCTCTCTTTGTACTCTTTCCATCTGCATCCCGAATTATCCTGACCTGCTGCTTGATCAATCTAGCTTGCTCCCTTTGACTAGCCAGTCGATGCAAGTGCTTTTCTCTTTCCTTAGTGTCCAGCTTGACATAACTCACTATAAGCCTTTTCCTGTGTCACCTCATTCTCAATGCAATGCTCCTGTTTACTTTCTTCAATTCACTGAGTTTCACACTTTATTCATCATGAACCACTTCCTTTGAACACATTTGTGTAGTAGATTCTCACCACACACACCATCTTGCAGTCTCCCAACACAATTGATATTAAAATCTTAGAGAGGGGGTATAATTTTTTCCCCCCCCCCAATTAGGCCATCTCCTATTCCAATTACAGAAGGAAAACTTTACCAGAAACATGAATACACCAGAAATCAGTCCTCTAAACACTAAAAAGTGATCTTTGTTGTGTACACTAAGATACAAGAATATCCATACATCCCTGAAAGACAGACATTTCAAGCAACATACCTAACAGTGGTGTAACACCTTTAGAGACTGTGTAGGGCAAACAGAGACATAGCAGCAACACACAGATGACTGGGGCAGCCAGCCTACGCACAATGAAATGGAGGTCAATATTTCTGATGCCGTTAGCATACACCTGCAGGAAGGAAGGAGGGAGAGAGGGAGATCAGTTCCTTCATTCCAGTGTGGGAAAACAGGATTTTATCAGTTTGATGATACTGACATTTTTGCACATTTCTCATCTGCATTGTTTAAGTGTTTATTCGTTATTTTGACTGCAACTTTGAAGAATGCAAGACTGACCTGCTCAATAACGGTTTTAAGCCACCATTGAGGGCCCATCAGTGTTATAGCAGCGATGATTTTAGCATGAAGCACACCCAACGCCCAGTCCTGTCACACAAAGAGTCAGTACATAACCAGGACACAAAGACACCATCGCAAAATATCATCACGTGAATGCTTCTAATGTTGACATGCCAACATCCTCAAAACGGACACAAGGTGTTGATTTGTTGCTGTGATTAGATCAATTCATTTAACATCACAAGCAGCATTAACAAGAAAATAAAATGGTTGAGAAGAATAAAAATAATGCAGTAACTAAATCCAAGAAGTAACAATTTAGTTCACCATTTAGAAATTTATTCACATTTTCTTAGGTAAGTGTTCCTACCTGCCAGGGGTAGAAGAGAGGCGTCTGGACTAGTGGCACTCTGAGAGGAGCAACAATGACCAGCTCAAACAGCAGACCCAACAGCAGAGGAATTACCGCAGCTAACAGCAGGGCTACCACCACCGTCTTAAGGATCTGTTCCCATCAGGACATCACACCCAATCCATAAATCAGAATACAACTTGCCACAGAACAGCTGAGAAATGATATATTTGCAGTCGGTGGGACAGAAATCCACATTACCATGAGCGTCCACTCGTGGACTTTGAGCATGATGACTGTCCGTCCCTGTGGCATCCAAGACAGCAACACCGTGGCAGCTCGAATGGACAGCCAGCAGACGTATAGACCGCTGGCTGCTGTGTACAGCTCATGAACCATGGCACTGCCCATCCAAAAGGACATCAACCAACGACCCACGAACACTGAGAGAGAAGGAGGAGAAGGTGGAGGGGGGGAAAAAGAAAAAAAAAAAAACAAAAAAAAAAACGACTAGCTGAAAGCTAGGGCCAGGAGACATCATGTACACCAGCGGTCCCCAACCACCGGGCCTCGGACCGGTACGCGAGTTGTTTGGTACCGGGCTGCGAGAGTTGAGGCTCAGGTGTGAAATGTATAGTTTTCAGGGTTTTTAAATCTGTTTTCAGCGTTATTTTGTTATCGTTTACTCTGTTTTCCTGGGTCTTCTCACGTGTGTTATGAATAAACCTTTTTTTCGGTAACGGTACTAGTTTTATTTTGTTGTATTTATCCGCGACACCTTAAAGGCCGGTCCATGAAAATATTGTTGGGCATAAACTGGTCCGTGGCGTAAAAGAGGTTGGGGACCGCTGATGTACACGAGATAATTTGCCTGCTTGCATCTTACCTGGCAGTGTGAGGCAGATCAGACTTGCTAATAACAGTGTGACACACATGAAGACAACCAACAGAATGATCTGAACAAGAGGAAACACAAAACGGTTAACATTCAATATGAGCAGAGGCTTCAAAAGTGACAGGACTCTTGAGATGAGCACCCACCTTCATGGGGAAGTTGATGGGCCGGTGGTACGGCTGGAAACCAACGGGGCCACCCTGCTGCAGAATGGCCTGATGGGCAGCGTGAAGCCCTTCCCCGAGGCCCGGGATCCGGTTGTTGTTAACGCGACCAGGATGGTTATTTTGTTGGTTGTCATCTTCTTCATGGTCTCCCAGCAGGTAGGAGTGAAGATCACTGTGGGAGAGCCATTTGAGCAAATGCAGTCTTTTATTACAGTGTATGAGACTGAAGACAAAAACTAACACACACCGTGGTCTCTTTGTACGTCTCGTTGTTTCATTTCTCCAAATTACCACAGCCAAAGGTCATCATAAAAAGTCAAATTGGTGCTTAAATGCTTCAGATTTAAATTGGCAGTGTGTGCGAGTGTGTGCATCTCCAGCCTACAGCACATATCCAGCTGTGAATGTCCAGGCGTGGATGAGGCGCTTGAGCCACTGGCGAGTGTGGCCCTGCTCCAACAGTGCTGGCAGAACCACCTGAAGCAGCAGCAGCTCCAACGACAGCTCACTGACCGGGGCGTCACTGCAGAGGAAGAACACAAACCAAACTCGTTTCACGTCACAATGTACACATCACGACCTTTGAGCAGTTCATTTTCTACAGATTTCCCATTTCCACAGTTTAAGTGCTTTAAAGACAAAGATAATGTGTATTTTAAATTATGTCAAGCGCTAGATCCCAAATCATGTTCTTGAAAATGTAACTGGATTATACGGTTTCTTTAATATAGTTAATCAAAATAGGAACTGCAGTTATAACTAAACTCTACAGTTTTCATCACAGACGTCTAACATAACATGAAAACTAGACACTGCTCCTCAATTCAGACCGACTCATTATCGTATCCATTATGATTAGACTACAGTCATCACAGTACATTTTAAACGATGACCTGGATGACTGAGAACCTTCACAGACATTTAAAACAATGACATTTATCAGATCAAAAGCGTTATTGTAATAACATTTAGCTGTTAGAATATTTGGTATGCAGAACAGAACATTGTTGACTGACTGCAAGTAGCACCCAGGGGTCTTTTTACAGTGACTTAGGAAAAAAAACAAAAAAACAAAACAAACGTAAACTCTGCAGTTTGGGGTCATCAATAGTTTTCAGAATTTCAAATGTTTACTCTGTACCTATAAAGCATGACATTGTAGGGAAGAAAGTTTGGGAACAGCAGCTTGATGATTCTTATAGGAAGCCAAAGCATCAGGAGAACAATGGAGCCAAACACCACCTGAAAATGTGCACACACACAGATATACATATGTAAGTCAACAACAGCATTAAATCATCAAATTTCAGAATGGATGATGGATCATTTAACAAAAAAAAAGAAGAAAAAAGAAAAAAAGAAAGAAAAAAGGGCATTCAAGTGTGTACAAATGTCTTATGAGAAAACATCTTATGACAGTTTGATTGCCGGGTCAGTTCAACCAAACATTAGGAGTGTTGAGATTAATGGATACAGTAAACAGATTTAAAAGTCAGGCATTCAACAGACTACACTTTAAACTCAAAAATAATGTCAAACTCTGAATCTCAGTTCCTGTGAGTCTCTTACTAATTTGTACAATTCCTACACAGAGAAAAATGTCAGGACTACCATGTACAACACTGCCTGACATGTTTACACGACATTAGCAGCTTACAAAATGTGCTCCGATAACTAAGTGCCTGCTACGCCACACACTTTCCTAATATTTTAACAAGTTGATGTGTGCTAACAGTAAAAGAAGAGCAGCTCTCTATAAATGAAGTCATGTTGTGTGTCATAACCAGGTGTATGTGTCTATACACGTTCATTAAAAGTGTCATTAGAATTAATATGATGCTGTAGTAAGCAATGCCCGGTCTGCGTCATCTCAGTAAAAAGATTATCCTCTTTGAGGTAAAGCCAAGAAGTATGCCACAGCTTCATCGCTGCATTAGTTATGCTTTTCTGGAATAAACCTGTATGTGAAATAGTGGAAATAATCAACCTTGTATCGTTTTTTGGTTTTTTTGGGGGTTTTTTTTTTTTTTTTTTTTAAATTGCTACACTTCCTAAACCCTGAAAGGTTTGAAAACTTTGAATGGCTGGTTTATTTGTGCAGATCAAGAGAATATTTATTTCCATAAATGCAACGGAAATAAATCCAAATTTAATTTGCTCAAAGCACTGAGAAAAGAAACAATCTGCTAACTTGAATGAATTAGTCTGACAGGAATTGGGCTGAAATTGATCTAAAGAGCTGAACTGAATGCATCTGTGTGTGCATCAGAGCTGTGGCAGTAAAGAAAAGTGAATATTCAAAAACAGATGGAGAGAGAGAGTTGCTTCTGATAAGTACAATGTCAACTGACAGAATAGACATGGGTTAAAAATAACACCTCTGATGTTGGCTATTTTTCCATGTAATCTGTGTGTTCAGAGGGGTGATGTTAAAATAACATATTGTCCAACAAACAAGAGTCCACTCAACTTCACAGTATTAAGATGGCAGGGAGGCAGAAATCTCAAAAACTTTAAAAAAAAAAAAAAATGTACAAAGCACTTTGTTTTCATTTCCCTACAGCAAATATTTATCTAGCCATTCCTATGCTTGTATATGCGCTCATACACATTTCTTCTTTTTTCAGAGACTAAATGTAAATCTGATTATTGTTCAATTCAATTTAAATAGCGCCAAATCACAACAGTCGCCTCAAGGCGCTTTATATTATAAAGCAGACCCTACAATAATACAGAGAAAAACCCAAGAATCATATGACCCGCTATAAGCAAGCACTTTGGCAACAGTGGGAAGGAAAAACTCCCTTTTAACAGGAAGAAACCTCCAGCAGAACCAGGCTCAGGAGGGGCGGGGCCATCTGCTGCGATTGGTTGGTGTTCAGTCACGCTTCAGGTTAAATGTAAACTGGAGAATGTTTGACTGACCACAGAGAGTATGAACCTCCGCAGGTGTCTATAGATGGGCAGGTGGATCATCTCTTGGACTGGGTTAAAGTCTGGATCGTTCAGGTTCCTCAAGAACCACAGCACACCTGGCCGGAGCACCTGCACACAGCATGAGGGAAATCTCTAATTTTTTCAGAAAACATTGTTTGAGAGTTTTCCATGTCACTGTCCGTAACAATCCACTTGCCTCTCTGAGCAAAAGGATGAAGGAGGCAAAGTAGAAGACGTAGACCATACCGACCAGCCAGTGGAGGAACATGGTGGTGCCAGGAGCAGAGTCAAAGCTCTGCTCCCTGTCCTTCAGAGTGGCATCAAACATCTCCTTCAATAGATGAAGACAAAGGTGTTTAAAATGTGACCAGCTATAAAGCAGTTTTTAGGAATTGTAGCATTCTGAGCATTTCACAATTTAACATTGTTTTTCCTTCTTGATCAAGTTGCTGCACATGCCGTCATTGTGATGCAATCAGTGTGTTTGGCTAGTCATTAAAAGCCAGCATGCGACTGTATCAACAGGATGAGCTGAGCTAACTCTGCATGTTTGTCTTACCAGTGAACAAATGTCGAGCCACCAGCCGCAAATAAGTGGGAACAAGCCTATCTCCATGGCAACCAGTAGGGACACCTGCAACATAGAAAACACTTGCAATTTAGCTTCCGTTTACAAGTAATCATAATTTCACTAATTATTGTTTCAGCTGAAAGCTTTGCTATTTAGACAAACAGAAAACAAAAACCAACACAGAGTGCTGCAGCGCTCTATTTTACCTTGACAACAATGTAGCAGACACCCAGCAGGCGTCTGGACCTCTGGAACTTCACTAATGAAGCCAGGGCCTAAAAGAGGGGCAGTTAAGGACTCACAGAAAGTTTGACAACCTGCACTTCTTAATCAGCACTATGAAACAAAGCCTCATCTGAGATACAAACAGCTTCAAGCTAAAGATGATCAATAGTTTCTCTTAAGGTTTTTTAGGACTGTGCTTAAAAGATGGCCTTAAGACCAAAAACCTCTCCTGATATTCACAGAAGTCCTACTGTAGCTAAATAATACCCCCCCCCCCCATTTTGTGACATTTTAGGTCGCATATATCCAAAAATATACGACGTTCATCAGGATTTGTAGTTACCCTATAGTATGTAGAAGTTAGATTATATTCATGTTATAGGACAATACATTTGATGAGGATTTAAATAAGTGGATAAGTTAAGAACTTATAGCAAAAATATTTAATAAAAACTGGACAAATTGTCCTTGTAGCAAACATTACCAAGTGATAAATCAACTACACTCTTAGTGTGTAAGATTCAAATACTTGTATTAGGTCAAGGATACATGGCAGACAATAAGGACTCCAGCCAGGAGGATGTACCCCAGTATGGTGGTGATAAGGCCGTGAAAGTGTGAGGCTTTGAGCTACAACCAAACACAAGAAATTCCATTAGTGTAGGTCAAACTCATGGTACAGTACAGTGTTCTAAGTGTACACGTGTGTCCTAAGCACTTACATAGTCTTCAAAACCAAGTCCAACCACTGAGAAGTGACCAATGTGATATGGGCAAAATGCTAGAGAGATATACAGAGGGTGTATTAGAAGTGAACCCATGACTCTCTCATAATGTACTCATCATAATCACATTACTCAAACATACTGGGACTCACCAAAGACCAGAATGAAGAGTGTGTTGAGAGACACCACCCAAAACACATGTTCCTATAGAGGACACACAACAGAACTCCAGCTTTCACTTTATGAAAAGGTTTATTTTGAAATTCAGTTAAACTATTATTTCAAACTTTTAAAAGCAACTGCTACAGATCAAGTCAGCTCCATCATCCTGAACACCTTCCAACAAGATCAGGTGGCTACGCATTATTCTGTATTATTTTTAGTGATTTTAAAGGCTTTAAAGTGGTTTGAAAAACAAACAATGAATCAATCATCAATCTACACTGAATGACTAATTTTGGCAGAGAACATTTTAAACAGTGCATAAAATAGTGTCAGAAATGTAAATATGAAAGAAAGATGTAGAATTACCAAGAAAACTAGGGAACCATCCAGCCCCAGCATCTAGAACATAGTACAAAGTACTCGTTAGAGTCACCATTTAACACATTCAGGTAGGGGTGCAACGATACACAAAATTCACGGTTCGGTTCGATACTTTGGTGTCACGGTTCGATATTTTTTTCAATACAAAACAATGTTCATACCTTTTTAATTTGTCATTTATTAAATTTATAAATATATATTTTAACTCAAAAGTACAGTTTGTAAATTTAATCTTGCTGAAACAACAAAGTAATAAAAAATAAATCTATCAGATCGAGAAATCACTCATCTTTGGAAAAGAGAGTTTATTACAGAGAAATGGCTCTTTCCAAAATAAAAGCTATACTATAACGCTTCTTCTGGGCTATATTCTCAGCAGCATATTAAACATATCAGGTCCCCATAAGGAGAATCACGTGCTAACGGCTGTCTAAATGACTCGGGTAAAGTTTGTAGCATGCGTGCTTGTTGTTTTTGTCTGCTTCCACTTGCACTAGGATGATGTCAGCGTAAATGCGCAGTCATATTCATTGCATTCCCACTAGTGCTGTCAGCGTTAATCTCGTTAAAATGACACTAACGCCATACCGCGGCAAATCTCCATGGTGGGGGCTGGGTGGCGTCACCACGTTAACGAGCTAGCTGCGCTAACGCACTAGTTCCCACCAATGTAATTGAGCATTGCGTGGCACATCCGACATACTCTTTTACTTTTGTCCATGACGCGCTTACCATCAGCATCATGCTTCACATGAAAACCAAAATAGTTCCAAACGCCGGATCTGAATGAGGGTGGGGGAGGTTCAATTTCGGGTAGCGTTGAGGCAGTTGCCATGTTGCAACGAGCTTAATTTATGTCTTGCTAGCTTGCACTGCCCTCAGTGAATCTGTACTCGACAGTGCAGCTGAGGCGGAGTAGTCGAACACAGATCCACTGAGCGCTCAACACAGACAGCATCGTCAGAAGAAAAGTTGATAAAATAAATAAAATTTTTTGTATTGTTCGATACATATGCGTACCAAACCAAAAGCACTGTATCGAATGGTTCAATATTGATACGAGTATTGCAGCACCCCTAAACTCCGGCTAATTAAAAAAAATAAAATAAATTTAAAAAAAATAAAAATCATATATATACACACACATACGTGTGTGTGTGTGTGTGTGTGTGTGTGTGTGTGTGTGTGTGTGTGTGTGTGTATATATATTTATTAGGGGTGCAACGATATTCGTATCGATATTGAACCGTTCGATACAGTGCTTTCGGTTCGGTACGCATATGTATCGAACAATACAAAATTTGTAATTTATTTTATCAACTTTCCTTCTGACGATGCTGTCTGTGTTGAGCGCTCAGTGAATCTGCGTTCGACTACTCCGCCTAGGCTGCACTGTTGAGCGCAGATCCACTGAGCGCTCAACACAGACAGCATCCTCAGAAGAAAGAGAGCAGGGCAAGCTAGCCAGACAGAAGTTAAGCTCTCCTTGCAACATGGACCTCCCCCACCCTCATTCAGATCTGGTGTTTGGAATTATTTTGGTTTTCATGTGACGTATGACCCTGAAGGTAAGCGAGTCATGGACTAAAGTAAAACAGTATGTTGGATGTGCCATGCAATGCTCAATTACATGGGTGGGAACTAGTGTGTTAGCACAGTTAGCTCGTTAACGTGTTGGCCGTCTAGCCCCATGCACGGGGCGATCGGCGGTAGCTCGTTAACGGAGATTTGCCGTGTTGTGGCGTTAAGGTCATTTCAACGAGATTAACCTGAAAGCACTAGTGGGAACACAACGAATATGACTGCACATTTATGCCGACATCATCCTAGTGCAAAGACAAGTGGAAGCAGACAAGCAAGCATGCTACTAACTTTAGCCGAGTCATTTAGACAGCTGTTTAATATGCTGCTGAGAATATAGCCCAGAAGAAGCGGATAGTATAGCTTTTATTTTGGAAAGAGACATTTCTCTGTAATAAACTCTCTTTTCCAAAGATGAGTGATTCCTCAAACAGATACAGGGCTCGCAAAGTCGCTAGCCCGACGTCCCGGTGCTAGCGATTTTTTCAGTCGGGCTACCAAAATCCATCTCTTCCCTGCCCGTCGGGCTATTGTAGGAAGGAAAAATATATGTCAATGCTTTTGCATTCTTGTAGCTGGGTAATTTTGTCATTGGCATCGGTGAGCCACTGTCAATATGTGACATATTGAAATCGCGTTTGAATTTGCGCTTGTTTTTTTGCTTTCACTTTGCAATCGTGCGAACTGTGTATAGAGAGCGACAGCACTGATCTGTGAGTGATGATAATTTGTGCACCAATTCCTCTGACATCGTCTTATTAATCGTTAGCTTACTATGCAAACATGACAAGTGAAATCTCCCGCAGCTTAAACATGTGAGAGGTTGATCGCGCAGAGAATCGCTGAGCTTATGTGAGTGCGTGTGTAAAAGCAGCAGGATAAGACAGGTCAGGGTGAAGAAGTGACAGCCAAAAAAAAAGCTTACCACAAAACGGAGAAGTTATGACAAATCAGACTATAAGGCAAAAAGAAAGTGCAGCTTTATGGTTTCATGGACAAAAGAATTTCTGTGGCTGCAATATGACGAGCTAAATAACCAGGGCTGCACATAAGTGGTCCGCAGGTGCGCATTCGCTGTCAAAATAAAAAACGCGCACAAGGGTTAGGGTTAAATTTAAAAACTGTACTTTTGAGTTAAAATATATATTTATAATTTTAATAAATGACAAATTAAAAAAGGCATGAACATTTTTTTGTATCGAAAAAATATCGAACCGTGACACCAAAGTATCGAACCGAACCGTGAATTTTGTGTATCGTTGCACCCCATATGTGTGTGTGTGTGTATATACATATACACACACATATATATATATATATATATATATATATATATATATATATATATATTATAATAACAATAGTAATCTAAAACAGCCCTTAACAGGTGTAGTTTCAGTCACGTGGCTTTACGGAGCAGAAAAGAGAAGAAAAATAGATTACAACCCTCTCCCAGGTCAGCTCCTCTGCTGCACGGTCCCACTCCAGTGCATTCCAGTTCAAATCTTCTGCAAAGGAGAACACAGACCAGACAAACACTAAGAAACAACAACAGCAGCAGTGAACCCTCTTCCTTCCCTTATTACACAAGTACATAGTACTGAAGGGCTGGACTTTATCTTTAAAGTCATACCCAGACGCTTTTGGAAACCCCTCCAGTGTGCATCATCATGTGTAGTAAAGGTAGTCCAGACACATCATGTATTAAAAATATGATGAAGATAAAAAGGTGGCTACGAGGCACTCAGGATACTGAACAGAATTCAGCTGGAGAAGTAGTAAAAGTGCCGACTTGTCCTCAAAGAGCAAACATGCAGCTGAAAAAGGAAACAGCCAATCATGTTGTTTCTCTGACACACATGTGCAGTAGAGGTTGGCACATCAAGTCCCCATTGTAGTTAACATGTAAACAAATACATTTTTTAAAACTTTCCTAGTTTACTGTAACTCTAATGCAAATTAGCTTTGCATTTATTCAGTGCAGAGAGGCTGAATTTGCTGACACCCTCGATTTAGTGGTTACTGAAGCTGTGAGGATCTGTATCAGAAGTATAACCTGCAAAGAAAAAACAAAACAGAAACCCATTTTGAAGCTTTAGGGCAAAGACAAATATCTAAAGCTGGTTTTATTAGATCTAGCCTGCGGCTTTTATGTCCCTGTGACCACAAAAATCAATACTGAGGCTCTCTCCATTTATTTAGATAAGAGCTTACAAAAAACAACAACAATAAAACAAAAAAAATAACCCAAACCCAAAGGCCTTCCAAGGACTTTGTAAGACTTAGTACACGTCGTGCTGAAGGCTTTTCAAACATTACTGATTCAAAGCCACAAACGTCCAGAACCACTCATCTGTCAAGAAATAGTAACGGTGCCACAGCAGAACAGCAAGTGTTTAAAACAAACACATTAAAGATAACGTTCCGAAAAATGCTCGCCTACCTTGTCCTCCATCATTGGCATCGGCAGCATCTTCATCCCTCCCTTCATCATCCTCTTCTTCCTCGTTATCATCCTCCCCTTCATCATCATCATCATCATCATCCTCATCATCATCCAGTTCTGCCTCATCATGGTTGCCAGCTACATGCACGTTAGCAGGCGCCAGCCCATCTGGACCAAGCTCTGCAGGATTCTGGGCAGCTTCAGCATCTGCAGGATCCTGAGCATTGGCTGCAGCGTTACCGCCCACACCCTGTGAATATAATGAAAGACATGACAGTTCATTAATAAAACCTGCTAAAAGTTAATAAAGTAATTTTGTGCTTATGTAAGCTCAGTATTTGAAAAACAGAAAGTATTTTAATCAAACTCCTGTCTTGGGGTCACTATGGAGTTTATATCCACATTGTCCAGATGTGACCACTAATGTTTGGGATGCAAAATGTGATTCATCACTCCATCGTTATCACATTAAATATTCACAGGGAGCTTTGAACATCATTAACGGGCTACTGTGTTAGAATGAGACACATGTACAACCCGAAAACACAACACCTCTGGCCAAATCTGTCTGCTGCTGTCAGAGATTATAAAATGTATGATTTTAACTAGAAACTGTTTTGAGCGTTAACTAGCAAACTTTTACAGATATGAGTCTGTTGCTATGCCAACCATGTCAGAGTAATGGTAAACTGTAGCAGGAAGCTAACAGAATTTAGGAAGTCTTTATCAGCCCCACTCTTGCTCTGATTTAAAGAGGATGAAAAAATAAATTAAAACAAAAACAAACAAAACTCACCTGATTAGCTGGTGCAGGGCCGTTGGGCTGATTAGGAACCAGTGGGGGTTGATTTTGCTCTAACCACTGAGGAGCGCCTCCATGCACAATCTGCTCTCTGAGCCACACCAGGCTGATGAAGGCACATAGTGTGCATGTGACCACAAAACAGCCTTGGAGGCAGTCAGCAAGCAGGTTTTGCCTGTGAGAAGGAGACATGGCATCAATTTTCAAAAAACATTCAGATTATTTAAGTAACACTATTTCTGCCACTAATGAGATTTTGCAACCATTACAAAGAAACATTTGACAGTCACTGACGAGATATTGTGTTGTTGGGATTTTGGAGGACTGCAGAGCAGAATGTTTGCATTGGACAAAACCAGTTCCACATTTGCTGTCTGTTCATGGACATGTAGATGGACACATTTGGAGGATGAAAATTACACATAAGTTTGAAAACAAGCAAAGATGCAGCACTGTGAACAGAGAGGAAAAGAGCAGCACTGCACCACACAGCAGAGCTAATTAGCATGCACGCTACAAAGCAGAGAAAATGTCAGCGCCCACGAAGAGGTCATCACAAGCCAAAATCCTATTTTGGCTTGTGATGGCGCTTGGACCAACTGAGACTGATTTAGGGGATTTAGTGGAAAATATATTGGGGTTCAGAATTTGCACCTTAAAAATGTTGTTGACATCATTTAACGACTGAATCTTTGAATTTTAACAGACTGTCAGCAGCCTGCATTTAAAGAGCGACTTTATGAATGAGGAAAAGAAATAAAGTGTAAATCAGCTGGTTCTGGTGCAGTGGGAGGGAAGGAGTCTGAGATAAACTCAGAAGTAACAGTCTTTCTGGAACAGAAATTTATAGTTTCCCATGATCTCTGGGTTATTCAGAGTTGCTAGTGACAGTAGTTCAGCTTGATTGAGAGACAGAGGAGAAATAAAAGAAAAGGGTACGTTTTATGAACAACATTCAGGTCAAACTAATCCAAATGACGAAATGTGAAACATGCCATGCATTCTTCTGATAGGGCTGTGAGGAACATGAGAAGAACACAAAATAAATAAAAAGCGTTGGGACGCACTGATTTAAACAGCAACACTGTGCAAGCCATAAAGAAAGCAAAGTACACGACAGAACAAACGCAGCTTGACTTTGTGAGAGAGGAGGCACAAAACCAAAAGCAGACACTTACGTTGAAAGCATATCTAATGGCAGGGTAAGGAGAGAGCTCACAGAGCCGGTAAATAAACACTTGTAGATACGACCTGTTGGGAAACACAGAATGAAAGCAAAATTGACGGGGAAAAAAATAAATAAATTAAAAAACAAAACAAAACAAAAAAAAGCCCCACACACAAAACCCCCAACATGGCGATCACTTCTCAACTAGTTTATAACTAAAACCAAACTGCTTCAAATTTGTACATTTATGGTGTTACATTTCACGCTGTGCTGAACTGAAACATCTAATTAGAGCACATGTGATTTATTTATGCTAGTCAAACATTAGCCCCTTTGGGTCCACAGAACTATTTGTTTTCAAGCATCTTTTTTTTTTTTTTTTTTACTGGTTGTACGTTTAGTCAATTAACCAATTCAAATGTTTTACCTCCACTTAAAACATAAAATTTCCCCAAATCTTTATTTCACATTTGATACTGTGGTTTCATATGCAAACACTGGGAAGTGTGTTAGGACATGTTCAGGTAATGGAAAGCTTAATAAATTTTTTAAATCCTCTTATGTTTAGAGTAAAATTATTATTTAAATATACTGACAAATAATGAAAGTAATCGTTAGTTGCAATTCCAAGATGTGGCTTACATGCTGTGAGCGGTACCACACCTAGCCAGGCAAAGGCCACCAGTGTGTAGTGGAACCAGTATCTGATGGCTGTTCCAATACTGGTGACCAGCCCTGCAAAGATGTCCTGCACAGGCAGGCGAGATGGCATGTCTGGAGAATAGACTGATGAGAAGAGCAATACAGAAATAAATTGTCAGATAATAACTGGGCATTTGAAGGCACTAACAACAAATGAATGCAGTCTTAAGACATTGAATGATTTGATAAAAACAACTTACTTGGTGTAAATGCAAACCTGTGTTTGCATAATTCACAGTATTCTTTTCTACTGTGTTTCAGCCACTGCAGTAAGCTGTGAAAACAAAATGAAACAGTGAATTTACCCATGTCTCACAGAGAATTGCACAAGAATCTTCCTCAGTAGTCTCTGAACATGTCCAGGGGTATCAAGGAACAAGATGTTAGCACACATCCTTAAGTCCTTAAGCAAGGTGGGTCCTCTGTGGATCACATTTGTTTTTCCAGCAAATCCTACATTAATTAACCTTGGTAAGATTGCGATCTGGGGAATTCTGAGACCGAGTCAACACACTGAAACCTTTTTTTTCCCCCCATACTTTTAAAGCATTCTTGAAAAACGGTTGCAGTATGGCAGGGCAAATTACCCCTTTTGAAAGAGGCAGCTCTAGATTTATTTATTTTTAAATAGATGACCAAAGCAACATCCACATGAAAGGCAGATCTTACAGCATCACAGTGAGACTGCCCCCCTCCAAAAAAGACAAGGTCTGCAGGATAAATCCAACTGTTTGCAAATGTAATTGGAAATTCACATCTAGTAATTTCTGTGGACTGCACAACCACGTGCACTTCCATGTGACCAAAAACCAAAACCTGCAAGCCATGAAAAGCAAGCGAAAAAGAGAAAACCATAAAGTTTTTACATGAACATCTTGCTCACTCGCATACCATTCCTGATGGATGAACTTGATGCTGCCGGTGCAAACACAAGGGTGGTAAAGGGGCTTGTCCTGGGTCCCCTCTGACCGACATACCCGGCAGATATCGGCTGTACAAAAGGCACACAGTGATAAGAATCTGCATAGCTAAAGACAGTCTGGCAGTGCTTTTTTTTTTTTTTTTTTTTTTTAAACAAACAAAAAAAAAAAAAAAAAAAAAAAAACACCCCACCAAACATATACTGAGCCACACTAATAAACACATGTGAGCCGTAATACAAAACTACTAATACCTTTCTACAAAACGCTAACAGTGTACATGTGTCAGGACTGAGTCTGTGCATTGGATTCGTATTTAAAGTGACTGTAACAGTATAGGTCAGACTAGGGCAAACTGTAAATCCTTGGATTATCAGTGTCACTGCATGACAAAAATAAAATGACTATAATTAGCCCAAGAAGTAGGAGCATGACACGAGTTAGGATACCACCCTTAGCTATATATATTTATGGTATATCCTTCAATATGCTAGTGGCTAAAAACAATTTCATTCTCGCTCAGGGAAAATATAATGGGCTTGTTTTCTGGAAGTCCAAATATACTATAAAATGCAGGCTTTTGGAGTATGTCGAGAGCATTCGTCATAATAACAATTTCTCTTTAGTTGAACTCGCAAAGTTGTGAATGAGCCTTGTCAAATGGTAGCCTAAATGCGCTAACCTGCCGACCTTACCAACGTACCGCTAGCTTATCATGTCATACTGTTCGGTACGCTCCCATAACGGTTTCAATGGCTCAACTTATTAAAGGTTAACTCATAATTAGATAATTTTGCGTGTGGCTTCACTGTGAATTGGACTCCCTCTACAATTTCTACGTTGTAAACACTATCCAGTGCCCATGTAATGCGTTCTAGGATTTCTGGTTCCACATAGACATGACAGCTTATAGGGTGTAAGCTAATGCCAGCTAGCTGGCTGGCTAACGCTAATTGGCTAGCGGTTTCTCTACTTCTGGAGAACCTTTGCTGAAGTTTAAGACAACGGAGTCGTGGTCGTTGCTACCAACAACAGTTGAGGTCACATGCAAAGTCAGCATGAATGACTTTACCATTTAGCGCTAAGGTAATCAAGTTTGGGCATTAGCTACCTTCCTCAGCGGTGTCCATCTTGGCTGGCTGCTAAAGCAGCCCTGCTCCACAGCAGTCTGGATTTAAGCAGTCCGTGCAGCAGCGATGACTGCCGGCTATCTAGATGTAAACATTTCTAGAAAGACTTTTTATTTCAGTGCCCTGTTAAGTTTGACGTCATCATGCGTTTCAAATTAAATTCAGCTTGTTTTACTTCATGGCTCATCAGCTAGCGGTACACAAAACAACAAGTGTTAATGTGATAGTTTCACCACTAGATGGCAGCTCCGCGCAACAAGCCAGTTTCCCAGTTGTGCAGCTTCCTCCTAGGACTCTGGTATAATCCCCGCAACTTGCACTGAAACTTATGGGCAACGTTATACAACAATAAACAGTAATACTCAATCATCATTTTTATTGTCATGGTCATTTCACATGGTCACACATTTCAAATGTACAGCACTGACCTTTCCTTTTTTCCTGTTTTTGTGGTTTTAAATGTTAAGAGATATATGCAACTATTTCCAGTTACAGTTAGTTTTATCAAAATTTTTACAAAAGTTTTTAAAATAATCTGAGAGTAGAATGGTGTTCTAGACTTGATTTTCTTATGTTACAGGTGTGATTTAAATGTCTTTGCATCATACACCCATACAGTGTCTATGCCCTCCCCCGCGGTACTTTCAGGAATCCACGTAGGGAAGGGGAAGCGACAGGTCACCACCTTGGCTGTGCTAGGCAGCTCGCTTGCCAATTTCAGCTCAAGCTTCTCCATCTGAAGATAAAAGCAGCAAACAAACATAATTAGCATGATGATTTGAACTCCACAAGTTTCTGCATTTTGGTGAGACACAGAGGTACTCACCATCTGAGGGACTCCAAAAATGACAACATTGGAGTATTGAGCAAAGCTGACCTAAGAAAGGAAAAAGGAAGTAACATGCTAAATGACTAACTTCATTACAGCAGATGTCTGTAAAACAAAGGTTTGTTTTCAGAAACCACTGACCTTCCACAAGTCTGAGATGTGAAATGAGGTGGAGCGGTAGACTCCCTCCCTCCAGGCCCTGTAGCGAGAGTACCACACCAACCAGGGGTTCAGCTCAAACCCTGACGCACGAAAACCATGTTTGGCTGCTGCAATCACCTGCAAGAAGCAAGGGGAAACAGTATAGCACACACACACACACACACGTTTGTAAATCATGTTAGATTGGTTGCTACTGAAATTAAATTTTCACCCTTTAAGGCTGTTTGCAAAAACAGTTTCAATTTTTTTTTAACCCTCTGGCCTTCATGCGTGGTAACCTTCAAGCCTAACACTGCACTAGCCCTGGATTTTTTTAAGCCTAGCCCAGCTGTCATAAGACCAGGACTATTTCAAAACTGTATAAAGAACAGACGATATCAGGACAACAGTTATGACCTGACCTGAAGCTTAGGACAGGATGGCAAAAGGTGTAAGACACGATCCAAAGCACAAAAGTAAACCAACAACATAACAGTTGTTCAGCCACATGACATCCCAGATACTCATAAACTAAACAGTCTGTAGGGCGGAACTGGTCCCCTGTTCTCCTGAACAGCTACGGGACACACCTGCTGGAGCTTGTAGATGATAAAGCCTTAGCGATCACTAAGACATGATTGATCAGACATGATTTACGAGCTTTTTTTTTTTGCTTTTTTTTTTAAAAAGTTTGATTATATTTTGTTAATCTATAACTGCGCCTTGCATAAAATCATGGTTTCTCTAAAGGCTTTCAATACCTTTTTATTTTTCTTGCAACTATAATTTTATAGTTCTTGAGGGGGCTCAGAGGGCAGAACAGTACTTACTATCCTTCCATCTCCGCTGCCTATGTCCACCAGGGTTCCCGACCTTGTCCTTAACGCCTTGAGGACGTTTTCCACCTGAGTCGTGGTGGCCGGGACAAACGGGAGGCAGACTTTCCTCAGGGCAGGGGCTACAAACGGAGCAGCCACTGCGTACAGAGCAACCAGCGACCCTCCCACTAGACCTGTTACGACGAGCCCAATGCGGCTCCTGCCCTTTCTGTCCCTGTTATCCTCATTAGGCTGTCCCGAGTCCAGCAGGAGCTCCTCTTGTGACATGACGCTAGTTTAACGCAACGTCTGCAATCGTTCACTCTACTCCATGAATGACAGCGGGGACTGTGTTTCAGCTAGCAAGCTCTTACTTATTCGACCTCAAGTTTTCATAAATGAAATTAAATATTGTTCGAACAAATTGCAAGTCTATGTTGTCCTTAGTTACGAAAAAAGAGATTATCATAGTTCAAAGTCCTGCTATTTATATGTTATTGTAACATGTAAGCATTGTAATACACGACCTGTGCAAGGCTATAATCGGCCCGAGTGGATAACAAAGAGGAACTACAAACCGTTCCTCCCCGCTTTCGTTCCCATTCAAGCTAGCTTTCATTATGTTTCGAGCGTGGTTAAAAATAAATAAATAAAATATATATATAAAAAATAACAAATAATAATAAACACCAATTTCCAATTGCAAACTTAAAAGTAACTAGATAATGAATGGTTACATTTCACTGTGGTTATACTTGTATAACTATGCATGTGACAAATATAGAACCTTGAACATTGAATATATTATGTGAGATATTTTATGAAAATCACTGATAAACTTTGTGTGAAATGCCAGAATTCTGTGAATAATGTTCTGGTGGCTAAACTCTGACATTTTTTTCAAATGTATATTTAAATTCAAATTCATTTGAATGTTTTTCATTTGTGATGAACTGACTTTTACACACACACACACACACACACACACACACACACACACACACACACACACACACACACACACACACAGATTAATATGCTGTGCCATGGTCAAATTCAAGCAGAGGGTAAATATTTAATTCAGTAAATAAACATGAAATAAATCAGCCACAATATGACCTGACATACATGTAAATCGGATGATAAATAACACTTATAATTGCATTTTTCTTGCTTTGGTGTTGTAGGCATGTTCATCCATATAGGAAACACTTCAAACATCAAAACAATTAATGAATTATATTATTTTAAATATGATTTGATCTATGTGACATATTCTAGCCTAGAGTGAAAACATTAAACAAACAAGGAACCTAAAAAGGAAAAAATGGAACTGTGATCCAGCAAAATAGGCCTACTCATCCTTGGAACCATCTCTCATGAATTACATTGACATAGCAGTGTACCATTCAAGATAGCTCCTAAACTCTTTGGTTTTTGGGAATTACTATTAAAAAGACTTTTGGATTGCATTCTTGGAAATTACTTGGAATGTCTGAGAAAAAGGAACTCTACTGACCATATTAGGTAAAAACCTTTAAAAAAAAAAAATTGGCCACCTCTATTTGCAATATTAATTTTTACTGCAATTTCATTTGGGACCTTTTGTTGTTCTTTTAATTAGAAGTCATTAGACAGTGTACGATGGACCGTGTGGTCAAGCCCTGATGGGCCATGGTGGATTGGATGATGGTACATGTGGTGCTGACTGGTGGTGGGACCATCATCCATCATTAAATCCTCCTCCTCCTCTGCCCTGTACCCTCCTGCAGCGTCCTGTGAGTAGCTGTGCTTCATCACCACAATGTTCCGTCGACTCGTCGGCGTGTTGTGGTGAGAGAGTCGGGGCGACTGCTGGTTCACCATCACTGGCTGCAACTGGGGCACAAGAGCACCCCCATCAGGTACAATGGTGGCGTCCCTGACGCTTAAGTTGCTGCGGCTACCGTGGACACTGCCCTGGTGAGAGCCACAGTGGTGGTCACGGATGCATTTGCTTTCGGAGCGTCTCAGCTTGTGGAACTTGTCAAAGTCCTCGGCCAGGGCAGGATCGGTCAGTTCACCAGAGGGGGCACGGCGCAGAGTACAGAGTTCATAGTGAGGAGGCTCAAAACCGGGGTCGAGGAGGGCAGGATCAAAATCATCTCTGTGGATCCAAAGAGGTAAAGAGAGTACATGCACAGACATCCAGACCTACAGTTCCAGAGTACAGATACAATAAACGTTTAGGAATGTGCAACAGAAACTTTGAATGTAGCTACACAGACAATGATAAATGTGTATAAATTCCCATTAATGTGAATAAATTGTAAGATAAAAGTAGAAAGAACAAAATGCCAGCACGTGGTTTTTCAACATGCCTGGCTGCTCATGTGCAATTTGAAACTAAAGGTCTGAAATTCAAGCATTTATACATATGCACATTTCTAAACTGCAGTCAAAAAGCAAAAAAATTGAAAACCAGACAAATCCTTTCACGGACATCATCAATATCATGATACTGTAATGATCGTAGCATATCTATATATGTTTATTAGAACTTAATGAAACGTATTGCCTATAATCTGTCAAACGTATCTCTTATGAATGAAATCAAGTCACTTTGAGCCGCAAACTGCTGTTACAAGGTAGGTGCTGCAATCTGTTATTTATCCAGGTAAAATTGTCACTGACAATAAAAATTACTTTTTCAACAGAGATATGGCCAAGATTGCAGCAGAAATTGCAACAAATGTAACATTAGAGTTCTATTAAAAGATATTAAGTTTCCATAAAGGACTGAATTGTTTATAATGTAGCAGGCACGTGCAGATGGGGGGGGGGGGGGGGGGGGGGGGGGGCTAGAGGGGCTTGAGCACCCGCCCCTTTCCTGATGGGTGCCCAAGGTGCCCTTTTGTTGAGGCTATATATATATATATATATATATATATATATTAACGTGTGTGTGCGTGCGGAGTCCTGTCTGTGCCCCTCAACAATAATATTTAATAATATTTAACTATCAATCACAGTTTTGCTAAATAAAAGGATCTGGCTTGCATCAGTCACATGATCACATTTAACCAGTGATCGCCCTTGACGGCAGAACGCGCTGGTTACGAGCCGGGAACGAGCTCACAAAGAGCACGCGCATTTTTAGCGGTCCGGAGCTGTAGGAGAAACACAAATTAACTCAGAGACACAGACTGATGCGACAAAACCAGTAAGTAGGTGTACAGCGTACACTGTAGTGTATAGCACCCAGGAGTATTAGCTTATTACGTACACGTTGGTAAGCTGTCTTGTTGCAACTGACGAACTGAAACAAACGAGCGTGCTGTGTGTGCAACAACGCGACAAACATTACCTGTCCTTTTATTAACTGCACAAGTAGTGCTGGTCATAGCTGCTGGCTACCTGTGTCAGGCTGTCATGGGTCTGTAGCTCTGTCCACCGTTTTAGGGAACATATTTAGTTTTAAAGCAAGTTACAGGGCTTTTCCTCCCTTTCTGGAGGGATTATATTTCACTAAAAAACGACCTAATATGCATGTCCACATAATTATGCATTATTATAATTATAATATATTAAAAACACACGCTGTATTCTAAGCACCAGCTGTCTGTTAGAATGTGATTTTTTCTCTCTCTCTGTTGGCAGAGGTATAAAAATGCGCAGGAAAATCTGACGTGCATGGCAAACTTCACTGACGATATTTAGGGAGGAATAAACTAGGGCTGCTCGATTATGGCAAAAATGATAATCACGATTATTTTCACTGAAATTGAGATCACGATTATTTGACGATATTTATTTAACCCTTTAAGATCTACCATAGAACCAAGTCCGCCAGAGCTTATAATATTTTTTTTACATGCTGTAGTGCCATTTGTGGGAGCATTTCAAGTTGCTATACATCAATACAACTGTTATAGCCCATATTTTAAAAATGTGTATGTATTAAGTCCATAGTAACTACATTAATTGCAAAAAAGTGCAATAAACTACAAAAAAATTGAAAATCGTTTTTGTTTTTTTTACATATATTTCTACTTGGAGAAATTTAAGAGGCTTATCCCTCAAAACTTTAAATACAAAAAAGTTGCAAAAAATAGTTTACAACAACAGGAAATTTATTTTGAGTGTCTTCATAGTTTTATTTTTGGAGATACAGCAATTTTTATATACACTGCAGGAAAAACAAAAAAACAATCCTATGATGCAAATTTGCAAAGAATGTGCATGTGCATCAAAATAAACTATTTCCAGCAGTGCAATTCGAGTTCTAAGGCCTACAAGTAAAAAACTACATTTTCCGCGAAAATGACGTCACTTGCGATAGTTCGCGTTGACGTCTTTTTCAATGTGGGAAGTGTTAAGAACAGCTGATCGGATCGGCAAAGCCTGTTTCTGGAATATTATGTTTTTGTTCCTGCAAGCGCTTTTTATGCAATTTTTGCAAAGCTATATGTGGAAGGAAACCGTGACCTAGGACAAGCTGATGGCATAAGATGTAAGTACAACTCCTCTGGTTTCATATGGAAAAAAATTTATTGTGCTAGCTTAGCGGTTCAGGTTCTACAGGGATTTAAAAATAGTTATACAAAACGAGCATGCTGCTCTGACCGGCTTTAAAGGGTTAACAATAACAATGTATTGAATAATGACTTTAAAAAATAATATAAAATAGTGTGCAAATACTGATAACAGTGCAAATGTTTGCAATAAAAGAAATAAATGAAAAATGTAAACTTTGCAGTGTTGCTCTGTGGTGCAGCTACGACACCATAGCAAAGTTTACACACTGTGTCTACTTGATCCACGTCTGACTCCGCGAACCCATAATGTTTCCACACCACTGAAGTTTTTTTTTTTTTTTACCTCTCTTTTCAACCAACGGCAGTCCACTCCTCTCCAAATAACTTCTGCTTAGCTTTCCGAGCTTCCCTCGGGTCCGCTTAATTGTTGTGACGCGTGTTCGAAATGCAGAGCAGTGCGCTTGATTTGCCACACGGAGCAGCGCGAGAGTAAAGCATGAGGGAGGGGCTAATAATCGGCTCAGTCATTTTTAATGATCGTTGAAAGCCCAGATCGTAATCGTGATTAAAATTCGATTAATTGAGCAGCCCTAGAATAAACACACATCAAACATAAATGAACCATTTGCCTGTCTCCATAATTGAGAGCATTTTCTCTTCTTATGTCAACACTCTCTCTCTCTTTTTTTTTTTTTTTTTTTTGCTTTTTCGGTCATGTTATGTTTACCTGTCAAAGGCTTGTTACAAACTATGAAACACATCTTGCAGACTTCTGGATGTTAGAAGAAAACTAATACTGCTCATGAAGGAGACTAAAGGCAGGAAGGTGTCCTTTAAAACTAAATATGTTAATAGGACCTCCCTATTTATATCATAGTTTATGATATAGCACGTGTATTTCAGTAATAGCCTGCTGAGGCCACTATACGTGCTGGCCTCATATCAAATGTGAAGGCAGACTGAGTCTATGTTTGACATTTTTTATATCTAATCTTCCTTTTCAAACATTTAAACAGCAGCGAGTCTGCAGCTGAGGGAATACAAACTCATATTGTCGGAACAGGTTTGCTCGTTTCTTGGATTCATTTGGTGATTTATTAAATGTATAACTGTTATTCTAATCTGCTGCTGAGTCTCTTACACTTTTCTTTATGCTGTATATTTTCACGTCTTTGGAATAGTTGGAAGTTAGATAGTCAGCTGGGAAACTTTGTGTTAACTCATGGAGCTGAGGATATCGTGGATATGCTGACCTCGCTGCGTGGTGTACAGAGCGAGGTCAGCATGATTAATATTCACAATAAAAATATTAGCCGAACATCATGAAGTCTGTATGTGTTTCATAGTGTCGAACAACCTTTGTACAGTTAAAGCCAGCAGTTACTACATGACGGAAACACCAACGTTATCTCTTCTATGTGTTTATACAGAGGTCACGCTGATTACTGAACAAAAACCCAAAGATCAGATGTTAAACAGATTTATTTGCTCTCTCTCCTCCTTAAACATGTTTTTAATGTTAGTTATAATTCAGAATTGGCGACTGAAACACGTAGGACACATAAGAACATCAGGAAATAAAACACAGATAAATATAACCTCAGTAAAAGAAGTCAGCGGGGGTTACTACAGCTGTGTACCGGGGCCTGCGCTTTGTTGGTGGGATTGCTTGCGAGGCGAGCGGGTCTATCCCACGCTTTGCCGTGAGACTGGGCAGACATCTCCGAAATCATCGAAACACTTTTGTAAAGAGGCTGTATCTTGACAAACCGACCAGACACATGAAGATTAAACCACTACATTCTCGGCTAAAAAAATATTAAAACGGTATTTGGTGACACACAAACAGGGTTTTTCAAAGCTCAGTTCTGTTAGCTTCCACAGACAATGGCCACCAGGCCAAAGCAATGGTTTTGACTCGATCAGCGTTAACCCCGCCCCCTGAGTTTGATGGGTGAGGCTGACAGATAAAATTATTTCATGATGAGAGCCAGGCGCCAGGACTGCCAAAATGAAATAAATAAATATATCATTAAATAATTAATTAAATGTGTCAATAATTAATTAAATGTGTCAATAATTAATTAAAATGTGAAATACATAAATAATTAATTAAATGTGTCAATAATTAATTAATTAAATGTGTCAATAATTAATTAATTACATGTGTCATAACTATTTATTTAATTAATTAATTCCAATTTTAATTAATTATTGCCACATTTAATTAATTATTTAATGGTGTATTTAATTAATTCATTATGGCAGTCCTGGCGTTCCATACCAGAGGGGCCGATGGCGTGATATGGCAGCCTCGCTTCTGTCAGTCTGCCCCAGGGCAGCTGTGGCTACAACTGTAGCTGCCTCCACCAGTGTGTGAATGTGAGAGTGAATGAATAGTGGCATTGTAAAGCGCTTTGGGTGTCTTGAAAAGCGATATATAAATGCAATCCATTATTATTATTTCATATTTATTACTTCCCCCTCCTCATTGCTTTATTATTGTAGCTCTAGTAATAAATAATTAAAAAAAAAAAAGATTCTGGATCAGCACCATGATGCCCATAGTATATACAGTATTCTGAAGAAGGTCTAAAATGTCATTGTGTGTGCGTGCATGTGTTTGTTTTATTTAGATGGATTTTTAAAAAACACATTACTCATGATATAACATTGTCCAGACATGGCTGGCAAGGACATGAGGAGGAAACAGTAGGAGCTGTGTGAGGCTACTAAAGGCAGGGCTATAACATTTTTCTGTCATCATTTTATTTTAGATTAAGTGCAAGAGTTGTTAGGTGTGGATAATTAGATTATAGTTTATTGCAATAGCAAGTTGTGCCTTGTACTCAGATAGACAGCAAGTGGAGAGTGATATATGAAATGATGGGATGGAAGGAAGAAGAGAAGCAAAGAGTGAATCACAGGCAGAGCCTAAATTATTTCTCACAGTTTTTGTTGCCTTATGATTCCAAGCGCTGTCACCAATCTTTGCATTTTGTTATTATCTCATGACACTTGTTTAATCAGCTACCATCTCTCCTATGGACTTTTTAATGTCTACAGTCTCAGATCAACACAGCCCTGCCCTCCAGCACTATCCACAGCAACCCCTCAACAGCAACATTGTACCCATCAGGTAAAGCATCGGCTACGTTTGCTTTGCCTTGTTGCCCATATTAGATTTTTGATAAATGTGTGTTGTTGTTATTCAGCCTGGTTCAATGTGCCCCTTTTTAACTTTGAGCACCCACCCCTTTAAACCTCTCTGCACAGCCCTGTAATGTAGGTACAATAACACAGAGTCATAGAGACAAAGCAGGTTATTTCTTCATTTTATAACCTCTGTGGGAATCCAGCTGACTACAGTTTATTTAAGAATATAGGCAAAGGTGTTATGTGTAGAAAACATATAGAAACATCAGAAATCACTTTCTGGCAGAACACAGGTTTGTGAATTTACACCTAGCACGTAAATTGAGTGTAATATTTGCAAATACATATGCACGTTACATGTACATTTTAACAGCAACCAGAAGGTTTAAGTATGAATAACTGGCAGTTTTTATTTCCTATCTGGCGCGACTTCATAATTCTACACCATTAACTAAGGATGCAAGATGGTCACAACACATGGAAAAGAGTGGGGGAGTCTTCTTTTGGACATTTGGATGCGACCTCTGAAGTACTGTGATTGACAAAAAAGTCGACAATTCCTCAGAGATAAAGTATTGGCTTAACTTTTCAGTCATTTCCAATCTTCATTTTTATGTTCACAATTAAAAGCCCCTGTTATTGATATTAATGTGAGGGTTAAAATGTCTGACCTGTAACAGAATTTTGAAAGTCGTGCCCTTTACTCTTTTACAACTATGTAAATGTGCAGTTTTAAACACTGCTCAAATCAAGCGATTTTGGCTACTGAGTAAAGATAGATCAAGATCTACAAATTGATCAAATCGATAGTTAAAGGTATATCTCAGTCCCAGCAAAGCACACATGAAGCAGCATCAGCATTTATTAGGAACTGCACACTTGCGATTTTGGGCTATATTCTGATGCACACAGGTGTTTTGTTTATTATTTAAAAATCTGTTCTTATAAAAACACATCACACATCTACCAAGACAAAATCTTTGTTTCACGTGTAAATACTTCTGAAATGTTCACTCTGAAAGGAAGTTTTGGATATGTGGAGGTCAAAAAGTACAGAGAAAGCTAATATTACCAAAAAATACCCGCATACATGAACAGAGCCTTGATGTCTACAAAGTTCTATAGTTCTGAATGTTTTGGTTTATTTAACCACTAAAGTCTTTAATTCCCCTTGTTCTCTTTTTGACAATACTACTAAATAACAATTTACCGAGACTTTACCTGCGGATGATGTATTTCTTGCGAGGCTGTTTGACCTGGATGATGACAGAGATGATGAGCAGGATGACGACCAGACCACAGGTTACTCCAATGATAGTGAGGTTAGTGTTATCTAGCGTATCCAGGATGCTCGGTTTCCTCGTCTCTGGTTGAGGGGATGATACAGACAGAAATCACAGGCGTGTTTTGTGAAAACAGCATGTGGCTGGTGGTTGGAATTTCAACATACCTTTGCAGTGATTCTCATCCCATGGGTAAACACAGTTCTGGATGCCATTGCACACCAGAGTGTGATTTATGCACATGTTGCTATGGCAAAAGAAAGTGTCTCTCTCACACGGAGCTGAAACAAGACAGGCAGGAAAGATACGGCTGTAGCAATATGTTCTTCTTCAAAGTCAGACTTTAACTATACTCACTTTTGGCTCCATTTCTGCCTAAACAGGCAACATTAGCTATGGGCTTGCTAAGGAACAGCACCACTCCTTTCCCTAGAAGCCAACAGCCAACACAGATAGCGTTCTGCTAGCTGCTCCTCCCTGAGCCTCGTTCTGCCAGAGGTTTCTTCCTGTTAAACAGGAGTTTTTCCTTCCCACTGTTACCAAGTGCTTGCTCACTGGCAGATGATGTATAGATGTATATACTTCATAAACTGTTGCAATCCCCTGAACACTTGTTATCTAAATTCTACTCATTATTTAACATTTTCCAATAAATCTTGATCTTTAAAAGAAACAAATCTCAGGCAGACAGATTTACTCACGTTCATGGAAGGTTGTAAAGAGGATTTTGAATCTGCTCTTCCTGCTGCCCTCGTCTGCCCACAGTCTCACCACCCCCACAGAGGTAACCAGCATGACATCGTTGGCCACAGTGGAGCAGAACTTATTCTTTAAGTGCTCAACGGAACTGCTGCCGTCATAGATGCCAACAAAGTTACGCTTACACTCATTGGAGTTATGCATCTCATACTCAAGAAAACGCATGTAGATCTGTGAGGAGACAAAAGGATGAGAAGAAAGAGTGCTGTGAATGGACCAGAGTTTAATAACACTGGGACATCTTTATGTTTTTCTCCTTTCATTTTTTCATGACTTGAAGACCTTCTCTATTTATCACATAAAAATTCCTCGTTGAAATGGCTCAAATATCCAACAGTGACAAAAGAAATGTAGATGTGTAAATACTAACAGCAATATTATTTAACTGGCAAGATTTTGTTGACCTGCAGTCATTTATTGAGCTCTGAAAGGCTGACATCTTTGGACGTTTTGAAGATGGTTTTAAAAAATTCTACAGTGTTTGTCTGAAAACAACCAACTTCAACATCATTAAATGAGAACTGCTACAACAGTTTCACATCAGTCATTGCTGAGCAGAATACTGTAAAAATGTGATGTTCACATTATCAGAGATGGGCAGTAACGCGTAACGCGTTAAAAGTAATTAGATTACAGTAACGCGTAATGCGTTACTGTAATCTAATTACTTTTTTCAAGTAACGAGTAAAGTAAGGGATTACTATTGCAAAAACGGTAATTAGATTACCGTTACTTTCCCGTAGGAACGCTGCATTACTGCGTTACTAAAACCGTGATTTTTTTGCAAGAATGTCTCAAGACAGTGACGTAAGCGAGTGCGACGTGAGACAACAGCTGTCTGCAGATCAACAATGGATCATATATCGAGTGCGGGAGAGAGTATGAGCATGCAGCGTTTAAAGCGTGGAAGTACTGACCTTACTTTGAGTTTGATTCCATAAAAAGTGACAAAAACATTAGCGTCCGTTGTGCGTGGGAAGAAAACTTCTTTTTACTCCGAAAAAAACCCTAAACAAGCTCCGAGTGCGCAACGACGTAATGGGAAATTCAAAGAGAAACTCGCGGATTCTTCCACTGACTGCTGCGCCACACCTGCACCAGAGCACACCTCCGCCTACCCCACTCCTGCTTTACAGGTGAAAATAGAGCAACAGGACTGCTAGTCTTTGATTTTATTTACTTTCTGCTGTGTTTTTCTTGCATCTATTTGAAAGACTGAGTGTAAACATAAAAATATTTTATTTTATGTGCTGGAATGTGCAGAAAATAGGTTTAAATGTTAAACTAATTTCTTCAAGCCAGAGAATGGTGCATATAATTTAATTTTTGCTTGATGCATAAAGTTAAAAGATTAAAACTGATAAAACGAGTTTAAAAAAAAGAGACTTTTCCATTTGATTACATTTTGTATGATGGATTATGCAGAAAAAGTAGAATTGGGTTGACAGATCTATTGCTTTATTACCTATTCAGGTTGTAAATCGTGTTTTTAAAAGTAACTAAGTAATTAATTACTTTTGAAAATAAGTAATCAGTAAAGTAACGGGATTACTCTTTTGGGGAAGTAATCAGTAATTCGTTACTGATTACTTTTTTCAAGTAACTTGACCAACACTGCACATTATGTTACAGGTAGAACACCGGCCTACTGTCTCAACAAGCAGACAACCAATCAATTCCAGGTATCTGAAGTTTGTAGTAGAGTCAAATTCCATCTGTGATTAGCAGAGATTGTTTAAATAAGAAAGAAAGAAATGGCACACAGTATGCAGACCTTGGCTCTCGGTGGAGCCCTGATGTACCATCTGCAGTCCACGGCTTCAGTCTGCTGCGCCCGGCCTTCCTTAGCTATCTGCGTTGAATCTACGTAGCCTTCTGGACCATTCATCTCAAACTCACAAACTGTGGAGAGCAGCAGTTTTACGTAACAGTTAAAGCAATGCTGTTGTAACAATGAGGCCTGTTTCAGTTGTAGAGACAAGTTTTCTGTAGTACTTGACGCTTCATATGAAGATTTATGCAACCTCAAATGCTGCGTAAAATGTAAAATAAAATGGAATCCAGTGGTCTGCAAGCCTCATAAACTATAAATCAAATGCTTAAACTGAGAAAATACAATTTAAGAAAAAAGATCATTTTGAATTTTAATGCCAGCCACATGTCTCAAAAAAGTTGGGCATGCCATGTTTACTGTTGTGTAGCGTCCACTCTTCTTTTAACAACAGCCTGTTAACGTTGGAAACTGAGGAGACCAGAATGTTGCCTCATTCTTGTCTGATATAGGATTCTAGCTGTACTACAGTGCAGTGCCTTCTTTTTTGTGATTTTCATTCTATGATGTGCAAAATGTTTCCAACTGGTGTAAAGTCTGGACTATATGCAGGCCAGTTCAGTCCAGCAAAGTTATGCTGTTCTAATAGATGCAGTAGGTTTGGTATTGCCTTGGTAAAATGGTGTCTTTTTCCCTGAAAACACACTTTTCAACACTGATGATGCCTTTCTAGTAGATCTGCAAGCCCAGAGAAAATGGCAGTGTTTCTGGATCATATGGCTTCTTCTTTGCATCCTATAGCTCTAACCCGTGTTCATGGACGGCACACTGAACTGTGTTCATTGACAATGACTTCTGGAAGTGTTCCTGAGACCGGGCACTGATTTCCATGATAGATTCATGCTTTTTTTTTTTTTTCACAATTTCCAGCCTTGTCCCCTTGTGCACAGAGATTCTTCCAGATTCTCTGAATATTTCGATTCACCCAATTAGCTGTAAAAGGCTTCTTTTTACCACCACTTACTTTTCTAGACCTCGTATATTTTCAGATATGCTGTTGCCATCAATTTCAAAATGAACTAATATGTTTCATAACGTAAAAGGTTTGTGAGGTTTATGTTTTTATTGACATTTTACATAGCATCCCATCCTTTGTGGAGTTGGGCTTGCCCTTGGCAATGTGAAAATGTTAAACAGCACTTTATCTCATCATCATCTCAGAATGTTAAAGACAAGATATCTTTGAATAGATAAATGTGCAAACATTTTTATTTTACATAGGCTAACTATGTGTCACCATGTCACTATGTGTTTCCCCTTTGACAGAAACGGTTCAAAACTGGTTGTGATGTCACAAATTAAGTTTCCAAATTCAAATTTTAGACTCTATTTAAATTTTTACATCTTGTAGCATCGAGTATGAAGGGTTTTCTAGTACTGTTATTAACACAATTCTGAGGAAAATAACATGTATGTGTGGAGCTGTACCTAAGTCAAAAATTTAAATACACCTCATTACATTTTTAGTTTTTTTAAAACTCCAACATTGGTTCTCATGGCAGATTGGGAAACTGATACATTAAATTGGAAAGGTTAAAACTAGCAGTTAAAACCTCCATTACTGTATGCACATTCCAGTTTCCAGTAATCACTAGTAACACTGCAGTAATGCTAACTTAGGATTTTGTCTCCATATAACATTATAATCATACTTGCTAACCTCTAGCTCACAGATTTATGTACTGTGAGCTCAGACTAATGTGTAACAAAGTCACCATGTACAAACGTCTCAGTTATTAAAACATGACACATGTAATGTACTGCAGTTTTCCAGCAACATGACATCTTTCCTGCAGTATGTAAATTTGATTTAACAACTCGTTTCCTACTTTGATGTTAACACATATCAATTTAATCAAGCACTACACTGACTTTCTGCTTTGTGTCTAATATTATGTTGTATCATGATCACACACAAGTTTAATACTCACATGGTAGAGCTGGCAGTTCCCCAAGCCCTTTAAACTCGGGATCTGAAAGCAGAACATCGGTCTTGTAAGAGGCAAATAAATTTTTATAACATGATGTACTCCACGTACTGTATGTGATAAACACATGCATTTAAAATTGTGTACACATAAGGTGTTTAAAGATGTTTGTGTGGCAGATGTTCTGTGGACAATATCCCCAGATGTTTTGTGTCAAGGTGCCAGAGCTGTCATTGCAGAACAAGAAGGCTCACACAACATTTGCAGGTGGTCTTATTGTCGTGGATGATTGGTGTATAATATTTAAATACATTTGCATGTGTTCAGTAAATGCAGTACAGTTGGAAGAAATGTCGAAACATGCAGACGCGTGACAAACTAACCAATACAGGCAATAGCCTGGGTGACTCTGTTTAATCAGTGGGTCCATTTTACTCACATGGTTTTTCGCCACTTGTTCCCTAAAGACGTAAGAGTCACTGCTAATGAATGCAAAGTTTTTCTCAGTGATAACCTTTCTCCTAAATTTTTATCTAACATTTCTATCCTTACTGGAGTGATTACTCACAGGATGAAAACACACCCATTCATAGGGCACAAGGGTTCACTGTATGGTGTGATTGATGCAGATGATAATGATGTGAATCATTAGCCATGTCTCAACTGAACATCTAGGGGAGATTTTTTGGCCAGACTATCCGTTAGACCCTCGACCATCATCGTCAAAAAACCAAATGCAAGAGTGCTGTATCTGTTTAACAGAGTTCCAGAGAATAGGAGAATCATTGGGTGCACATGCTGACAAAAAGGAGCAGGGTAGAACTAAGAAGAGATTAGCAATGATGTGACCATGGACCATGAAATGTTGTTTAATTATGCATCTTGCACTGATCACAGACAAAAATAATTAATAGCAACACAAAGTGGCTACATACCTAGTAAATTGACAACCAAAGGGAGGGAGGAATACCATTGGCTGACAATAGCCAGGATTAGGACAGAAATGTTCCCACCTGACCACTTCAAATTCAGCTGATTTCATTTCTTTCTATTTTTTTGAACAATAAACTTTGTCTAGTTAATGAAGGCTTACAAAATCTTTATAGAATAAACACCTTGATAGTCCAAAATACAACAGTTTGGTGCTTTTTCAATTCAATTCAATTTTATTTATATAGCGCCAAATCACAACAAAAGTCACCTCAAGCGCTTCATAGATACAGAGAAAAACCCAACAATCATATGACCCCCTATGAGCAAGCACTTTGGCGACAGTGGGAAGGAAAAACTCCCTTTTAACAGGAAGAAACCTCCGGCAGAACCAGGCTCAGGGAGGGGCGGGGCCATCTGCTGCGACCGGTTGGGGTGAGAGAAGGAAGACAGGATAAAAGACATGCCGTGGAAGAGAGACAGAGGTTAATAACAGATATGATTCAATGCAGAGAGGTCTATTAACACATAGTGAGTGAGAAAGGTGACTGGAAAGGAAAAACTCAATGCATCATGGGAATCCCCCGGCAGCCTACGTCTATTGCAGCATAACTAAGGGAGGATTCAGGGTCACCTGGTCCAGCCCTAACTATATGCTTTAGCAAAAAGGAAAGTATTAAGCCTAATCTTAAAAGTAGAGATAGTGTCTGTCTCCTGAATCCAAACTGAAAGCTGGTTCCACAGAAGAGGGGCCTGAAAACTGAAGGCTCTCCCTCCCATTCTACTTTTAAACACTCTAGGAACAACAAGTAGTTCTGCAGAGCGAGAGCGAAGTGCTCTAATAGGGTGATATGGTACTACAAGGTTGTCAATGGAAAATTGTACTTAGTAGTCAGTATAATCTTTTAATGATATAAGTTTGCATATGGTAGAATACTGCATGTAATCACTTGTGTTTAGAAGTATATAGTTGGTGGCATATTGAAAGAATGTCTCATCCTAGGAGGTCTGTAACATTCCAGGGTGTTCTGGCGTTCACCCCCACATCCTAGGAGTATGGTCGTACCTTGTCTTATTGTTTTACGGTAGGATTAACGTAGCTACGTCAGTTTTAGTCTAAGTGCTTGTGGCGGAGGCGTGGCTCCGGGCGCAGCTGCCGGGGAGGAGTGGAGCAGAAGGCTCAACAGGGCGGCGCTGCGAGGCCGGTAAGAACAGCTGATGGTGTTTATGTACTAATGATGGTCTCCCTCCGCTGTGTTTATAGTGAGACGGGGAGGAGCGGCGAGAGATCAGGTGGGCTCGTGAGCTGTCAGGCTGTGCGACTGAGTCAGCTGTGTAAACAAACAAATAAATGTGGAATTTGGCAGTACATACCTGCGTGTGCGTGTGTTTGTGCCTGGTGTATTCCACAAGTGGTGCCGAAACCCAGGACAGTGCCGGTGGGGAAATGTCCGACCCACAGGCCGCGCCACCCGCCCAGCCCCTGCAATTCTTGGCGCAGATGCTGGCGGAGATGGCGGCGATGAGCCGGGATCAAGCGGCCGACCAGCGTGCCCACCTGGCCGCGCTGCGGGAGCAGACGGACCGACAGACACAAGTTCTGGAGCGGCTGGTCGGGGCCGCTGCCACGCCGAAGCCCTCGCCACTGTCGGTGACGGTGCCCCGGATGGGGGACGGGGACGACCCACAGATTTTTCTGGAGACCTTCCGTGCCACGGCGGAGGCGTGCCAATGGCCGCGGGAGGAGTGGGCTCCGCGGCTGCTCCCCCTGCTGTCTGGGGAGGCACAAACAGCGGCCCTGAGTCTGCCTCCGGCGTCCAGGAGCAGCTTCCCGGATGTGAGCCGGGCGGTGGTGGACAGGCTGGGGCTCACCGCCGAAGACCATCGCCGGGGGTTCCGGGCCTGTCGGCTGGCTACATCGGACCGACCATTCGCCTGGGCCCGACAGCTGCGCGACGCGGCGGTGCGCTGGCTGCAGCCGGGAACATCGGAGGGCGAGACGAAGCTGGTGGACAAGGTGGTGCTGGAGCAGTTCACGGAGGGATTGCCAGCGGAGACGGCGAGATGGGTCCGGTGCCACCGGCCCGCAAGCTTGGAGGTAGCGGTGACGCTGGCGGAGGACCACCTTGCCGCTGGAGCAGGGGAGTCCGGGGACGCCGGACGGAGGCCGAACAAACAGGCCCCAGTGCCGGCCCTGAGGCGCCGTGTGCCGGCACCAGGGCAGGCAGAGCGGCTGCCGGCGCTGAGCCCCACTAACCCTTTCGCGGCGATGGTGCCGTCCAGGGGAACCGAGCCGAGTGGAGCCGCCCCCGAGCCACGGAGGGCAGCACAAACGCCGGGGCCGGAGTGTTGGAAGTGCGGGCAGCCGGGACACCTGAGGAGGGATTGTCCGCTTATGGAAGTGGGGCAGGTGTTCCGCGTTGCTGGCGCCCCAGCACCCTCCCCCGGTCCAGGAGGGACATACAGTATTCCGGTAAGGACTCGAGGGGGTATACGCCAAGCGTTGGTGGACACGGGCTGCACACAGACCCTCGTGCACCAAGGCTTGGTTCGCCCCGGGGCATTATTGGAGGCCGAGTGGGTGGAGGTGAGGTGTGTTCATGGTGATGTGCACCGGTACCCCATAGTGCCGCTGCTGCTAAAATACAAGGGCCATACACATAGGGTAATGGCGGCGGTTAGCCCGCGCCTGTCGCACCCCCTGATTCTGGGTACCAATTGGCCGGAGTTTCATCAGCTACTGGGGCAGTACGCGGGGGTGCGATCACGACCGGAAGCGGGGTGTAGCGTGTGCGCGGCATTCAGCGGTGACGCGGGGTCGTCCGACACCGACTCCGGGGGGGAGGAGCCGGCGGGTCCCTCACGGGACGTCCCGCCGGCCCCGGAAGTGTCCCCCATGGGTGATTTCCCACTGGAGCAGTCTCGTGACGGCACCCTACGCTCAGCCTTTGACCAAGTGATGGCTATTGATGGTCACGTGGTGCGCCCTGAGGCCGCGCAGACCTACCCGCGTTTCATCTTATTAAATGACCGATTATATCGAGTGAGTCGTGACACTCAGACTGAGGAAACACACACCCAGTTGTTGGTGCCGCCGGGCCGCCGGGAAACGCTTTTCCAGGCGGCCCACTATAACCCCATGGCAGGGCATATGGGCTACGAGAAAACTCTGGAGCGAATAACGGCCCGATTTTATTGGCCTGGCATCCGAGCGGATGTGCGCCGCTGGTGCGCGTCCTGCCCGGACTGCCAACTTGTTAACCAGCCGGCCATACCGAGAGCGCCTCTGTGCCCTCTCCCCCTCGTTGAGGTCCCGTTTGAGCGCATCGGCATGGACCTCATCGGGCCGTTTCACCGGAGTGCACGCAGTTACCGCTTTGTGTTAGTCCTGGTGGATTACGCAACGCGGTACCCGGAAGCAGTTCCGCTGCGCACCATCTCGGCTAAGAGTGTGGCGCAGGCACTGTTTCAGGTCATCTCCCGAGTCGGAATCCCGAAAGAGATACTGACTGACCAGGGCACGTCGTTTATGTCTCGTACACTGCGGGAACTGTATGAATTACTGGGCATTAAATCTATTCGGACCAGCGTCTACCACCCTCAGACTGACGGGCTGGTGGAGCGGCTGAATAAGACCTTAAAGTCCATGATTCGGAAGTTCATTAACGAGGATGAACGCAATTGGGATCACTGGCTAGACCCTCTGTTATTCGCAGTGCGGGAGGTGCCCCAGGCCTCCACGGGATTTTCTCCCTTTGAACTGCTGTTCGGCAGGAGGCCACGTGGGGTGCTCGACCTGATTAAAGAAAGCTGGGAGGACGGTCCGAGCCCCGCCAAAAATGAGATACAGTACGTGTTGGACCTGAGAGCAAAACTCCACACTTTGGGGAGGTTGTCACGGGAGAATTTGCTCCAGGCTCAGCAGCGTCAGCAACGCCTGTATAACAGAGGGGCTAGACTCAGGCAATTTTCACCGGGAGATAGAGTGCTTGTGTTACTCCCTTCTTCCAGCTCGAAGTTGCTCGCCAAGTGGCAAGGTCCCTTTGTGGTCACACGGCGTGTCGGGGACGTGGACTATGAGGTCGCTCGGTCGGACAGGGGAGGAGCCACGCAGATTTATCACCTCAATCTCCTTAAAGCGTGGAGAGAGGTTGAAACCGCATCTCTGGTGAGCCTGGTGAAGGAGAGAGATGAGTTGGGGCCTGAGGTGCCAAATTCTATCATTCCCGCCTCCCTCCCTTGTGATGGCCATCTCACACAGGCCCAGAGAGCGGACGTTGTCGCGTTGCAACAGCGCTTTGCGGACGTGTTCTCCCCCCTGCCCGGCCGGACGTCCCTCATCGAGCACCATTTCGTGACGCAGCCCGGCGTGACGGTGCGTTCACGGCCCTACAGGCTCCCGGAGCATAAGCGAAAAATCGTGCAGAGGGAATTGGCGGAAATGCTGAGGATGGGAGTAATAGAAGAGTCGCACAGCGCCTGGTGTAGCCCCATCGTTCTGGTGGCGAAGAAGGATGGGTCTATACGGTTCTGTGTCGACTATCGCAGGGTGAACGAAGTGTCACGCTTTGATGCCTACCCCATGCCTCGGGTCGACGAGCTCCTGGACCGGTTAGGCACGGCCCGCTTTTTCACGACGCTGGACTTAACCAAGGGCTATTGGCAGATTCCCTTGTCTGCCGAGGCCAGGGAGAAAACGGCCTTCTCCACTCCGTACGGTTTGTACCAGTTCGTGACACTCCCGTTCGGCCTGTTCGGGGCCCCGGCCACTTTCCAGCGTCTCATGGACCGGGTACTGCGTCCGCACGCGGCGTATGCTGCTGCCTACTTGGATGACGTGATCATCCACAGCGACACCTGGGCGGAGCATGTGCCGTGGGTGGCCGCGGTCCTGGAGTCCCTGAGGGGGGCGGGGCTCACGGCCAATCCGAAGAAGTGCGCGGTTGGACGGAGGGAGGTGCAGTATCTGGGGTACCACCTGGGGGGCGGGCAGGTGCGTCCACAAGTGGGGAAGACGGCGGCTATCGCATCCTGCCCTCGCCCCAGGACGAAAAAGGAGGTGAGACGGTTCTTGGGGTTGGCGGGTTACTATCGTCGCTTCGTGCCGGGGTTTGCGCAGCTAACCAGCCCCCTGACCGATCTCACTCGAAAGGGTGCCCCGGATCTGGTCCAGTGGACGGGGCCGTGCCAGGCGGCGTTTGTGCGAGTGAAAAACGCTCTCTGTGGGGAGCCGCTGCTTCACACTCCTAACTTTTCCCTCCCGTTTGTTCTGCAGACTGACGCCTCGGACAGAGGGCTGGGAGCCGTTTTGTCTCAGCAGGTGAGGGGAGCTGACCGCCCTGTCCTGTACATCAGCCGGAAGCTAGCGGAGCGCGAGCGCCGGTACAGCACCGTGGAGAAGGAGTGCCTGGCCATCCGGTGGGCGGTCGGCTCCCTGCGCTATTACCTCCTGGGACGCTCATTCACCCTCTGTTCGGACCACGCCCCGCTGCAGTGGCTCCACCGCATGAAGGATGCCAACGCCCGGATCACCCGGTGGTATCTGGCATTGCAGCCCTTTAAGTTCAAGGTGATCCATAGGCCGGGGGCACAGATGGCGGTGGCCGATTTCCTCTCTCGCTCGCGAGGGGGGGAGTTGGCTCGGCCGGACGGCTCCCCGGCCTCGAACGGGCGGTGGGGGTGTGTGGCGGAGGCGTGGCTCCGGGCGCAGCTGCCGGGGAGGAGTGGAGCAGAAGGCTCAACAGGGCGGCGCTGCGAGGCCGGTAAGAACAGCTGATGGTGTTTATGTACTAATGATGGTCTCCCTCCGCTGTGTTTATAGTGAGACGGGGAGGAGCGGCGAGAGATCAGGTGGGCTCGTGAGCTGTCAGGCTTGTGCGACTGAGTCAGCTGTGTAAACAAACAAATAAATGTGGAATTTGGCAGTACATACCTGCGTGTGCGTGTGTTTGTGCCTGGTGTATTCCACAGTGCTTTTTTACATATAGATTAGGGCTGCTCAATTATGGCAAAAATTATAATCACGATTATTTTCACTGAAATTGAGATCTCGATTAAACTTAGTTACAGCGCTTTCAGAAAGACATCTACTGTGATAAAGTCTACTCTCCACCGCTGTGTAATCAATTATTGTAAATGTAAATGTTATCAGGAAATGATCAGACAGGAGAGAGTTTTCAAGAACCACTGTTAAATGTTCAGTTTCTATGCCATATGTTAAAACAAGATCTAGAGTGTGATTAAAGTGGTGGGTGGGTTCTTTTACATTTTGAGAGAAGCCAATTGAGTCTAATAACAGATTAAATGCTAGAGGCTGTCATTTTTAGCATCTACATGGATGTTAAAATCACCCACACTAATTATTTTATCTGAGCTGAGAACTAAATCAGATATAAAGTCTGAGAAATCAGACAGAAACTCTGTGTAAGGCCCAGGTGGACGATAGATGATAACAAGTAAGACTGGTTTCTGAGTTTTACAGCTGGGGTGGACAAGGCTAAGCATCAGGCTTTCAAATGAATTAAAAGTCTGTCTTGGTCTTTCGTTAATTAATAGGCTGGTGTAAAAAATTGCTGCCACACCGCCCCCTCGGCCTGTGCTTTGAGATTTCTGGTAGTTAGAATGTCTCGGGGGTGTTGATTCATTTAAACTAGCATAATCATCCTGCTGCAACCAGGTTTCTGTAAGGCAGAGTAAATCAATTTGTTGATCAATTATTAAGTCATGTACTAACAGAGACTTGGAGGAGAGAGACCTAATATTTAATAATTCACATTTCACTGTTTTACTCTTTGGTTCAGATGGGGATACTGTATTGTTCTTTCTTTGTAATTGTTTATGTTTAAGTTGCTTTTTAGTTTATCTAGATTTTTTCAGTGTTTCTGAGCTGTCATACCTTCATATAGGAAACAGTAAGATGAAATTTTCAAGGCTGAAAAACCGCCAAATCAATTTTACAATCAGTCTAAGTACTTTTAAGTCCCTTTCTATAACCCACTTTGAACATTAATCAACAAAACTGCACCAATTTAACACTCTGAGGTCTAAGTCATTATATGTGCTCAAACTGAACCAAATCCCTCAATCACAAATATCTGTAAAGGGGATCTAAAATAAAGCACTAAATGTGACACAGAACATTTTTAATTTTGTATAGTTTAACAGTAACTTTAACTTTAACGTAGCTTCATACCCTGGAGGACGGGGCTGTGGCTCCCCACACTCCCTAGCAGATCGTTACATGGAGAAACCTTTGGAATGCAAGCATGCTGATCCACACAGGTATGCACACAGGTGTACACATGGGTATTCACAGACGCGGACTACAGCTTTCTTGGCTGCTGCCTCAAAGCACATTGTACGCTGTCTATCTTGCGTGCTGCACAATATCGTTTATTATTTAGTATCTACTGATATCTACTGCTAGCTAGTTTATTGTGATGGTGCCGTTTTTTTTATTATGTTGCTCTTTGTTGTTTGCTTTCTCTTCTGTTTTTTTTCTCCATACAGGTGACCCAGGTGTTTTGTTTTTTTTTGTTTGTTTGTTAAATTCATAATTATAATAAAGGTCAATCAAATGGACCAATATGGCAAGGCCATGATGATCCACTTGGTAAAATAAATCCGCTTGGCATCTTTCTTGGCCTTAAGACAACAATTCTGATGGCTAAAGATCCAAACGGGACACAAAAAAACCCCCCAAAAAACCCCCCAGTAACTTTAACACGTAAATATCTGCAAAGCTTTTGAGTTATTTACGGTTAAATTAGTCCACAACATAGGCATGGTTATTTTGTCAGCTTCAATCTATTTTTATAGTGCAGAACTTATATGCACCATACTGTTAGGATTAAAAGCTGCTACATAGTTTGAATTCCATACTTTGGACACAAGTGGAGACGGAGACTTAGTGAGGCTGCAACGTGCTGGGGCGTCCGTTGGCTCCAGAGGGTTAACGTCTGTGAATCAGTGTGATGCCATATTAATTCTCAATCTACATTTCAATACAGGCTCATCTTGGCTATCCTCAATTCCTTCTGTGCCAAAATTATTTTCTACTAAAGTATTATTTTACGCTCAAAAATGTGTTAGTTACAAATGGGTTACTTAAATGTGTTTTAAAGCCCTAAGTGTCAGGATCCTGGATCTCCTGACCCAGAGTTTCTTGTGTCTCAGGGTTTTTGTATTATGATGTATGTTCTAAGTTCTCTTTGTTGCCCCAGTTTATTCTGTAGTCTAGTGTCTTGGTTTGGGTTTCTTGTATTCTGTTTAGTATTTAGTAGCTGCCCTCTGTGCCTCCTTTTTGTTGGTCTCTGTGTTTCTTAGTTGCTCTGTCTCCCCTAGTCAAGTCCGCGTCTGTGTTACATTTCCTGTTTCACTTTGAAGGTCTGTGCCCTATGTAAATGTATTGAGTTTTGCTTCCCTTGGGTCTCGTGTCAGATTTCTCACAGCTGTGTGTGTGTGTGTGTGTGTGTGTTGTTAGATTCTTCCCAGTTTAGGTTTTGTACAGTTTTCTGGTCAGCAATAAAAGCTGCCATTTTGAGTTCAGTTCTGTTTCCAGTGAGTTCATGTTTGGGTCCAATTCCTGCCTGCACACAGCTGGATCATGACACTGAGATTGTATTTTTTATTTCCTAGACTTAAGCCAACCCTTTGAGCCACTGATATTTAGGGGTCAGATTGATTGTTCATGGCTTGACCCACATATATTTTGTCAGGGCTTAAGGCTCTTCATTTTGTTTTGTTTTTTGACAAATAAAGGTCAACCTCTATTCTGTAATACACGAGATATGTGCACCAATTTTGTCAAGAAAAACAGATTAAACAAAATCTCTGAGCTTCAGTCGTTGGATAAAGTAAGCGCAAAATAACACAGACTAAAAATGACAACGTTAAAGATATACTGCAAAATAAAATAAAAACACGGCTGGCCTAAACTTACGTAATCTATGTGCCAGTTCATTTCCTCTGCCCTTATTTAAACCCACCATCCCCCCTCTACAAAAAGAAACCCTGATGCTCCTCATCAAAAACAGAGAAACACATTTAGCACGAGGAAGGGAGCAGACAGATATTTTGTTCTAAACCTTTGTGCTGATGAATCTACTCGCTAGGTGGATTATAAATTCTGACGTACCAGCTTAGTTGTTGAGGTCAGATTAGACTCCAGCAAAAATAAAACAAACGGCTTATTTTCCAAGCATAAATTCTCACTTTTTCCATTATTTTTCCATAACCTTTGGTCAGGGGTTGTGATGTAGGAAGACCAGGTGATGGACACAACTCAGCCTCAAATACACAAGGACTCTCATTAATTCTCTCATGTTTCTAACCTATTTCCTCTCCAAGCTCAGCCAGATTAATCATGTTCATTCCTGTGTGTTTGGGTGTGTTTGTGCGTTTGTGATGCAACAATACCTTACCAGGGGTTTTACGCCTAATGTAAGATGGAAAAAAGGGGAATACAAAGCCTGTTTTATGAAAATTACTTGTATATTCATCTCATTCAGCGAAAATGAGTGAAAACGTTTGCAGAAATATTTATGTGCATATATCTACAGGAATGGCAGAATTATTAGGCAAATGAGTATTTTGTCCACATCATCCTCTTCATGCATGTTGTCTTACTCCAAGCTGTATAGGCTCGAAAGCCTACTACCAATTAAGCATATTAGGTGATGTGCATCTCTGTAATGAGAAGGGGTGTGGTCTAATGACGTCAACACCCTATATCAGGTGTGCATAATTATTAGGCAACGTCCTTTCCTTTGGCAAAATGGGTCAAAAGAAGGACTTGACAGGCTCAGAAAAGTCAAAAATAGGGAGATATCTTGCAGAGGGATGCAGCAGTCTCAAACTTGCAAAGCTTCTGAAGCGTGATCATCGAACAATCAAGCGTTTCATTCAAGATAGCCAACAGGGTCGCCAGAAGTGTGTGGAAAAACCAAGGCGCCAAATAACTGCCCATGAACTGAGAAAAGTCAAGCGTGCAGCTGCCAAGATGCCACTTGCCACCAGTTTGGCCATATTTCAGAGCTGCAACATCACTGGAGTGCCCAAAAGCACAAGGTGTGCAATACTCAGAGACATGGCCAAGGTAAGAAAGGCTGAAAGACGACCACCACTGAACAAGACACACAAGCTGAAACGTCAAGACTGGGCCAAGAAATATCTCAAGACTGATTTTCCTAAGGTTTTATGGACTGATGAAATGAGAGTGAGTCTTGATGGGCCAGATGGATGGGCCCGTGGCTGGATTGGTAAAGGGCAGAGAGCTCCAGTCCGACTCAGACGCCAGTAAGGTGGAGGTGGAGTACTGGTTTGGGCTGGTATCATCAAAGATGAGCTTGTGGGGCTTATTCGGGTTGAGGATGGAGTCAAGCTCAACTCCCAATCCTACTGCCAGTTTCTGGAAGACACCTTCTTCAAGCAGTGGTACAGGAAGAAGTCTGCATCCTTCAAGAAAAACATGATTGTCATGCAGGACAATGCTCCATCACACGCGTCCAAGTACTCCACAGCGTGGCTGGCAAGAAAGGGAATAAAAGAAGAAAAACTAATGACATGGCCACCTTGTTCACCTGATCTGAACCCCATTGAGAACCTGTGGTCCATCATCAAATGTGAGATTTACAAGGAGGGAAAACAGTACACCTCTCTGAACAGTGTCTGGGAGGCTGTGGTTGCTGCTGCACGCAATGTTGATGGTGAACAGATCAAAACACTGACAGAATCCATGGATGGCAGGCTTTTGAGTGTCCTTGCAAAGAAAGGTGGCTATATTGGTCGCTGATTTGTTTTTGTTTTTTTGTTTTTGAATGTCAGAAACGTATATTTGTGAATGTGGAGATGTTATATTGGTGTCACTGGTAAAAATAAATAATTGAAATGGGTATATATTTGTTTTTTGTTAAGTTGCCTAATAATTATGCACAGTAATAGTCACCTGCACACACAGATATCCCCCTAAAATAGCTAAAACTAAAAACAAACTAAAAACTACTTCCAAAAACATTCAGCTTTGATATTAATGAGTTTTTTGGGTTCATTGAGAACATGGTTGTTGTTCAATAATAAAATTATTCCTCAAAAATACAACTTGCCTAATAATTCTGCACTCCCTGTATATGTGACTGTGTATATTTAGTTAGTTAAACTGTGGCACTGCTTTGTTACACAAACACATCACAGATCATAGACTGTATATTAAGATGGACACAGCCACTCTGACATCATCAATTAGTTTACAAAGACTATTGTGAAACATCAGCATTGTGCAGCATTTTTGGCCATCTCTGCTTTAGCTTTTGTTTCTTTCTTTCTTTGCTTGTTTTTGTACCACAACTGACCAGATTAAGTCATGAAGGTGAAGTGCTAAGTTATTAGCTAAAGCTTAGTTAGCAAAGCATCCACAGACTGAGTGCAAAAAACACAGAGCGACAGAGCTAATCAGCCATTAATAACATACAAATTAATTGCTATATAGTACAATATAAACATGGAAATGTACTGCATGGGCTTTTGCACTGTCCACTTCCTGCTGTGACAAAACAAATTTCCCACATGTGGGACTAATAAAGGTTATCTTATCTTATCTTATCTTATCTTTAGTGAAGCTAACTAGTGTCCATCAATAATTTTATTAACCAAAAACTTGTGCATTATCAATAAATACTTGACCAAAAACCACCTTGTGGCCATAATATGCTTAAATAGAAATGACTCTAGAGTCAGTCTAGAGTGTGCACTCTTGTTAAATATTCTTTGCAAGCTTGGGTGCATAAGGATGAATTTATTCTCTCCTGCCAACCCCGACGGGTGGAATTAGATGGGAGATTAACATTTGGTATTAAGGACTCATTACATTTGATGTAAACACACAGAAAACAGCTTCTCCTGATCTGCTAATAATGCAAAACATCTTCTTAAAGGGACAATATATGTTAGGAGGCTGTTTGGAAAAAAAGTGCTTCAGTGTACAAAATATATATCCAAATCACCCTAATTAGCTGTAAAAACTGAAAGGGCATGTATATTATCTGAAAAATGCGGAATAGCTAATATTGCTAATGACATGCACATTTGGCAAACAAATTGTGGCAAACAATTTTGGAAAAAACAAAGAAAGAAGAAGAAGAAGCAGAAGAAGAGAGTCGAAAAGTGGAACATTCCTTTGTGGAATAAAAAGAATTATGTACTGAGACGCAATCAAATTAAAAAAGAAAAAGGAAAGATGGATAGATGACAAACAGACAAAGAGATGCAGATTAGGCTTTGCCCCGTCAGTGTAGGTGGCCTATAAAATCTGTAGTTAATAAAGCATCTGTCTCGGACTCCCTTAAGCTGCTGCTGCGGCTCAGCGCTGACAAGCTGTATTCCCCTGAAGACAAGCTTTCATTAACTGTCCTGTGGGAATGACTGCGGGAACAAGCCCTTCTGCGTGCGTGTGTGCACGAGTGCATACGCGTGCGTTTCCCTCCTCGTCTCTTGTTAGCTGCAGCTGGTGTGCCTGCACTGCAAATGGAAATGTGAGCACATTCCCAGCTGCATTCTGCCAGACTACTATTAAAATTGCAACACAATGCAACTTTTTTGACATCGTGCTGTCAATTAGCACGAGGGTGTGGTGTATATTTTTTCGCATCCTTTAATGCAATCTGGGGATATAAAAAAAAGCTTCTGATGAGTTGAACTTGCAATTTAAGTGCACTGAAAAATACAAGCATTGATTTATTTTAACTGCACTCTCAATGACCAGGCAAACAAAAAGGTGGGGGTCAGAAGGGGTAAAAGAGGTGGCTTACTATGCTTTGGGTAGACAACAATGCCAAAGTCACAGCAGTGAAGACTGAGAGCGTGCCAAGGAAAGGAGACACAGGCTTAGAGCTGTGGTGATATTCTGAACAGCCAGCAGCCGCGACAGATGGAGCTACAGCCAGTATGATGTAAGAACAGCAAGATGGCAGAACTCAGGACAAAGTCTGAAAGACACGTTCTCCACTATTTTGTCATGCTCTCCAAAGAGGGTGAGTTCTGTTATAGGTTATTTAGTGAGTCTCCTTATTCACCGTTCGATCAGCTGCATAGAAACTCGCTTCACTTCACTCATCAGTTTCTTATGCTTTTATAAGAAACACACAGAACTACAGGCAAAGGTCAACACTTAGTTTGGATAAAACCAGCCTATTAAAGTGGCTCCAGAGCTAAAAACAGCATGTCTTTTGTCCAGTCTCCCTCATCTCACCCCCAACCAATTGCAGCAGATGGCTCTCTGATAGTGGTGGGCGGATCGATCCAAATATCGATAGTATCGATCCCAAGTCGGTATCGGATCGATACTAGCCTGGTTAGATCGATTCTTTACTTTGAGTTCTGCTTGTTTGCTATGCTGTGCTTTTGGCAAAAACGAAACAGCCAGGTCGCTGGACTCGCCGCTCCTGTGGCAGCGGAGAGCAGGCACACTTTGCCCCCCTCTCTTATGTTTCGGTGTTGCGCTGACACGTCACGTGACTTAGACACTTTGAGGGCTATTAAGTTGTTTACATATTAATTATATTTATACCAATTGTTTTTATTGTTGAGAATTTTAATTGTAATTTTTGTATTATAGTTTACCAACAGTATTTGTTTTAATTTGTTTACTGGTTTGCGTGCACTTAAGATTAACAACAACAAAAAAAAGATCACCACCACGGCAGACCCGATGGCATTTTCATTTATTTATTCTTACAATAATCACACGGTTGCTGTAACAGTACATTCAACGGCTGCAGCTCTCCCGCTGGCAGCCGTACACATCACCACCACCAAACCTGCAGCGGCATCGCAGAACACGCCCTGCCACATACCCCCATCGCCCGCTTCACCCCACCCCGCGAGCAGGCGAGGGAATCGGCTGGACCATCGGTGCCCCATGCCCCAAGTGTCCACTCTGGCAGTCGCCCGCGCTTCCAGCGGAAGCCTGGGAGCTGGCCTGATGGCCACCCATATGGCAAGCAGCGGCAGCGCAGCAGGAGTGGAAGTGAGCCGGGGCTCAGAGGCAGCTGGGCAGACTGGGCAGATGGAGGTGCGCCAGGTGCTTGGGGGTCCTGCCTGTTTTAGAGAGGAGCGATGCTTCAAAGGATAGTTGCAGATTTCTGTCAGAATCTGCAGATTATACAGTACAAATAAAATGTTCACGTTGTCTTCCCAACAGTTTCACTAACATCTACACTGGATGGCCAGGAAGCGTTCACGATGTCTTCTCCGGCACTGATAATTGGCGTCTGTCTTGTGTCAGTGACGTAAAAGATGGATTTAATGCGACATGACCGTTCAAACAGCAGTCGCTTTCTAAAACATCAGATATGTATCGGATTCAGTACCACATACGAAAGTGACCCAGATCGGATTTGAAAATATCGGATTTGTGCCGTTCACACTGTCATACCATGATCGGATATGGGTCGCATAGGGTAAAAAAAAATCGGATTTGATGCGCTTTCGCCTGCAGTGTGAACATAGCCTAAGAGCCATCTTAGGCTATGTTCACACTGCTCCGCGCGGACAGAACGGCAGACCGACCCATCACTAGGTAGTACATCCTAGCGGGAGGGGCTACGAGCTCACATGGCTTGTAGCTGTGCCAGAGAGCAAGCTTGGGTGAGCTAGTCGGGAATATCTTCTTCTGCAGTGGCCTTAAAAAAAGACTATTGTTCGTTCTCCTGCCAGGTAAAAATCTGTTTCGTATGTATATCAGAATCAGAATCAGAATCAGAATACGTTATTGATCCCTGGGGGAAATTATTTTTTGTTACAGTGCTCCATTTTAAACCAACATTAAGACAAGACCGACAATACGCTAACTAAGAATAGTACAATATATACATATATATACATACATACATAAGTCACTTATAAATAAATATTTGGAAAAGAAACATGTGTAGCTGTAGCAGCAAACAGTGTGTTAAGTGGATGCGATATTATAGTGATGGGATTTCCGGCTCTTTTTTAAAGAACTCTTTCGGCTCCGAACTGGCTCTTCAGGTTGTTTTGTTGCTTTAATTAATGTATTATTAACAATAATATAAAATTATGCACAAAAGGAATCGCTAGTGTAAAAAAAAGTGGTTTTATATATTTTTTTATATATAAATATATGTGGTGGCCCCTAGAGACAAAGCACATACAAACTCCAAAAAGCACGTACAAACTCCAAAAAGCACGTACAAATTCCAAAACACATTAACAAAAAAAAAAACACACAGAGTTAACTGAACTTCCAAAACAGAGCTATCTACATCACTTAAATTAAACAATTGAAAGCATATGTGTATGGTTTGTGTATTTATACACAAGCACTCATATATATTCAAATAATAATAAAAAAAAGTTCATTTACCTGTTACTACCACACACCAAATCAGGTCATTGGTACTTGCTGGCTTGTGTAGCGACTAGGTAACAAAAGCTCAACACTGCACCTAGCATCCTGAAGCACTTCTGTTGTGTTTTGTACGTGTTTTGGAGTTTTTACGTCTTTTGGAGTTTTGTTTTTGTCCCTGGCTCTCTTTCTCTCTCTGTGCTACTGCCAGTGTAACTACCGCCCCTTCCCCGTCTTCCCAGCGCAAAGCACAAGGCTCGCGTGCGGAGTGAAGCGGGAAAAAAGTGCTAGAGAGAGGGTGGGGTGAGAGAAAGGAAAAAAAAACAACCCATGGCTTGCGATAAGGAGCCGGCTCACGTCGTTCACGTCAAAGACCCGGCTCAAAGAGCCATTTCGTTCGCAACCGACCCATCACTAGTATATTATACTATTCCATGTGTTATCATCAGTGTTGGGAAGGTTACTTTTAAAATGTATTCCATTACAGAATACATGCCCCAAAATGTATTCTGTAACGTATTCCGTTACGTTACTCAATGACAGTAACGTATTCTGAATACTTTGGATTACCTAATATATTATCATGCTTTTTACAACAACGTGAATGTACTATTGCTGTGTGATTTATTACTATTACTGAAGGTCCGCGACTCCGAACTGTAGTAAAGGGAACTCTGACTAATACGGCGGGGTCCCTGTCGGCTCGTAGCCGAAAAATAGCTTTACTTTGTTGTGTGGGTCAACTTTTCTTGCGAGAGACAGAGAGAGGCGTTGAAAGGCTGCTCCAACGGAACTTATTGTTTTCGGAGGAAAACACGAACACGGTGTACGGTCAAGTCTTAATAGCTTACTTACAACTGGGCTCGTCAGGCACTCGTCTTGGCTGAAGTGGTTATTATTATATTTACATGCTTCCAGCTCCCTTTTTTCCTCGATGACAACTCGTACCTTTCCACTCCCCTTTTTCTCCCTCCTCGCGCTCACAGACCCATAACGTGTATGGCAGTCCATTCTCCCTGCAACACGGACTACACTGCCCATGATGCTACATTCTTTAGAGCTATGCTTGTAGCATTCTGCCTGTTAGCTTAGCACAACAACAACAACAATAACGAAAAGGCGCTCTCTCACCCAGGAAACACACAGTCGCAGAGAGAGAGAGAGCGTCGCCCTGTAACCATGGCAACCGTAACGCTGCCGCCTAGAACAACAGAACGTAGCTGTCAAACAAAACCCAAACAGTCCTGACCCGTGACAATATGAAACAGGAAAGTACCGCAGTGTAATCCATTTATTTCAACAAAGAAACTGTATTCTGAATACCACCTGTTTAAACGGTAACTGTAACGGAATACAGTTACTCATATTTTGTATTTTAAATGCGTAACGGCGGTACATGTATTCCGTTACTCCCCAACACTGGTTATCATCAGTGTTGGTCAAGTTATTTGAAAAAAGTAATCAGTAACTAATTACTGATTACTTCCCCAAAAGTAATCCCGTTACTTTACTGATTACTTATTTTCAAAAGTAATTAATTACTTAGTTACTTAGTTACTTTTTAAAAATGATTTACAACCAGAAGAGGTGACAAAGCAATAGATCTTTCAGCCCAATTCTACTTTTTCTGCATAATCCATCATACAAAATGTAATCAAATGGAAAAGTCTATTTTTTTAAAACTTGTTTTATCCGTTTTAATCTTTTAACTTTATGCATCAAGTAAAAATTAAATTATATGCACCATTCTCTGACTTGAAGAAATTAGTTTAACATTTAAACCTATTTTCTGCACATTCCAGCACATAAAATAGTAACTAATCACTAGTATTTACACTATATTTTTGTGTTTACACTCACTCTTTCAAATAGATGCAAGTAAAACACAGCAGAAAATAAATAAAGTCAAAGACTAGCGGTCCTGTTGCTCTATTTTCACCTGTAAAGCAGGAGTAGGGTAGGCGGAGGTTTACCCTGGTGCACTGGTGTCAAGCCAGCCTCCAATTCCAGCATTGCAGTCAAGCCAGCCTCCATTTTGTTTTACGTTCCCTGTGTATTCAAAGTATTATGGCAAAAGACGTGGAAACCTGATTTCAAAATAAAATATCCTGAAGCATGACTTCTAAACAAAAGCCAACTTCCAGTAAATTAAGAGCACATTCATAAATATCAATTAGTCTTGTTTGCACACTCTAATGTTGGATACAAATGACATACCCTAGTATTCTAGTAGTAACATGTCAATATTAAAGCCATCTCCTTTTGGATTTCAAAGTAAAAGCCCTCTAAATGTTTATTTTTTAACTACTTTTTCAATTAATTCAGAATGGAAAATTCACGTTTCCACAGACTAGTTGCAGTCTATATTGACAGTATACAACCCCATAGTGATACCATGTCAATCCGGTTGTTCAGTCTGACGTCACTAGCCGTATCTGGACCTAAACTCCGCTGCAGGTCCATATATCAAACGATCACTATGGCATTACTGAGAGTTGAAAAACTGTCTAAAGTCTTTCATCTTTAATAAAATGATCAGCGTTCTGCTCTACCAGGTGTAACAATTGAGTTTAACATCCAGGCATCCATGAAAACGGAATTTATGACATTTAATGGAGTTAGAAGTTAGCAGGGAGTTAGCTCGCTAGCTTCTATCTAAATACAATATAGCATGTCCTGACTGCGGGGTTTTGGAAACAAATTAAAACGTACAGCTCTGTTATCACTTCCAGCATAAATGAAGACAGAAAACTAAACAGCAGTGACGTTTGTAGGGTTACTGAAGTTGGGCTAGCTGGTATATAATGATGTGCTACGTGACCGCTAGCGACACAGCTATGTTAGCATAGTATAAACAAGCTAACTTTTTTTCCACTCGATAAAAGTTAACGTGAGTGTTCTCGGTGGTCAGGAACAAATGTAATTGCATGGCAGGATGCTGTAAAAGGACCAAACTTCAGCCAGGAGAACAACTGAGATAATCCATCCACAATACGAGGTTAGTCATTCATATACTGCTGCATGGGCTGGGCTGTAGTTACATCCTAAGGTTTTAAAAACTGAGCTTAAATAAATGATTAGCGGTAATAAAAGCCGAGGAAGGTCAACAGTGATCACTGACAGTTTTAGGAGCTTTTTGAGATTAAATAGAAGAAAATACATAAAATTAAACATGTTAACAAGACAAAAGCCATATTAAACGCAGACTACTTTAGACCCGGAAGTAGGATTCCTCACGTCATCACTTAACAATCGGATATCAATCATTCTTATTTTACCTTTCAAAATAATGACCCTTTCAAATTGACCATATATCGGTGTGCGTTTTCAATGGCTTCAGAAAGCTATAAAATGGAAAATTGCTGTTTCCACAGAATAATTACTATCTATATTGACAGTATTCCATCCCACAGTGATACCAGGTTAATCTCAAGTCACTATGATTTTGCCTTTCAAAATAAGAGCCCTTTCAAATGACACATACGGGAAATAATATTTCAATGAATTCTGATTTCTCTAAAAAGACAAATTCTTGTTTCCACAGGAGAATTTCAATCTGGGTCAAGAGTATGCAAACCCACAATGATACCATATCAATATCAAGTCAGTCTGATTTTGCCTTCCAAATTAATGGCTTGTTGAAATTGCCCATTTAAGACCTCTTTTAACAATTTCAGAATGCTCTAAAAATGAAAATTGCTGTTTCCACAGGATAATTTTACTTTAGATCAACAGTATATAACCCCACAGTGACACCATATCAATATCAAGTCAGTCTGATTTTGCCTTTTTAAATTAATGGCCTGTTGAATTTACCCATTTAAGACCTAACTTTCAGTGGTTTCAGAATGCTCTAAAAAGGAAATTTTCTGTTTCCACAGGGTAATTCCACTTTAGATCAACAGTGTCCAACCCCACAGTGATACCATATCAATATCAAATCAGTCTAATATTGCTTTCCAAAATAAAAGGCTTTTCAAATTGCCCATATATGACCTACCCTTGGAGCGAATTCAAAATGCTCTAAAATGGAAAATTTCTGCTTCCACAGGATAATTCCACTTTAGATCAACAGTATACAACCCCACAGTGATACCATATCAATATCAAGTCATTCTGAGTTTGCCTTCCAAAATAAAAGCCGTTTCAAATTGCCCAGAAGCGCCGGGGGAAACGCGCTGGTATTAGGAACTGACTGAGACAGCAGGCGCATCGCGCACCACTGCCCAGTATCCTACTGGCCAATGTACAATCGATGGAGAACAAGCTCGATGACCTAAGAGCAAGGGTCACCTTCCAACGTGACATGAGGGACTGCAACATTCTGTGCTTCACGGAGACATGGCTGACCCCCACCGTGCCGGACCAGGCCGTAACTCCGTCGGATTCATTCTTTGTGCTCCGCGCGGACAGAACGGCAGAGTCGAACAAAACCAAAGTTGGAGGAGTGTGTTTCATGGTAAACAGAAAGTGGTGTGATGCCAGGAGCATTTCTACTCTCTCCAGCGGCTGCTCGCCACATCTGGAGTTCCTGAGCATTAAGTGCCGCCCTTTCTATCTGCCCCGTGAGTTCACCTCGGTCATCGCCACGGTGGTCTACATCCCACCCCAAGCGGACACAGGTATGGCTTTGTCCGAACTACATGATGTGCTGAGCTCGCTTCAAAACAAGGACCCGGGCGCAGCCCTCATTGTAGCAGGAGACTTTAACAAAGCGAACCTCAGACAAGTCATGCCAAACTTTTACCAGCATGTCTCGTGTCCAACGAGGGGGGATTGAATTTTGGATCACTGCTACACGCCATACAAGCAGGGTTACAAAGCTGTCTCACACCCGGCTTTTGGGAAGTCTGACCACAACGCCATCTTCCTCATTCCCCAGTATAAACAAAACATACAGAGGGAAGACGTGACCACGAGCGAGGTAAAACGGTGGACTGCCCAATCAGAAGCTACGCTACAGGACGCACTCAATGACGTCGACTGGGACATGTTCAGAGCATGCGCAGTCGACATCAACGAGTTTACGGAAGTAGCAGTATGCTTCGTCAATATGCTAGCGGAGGAGATTATCCCCACTGCGAGATTCCCCACATTCCCAAACCAGAAACCGTGGATGGACAGATCGATCCGCTCTGCAGTAAACGCCAGGACCGCCTCCTACAACACGGGTCTCGCCACTGGCGATATGAGCGCCTACAAAGCGGCCTCATACGGCGTACAGCGTGCGGTGCGCGGTGAGAGATGCCAAACGCCGATACCGGGAACGTGTGGAGTCCCGCTTCCACCAGGGCGACACACGGAGTATGTGGCACGGACTACGCACCATTACGGACTACAAAGCCAGGGACACTGCGCCGATCAATGCCAACTCTGCATTCACCAACGAGCTGAATCAGTTCTACGCCCGTTTCGAGGTTAGCCAGGCGGCTAATGCTATTTACCACCTGACTACTGAGGACAGTGATGTCATCAGCGAGAGACCGGTGACCAGCATCGCGGAGCATGACGTCCGAGCGGCATTGAGGAGAGTGAACACAAGGAAAGTGGCGGGGCCAGACGGCATCACCGGCCATCTGCTGTGCTGACCAGCTAGCAAGTGTGTTCACTTACATCTTCAACGATTCCCTGGCGAAGTCTGTGGTCCCCACATGCTTCAAAAGATCCACCATCATCCCTGTGCCCAAGAACAGCAAACCCTCATGGTCAGCCCACATTCAGGTCCAGACCAAAAAGGCTAGGCAGCGCCTGTATCACCTACGACAACTGAGGAAGTTCAGGGTCTCTCCAAAGATCCTCAGGATTCTCTATACAGGCGCTGTGGAGAGCATCCTCACACAGAACATGACATCGTGGTTTGGGAACAGCTGTGTGAAGGACCAAAAAGCTCTCCAGAGATTGATCCGTACAGCAGAATGCTGCTGCAGGATTGCTCTCCCCCCGCTTCAGGACACCTACACCAGGAGATGCCGGACTAGAGCAGCGTAGATACTGAAGGACCCGTCCCATCCTGGCAACAAACTGTTCCAACTTCTGCAATCTGGTAGAAGGTTCCGCATCTTCCGGGCAAAGACAGAGAGACTCAAGAGGAGCTTCTATCCCCAAGCCATCCGGGCCCTAAACACACACACCCGCCCTCTCACATCATCTATAATTGACTGAGACAGGACTCTCTTCCAGACACTAAACCAAGGAACAATGTACATTTCAAATTCCTTTAATTTTACATATGTTTATATTGTCTATCCTGTAAAATAGTCAGATGTCTATTCATATTAATGTACAGAATTCACCTGCTGGCTGCTACTACTGCACATTCACCCAATGTATATACTATATATATATATATATATATATATATATATATATATATATATATATATATATATATAAAATGTTCTTCCTCTACCCCCCCCCCCCCCCCCCCCCAAATTTGTGCACATGTTGAGGAGCGTGTCAGGTTACATTTCACTGTGTGTTATACTTGTATAACTATGCATTTGACAAATAAAGAACCTTGAACCTTGAACCATATACAACCTACTCTTTTAATGATTTCAGAATGCTCCAAAAATGAAAATTGCTGTTTCCACAGGATAATTTCACTTTAGATCAGCAGTATACAACCCCACAGTGACACCATATCAATATAAAATCAGTCTGATTTTGCCTTCCAAAATAAAACACTTTTCAAATTCACCATATACAACCTACTCTTGGAGCGAATTCAAAATGCTCTAAAATGGAAAATTTCTATTTCCACAGCATAATTTCACTTTAGATCAACAGTATACAACCCCACAGTGACACCATATCAATATCAAATCAGTCTGATTTTGACGTCCAAAATAAAAGCCGTTTCAAATTGCCCATATACAACCTACTCTTTTAACGATTTCAAAATGCTCTAAAAATGAAAATTGCTGTTTCCACGGGATAATTTCACTCAAGATCAACAGTGTACACTATCACGGGGATATCAAGTCAATTTCGAGTCGCCTTGATTTTGCCTTTTAAAGTAATGGCCCGTTGAAATTGCCCATGTATGACCCACTCTTTCACTGACTTCAGAATCCCATTAAAAGCAAAGTTGCTGTTTCCACAAGATCATTTCACTCTACATTGACAGTATACAACCCCACAGTTTTATCATGTCAATATCGTAATTATAATTGTTTATTTGGTACTTTTAATAATTAAACGCGGATGCTGTTAACAGGACAATTACTGTTTCCACTAAGTAACTGGAGTTCATGCAAACCATACACAACCTCAACAGTGGTAACATCTCCATCTCAAATCAATCTCGTTTTGCATTTCAGAGTAAAAGCCTTTTGACTTTGTTTATAGGAGCTTGTCTTTCCATAACTTCAGAATGGCATTAAATGGAAAGTTCCAGCTTCCACGAATTAATACCAGTTCATGCCAACACATATCATTGCATATAATCTAACAGTGGAGTTGGTGACCATACTTTTCGGTGACTTCAGAATGCTGTTAAATAGGAAAATCCCTGTTCCCATGGACTAATTTTTCTCTAAATCAATAATATACTCCCTCAAAGACTGTGAAAATCAAGTCTTTCTTATTTTGGATTTAAAAATAATTGCCCTGGAAATGTTTTACAAGCTGTTTTGTAATGTCTTTATTTTCTGGGAAAACTGAGGATCAAGGATATTAAAGGGTAAAGGCACTGATATCCAATAACTAATACAATATCAGTGCCTGGAGCTCAAATGTCAGTAAAAAGGTATGACGGATGCGCAGGAATTAATAAAGATCATTACTGGGATTAAGGGGACAGGCAACCAGTCAGCAGCCTTAACATACAGTATATGAGGTGTATAAAATTCTCAAAAGGATTCAGTTTGCAGCTCTCCATTTCCTCTTCCACACCAGGCAATGGCCTCCAAACATCACTAAGCCTTTGATTATTTAATCATGTGTTGATCCTTTTCCTTGACTGTATTTTGTGGCTTTAAACCTGACAAACACCCCCAACTTGACTATGACTTCTGGCCTGGTTATGCTACATACAACTTGAGAAACTAGACCAGGGCAATTCAAAGGAGCTTGCAAAGAAAAGCGTCTGGACTTCTTTAAGTTGCTTGAAGGCGTTTCACCTCTCTTTGCAAGCTCCTTTGACTATGATGACCTGGATGACTGAGAACCTTCACAGACAGGGCAAGGAAGGTTACAGGTTGTGGTATCAGCCAGTGTTCTCAGGACTAGCCCAGTAAAATCCACAATCTGTTTCTGAAGCCAGACAAGATACTTGTGTTATGGAACTTATTTTGTCTGGCTCCTGTATTGATGAAGTCAACACCATCACGGTTTAAGAACTATCAGCCAAATGCCATCATGCGAGATGAAAGTGCCAGGGAGCCAAATTCTCATTTACCTGAGACTGCAATTTAAAACATCTACTGACCCACACCAGGGCCAAGTATCTGGTTAGACACCATGTTTCGAAGGCCTTTGGTAATTGTGTTATGTTTGAATTTTGAAGCCGAATATTACAGGTCACCATGGCATTATGATTTTAGTTTAGCTAATTGATTCGTGTGATCTAGCATCATAGATAAATATATAGATAAAAGATATACAGCAATAGCAATGAACTGGAACAAAATCTGTAGTGTTTCCAAACAATACTGCTTCATGGAAACATGCATAAAATGAAAATGTTGAAAAGGTCCTTAAAAAGAAGTCTAATATTAATTTCTGCAACTGAAGACTTTTACAAATACTGTAGAATCAGTTAGCTTCATCCATCCATTCTCTTCCACTTATACTATCCAGGGTCGTGGGGGGTGCTGGAGCATATCCCAGGGAGACGCAGGGTACATATAGCGAGAGGCAAGGTACACCCTTTACAGGTCAATATCGTAATTATAATTGTTTATTTGGTACTTTTAATAATTAAACGCGGATGCTGTTAACAGGACAATTACTGTTGCAGGGGTAACACACAGAGACAGACAATCATTTGCACTCACATTCACATTCACACCTATGGGCAGTTTGGATTAATCAATTAACCTATCCCCACAAACTGCATGTCTTTGGACTGAGGAAAATGAAAACCAACGCAAACACGGGGAAAACATGCAAACTTCACACAGAAAGACCCCAGCCTGGTGGAATTGAACTGCTGTGAGGCAACAGTGCTAACCAAGCACACGGTAAAGTAAAATTTTTAGCTATTACATCAGCTCTAGTGCATATGATTACAAAGTTAAAATTTGAATATAGAGAAAACAGAGCTGGTTCGACAGAAACAACACAACTTTGTCAGGTTGGGGAACAGCATTTCTGGAACATTACTGAGCAGCATGGGGGCTCTAGAGGGATTGTCCTGGCTCCACTTTTTTTATATTGTATACAGCAGACTTCAAATATATATCTTTAGTCTTGCCAAATCCAGAAATACTCAGATGACACTGCAATTATAACGTGTCTCAGGAATGGGCAGGAATCTAAAGACTGGGACCTTTTCTTGCCTTGAGCAACTGGATTCAGATAATTATCTGCAGGCTTTTCATACAAATAGCAGATGAGCTAGGAATTTTTCTCTGTGATCAGAAAAATTATTGTAATTATTGTTTTTGTACGTAAGGCATTGTCTGGCACCTCTGTTTTGGTTTTTTTATAAAAACTGTTCCCGACTCCACTGTTAGATTATATGCAGTGATATGTGTTGGCATGAACTAGTATTAATTTGTGGTTTCTCTGTGAATTTCCCATTACGTCGTAGCGCACTCAGTGCTTGCTTGGAAGTTTAGGGGTTTTTTTCGCTGTAAAAAGAAGTTTTCTTCCCACGCACAACAGACGCTAATGTTTTTGTCACTTTTTATGGAATCAAACTCAAAATAAGGTCAGTACTTCCACGCTTTAAACGCTCATACTCTCTCCCGCACTCGATATATTATCCATTGTTGATCTGCACACAGCTGTTGTCACGAATGTCGCACTTGCTTACATCACTGTCATGAGACATTCTTGCAAAATAATCACGGTTTTAGTAACGCAGTAACGCAGCGTTCCTACGGGAAAGTAACGGTAATCTAATTACCGTTTTTGCAACAGTAATCCCTTATTTTACTCATTACTTGAAAAAAGTAATCGGATTACAGTAACACATTACTGCACATCTCTGGTTATCATGTGTTTGCTATGATGTGATGTGTAGTAATGGTTATTAAGGTGCTAATCGCTAATTGGGGATAAGCTAGCAAGCTCGACAATTAGCTGCCATGCTAAGCAGACGTTGGTAGCCAAGTTCATATGTCACTGTGGGGTTACGAGCTCACATGGCTTGTAGCTGTGCCAGAGAGCAAGCTTGGGTGAGCTAGCCTTAAAAAAAGACTATCGTTCGTTCTCCTGCCAGACGCCTCGCTGCTGTGCTGCCTCGCTGCTGTGCTGCCTTACTGCCTTACTACTGTGCTGTCTCGCTGGTGCCATTAAAGGACCGGCGGCTGCCATCCATTCATCCATCCGGACCTCGATTATTTGGACCGAAGTACTCACACACACACACCCGCACTCAGTGCCATACACTCTCTTTATTTTGCTGGCCAGCTAACACCATTGTTTTTTTTGGGGGGGGGGGGGGGGGGGTTGCATTCACAAAGACTATCCAAAGACATTTTGGTTATTGTCAAATAGACACTCTCTGATTACGGACTGAGGAGGTTGTGGTGTTACAACCCCAGGACTGAGAAAAAAAAGACTCTTTACACCAATATATTCACTTGTATATTCACTGAGAAAAAAAAGACTCTTTACACCAATATATTCACTTGTCTCCTGGTTAGGAGAAGTGGCTATTGATGGAAATATTTTTTTTCTTTTTTCTTCTTCTTGTCTTTGTTTACATTGTATCCCAGAGAAGTTTTAAGTTGTTCAGGTTGAAACATTTGCACTTAGAGTCGGTTAAGTTTCCTTTGATGTATCAGCGTCAAGCTGATGTTTAAGAGGGTAGGTTAAGGACGTATGTGCTCCAGTCCATCAATCCTTTAAAGTGCTGGACACAGATGGTAAATTGCCATCAGACCCTAAATAAATTGTCCTCTGCTGTTATCCATATTGCTTCACTCATTCTTTGGTGAGTAGATGTATTGGTTACATAGGTCTATTAGGTTATGTTGTGGTGATCCTCGGGTTGGGGAATGGGTGTTCCTACTGGAATGCAAAATTAAAACCAAGATGGACAAGAAAAGTTCAAAGCCATTAGGTGCTCAGCTTAGAAAAAAGAGAAAAGAAGAGGAGGAGAAACAAGTAAAAGATACAGGTAAGCAGATGTGTCATTGGATAATGGCAGGTCATGTATCCTGAAACTATCAGAATCAGAATACTTTATTAACCCCTAAAGAAATGATGTGGGCTACAGTTGCTCCAAGAAGAAATGGTAAAAATAGTAACAGTAACAGACTAAACTCCAAACAATACATTATGTTACAGATTATGTTTTAATATTAATTAGTCATTGTCAATTGTTGACTTGTCCTGTTTTCATTGTATGACAAATTATGATGGCTGTCTGGTAGCTGTTTGAATACTATGCATACTCACTCTCTCTCTCTTCATATGTGTGTGTATGTTTCTCTGGTGAAATTCAGTATGGTTCCGACAACAGTCTTATGTTTGTTATGTTTTATGTACAATCCTTAATATTTATACACACATTTATACACACACATACACATAAAGTTTAATGTGTGTGTGTGTGTGTGTGTGTGTGTGTGTGTGTGTGTGTGTGTGTGTGTGTGGAGAGAGGGGGTGGGATGTTCGCCCAGGGCGCCAAACAGGCTAGGACCGCCACTGTAAATGATTAATAAAATACATGCAATAAATGATTAATACACTCATGAGTCATCAGACATTATACTCGCAAATTATCTCTGATTTGATTGATTACCTTCCTCAATAAATTAGATTATACAGAACAATCTGCATTTTTCTTTTATTTTTCCTTCCTTTTTTCCAACCATGTTAGCATTCAGTCCCATTTCTATTTAAACATACAAGTAAATGCAATCATATCTGTTTTGTCGATGTCAAGCAACGTTTTAGTCTGTGCTGAACCATTTGCATTTGGCAAACAGTGTCTGTTTGCCAAATGCTGAGTTATATTCTCCACCTAGCTATGCCTTTGACTCCGGGGAAGGTAATGTGCTTCAAATTTATTTAAACATTTTAATGCTTTGTTGATGGAGAACACTTGAGTACATCCTGACCTTAAAACTGAAAGAATGTGCAAGGCAATGCTCAAACTGAAGAGAACTTGTTGGGCTACAGTTTTACAAGGGTTTGTCTCTTTGAGTGACTGATTTAAAAATGATGCTTAATATTAACAATAATTGTTTGGTGTAAAATACAGCTTTTATGAAGACGAAACTTGCTCACGGCTTCATTCACTCACCTTTTGTGAAGTTATACCGTGCTGAGAAACCAATGGCCTCGAGTTCACTATCAGCCACAAATTTGATGTACAAGTACCTCCCACTGGAGCGGACATATGACGGGCTTTCCTGCCCGCAGTAGCGACCAATTATGGGAGAGAAACCAAAGGGACCATCGCGGACTTCAATGTGGTCGAACTTACACTCCCAGGAGGGCTCGATGGAATACTTCTCATCAAAGAACAGGTCGATGCACTGCCGAGGAGAGGCTACAACAGGCCAAGAGGTTGAGAGAAGGTGAAGTTAACAGCAGGAGGAGTGGGAAGTGGTACTGTAAGGATGCTAAAAAACAAAACAAGATAAGGTCTCACCTTCTATAATATAGATGCATTCCCTCTCAGGTGGGTATTTCTCAGGGTAATTCGGTGATGTGAAATACCCTCCATTAGGCTTCTTTACCCAGGTCCCACACTCCCCAGCTGGTGTCACACCCGAGTTGTTCTTTACTAGAAGCGGGTACACAGGCAATATAAAGTACACAGTTTACCAAAAGTAGATCACATCCTTGTATCTTTAGTTTTAAAACATCCATATTTTTGTAGCACAAATTGGATTTGTCAAACTTTTCCATCTTTTGAGAAGATACTGCCAGAAACAATGGAAAAAGGTTAAAATAGAAGACTTTCAGCATTACAGGTTAGCTAATTATTTACTATACTGTGCTACAGTACTTTTTGGCACTATATTGATATTTTATTAGTTTAATATTATCACTGCACTTTTCTCATGAGATCATTATCACAAAATCTAATCTATCCATTCGCTTCCACTTATCAGGGTCGCTGGAGCCTATCCCAGCTGTTATAGGGCGAGAGGTGGGGTACACCCTGGACAATTTGGATTATCCGGAGGAAGCCGGAGTACCCGGAGGGAACCCACGCAAACACGGGGAGAACATGCAAACTCCACACAGAAAGACCCCAGCCTGATGGTGGAATTGAACTCAGGACCTTCTTGCTGTACAGCAACAGTACTAACCACCATGCCACCGTGCTGCCACTCAATCTAATAATTAGTTTTATTATTTCTCATGATAGATTAATATTCATACATTTCACTACATTTTAGGTTAAAACCCAGAGTAGTATTCGAGTATCAGGCCACCTGCCCTCTGCAGCTACATGAATGATATGGCAAGATGTGATAGATTACCTTGAGCTTTTGTTTTAGTAGCTGTGGCACTTGACAGCTCAGGTGAGAGGAGGCTTGCTGCTAAAGCTGACAGGACACAAAAAAGAAGACGTTAAAGATGACGTTGTTCGTAGGGAGTTGCTTGTATTTACTTTGAAAAAGCAACAACAGATAACTAAACCAGCATAAACACCGGTTAGACTAGGAGACTGTAAATCGGTGGCTGCTGTTTTTACTTTCTTATAGATAAAAGCTATTTGATATATTTATTTTTTGAATCACATGCACGAACAACAAGGGTCGCTTACTTACTGAACTATGTTCAATAAGTGAACGTTTCAGGGAACTTACCGATTTGCAGCACAAGTTTGTGCAGCATGTCTGTTCCCCGAGGATGTGTAGTTCAGTTTGCTGTTGGTTAAAGAGTGTCCATCAACCCACCAATTCCTCAGAGAATTCGCCAAATCCGAGAGCTGGCTTGTCCATCTCTCCCGCCGTGCGTCCCCGTCGGCTCAAAAGATTACACTCTCGTCCGCCACCAACCTTCACAATTTTTGCTCCACCTTTAGGCTGCCTTAATCCTCTGAAAAGATACAGCCTCCAGTCATTCACAAGGCTGCGCTGTCCCGAGGCTTGGTGCCTTAATCCAGCCTCCAGTAACGCAGTCAGCGCAGTTATCAATACAGTTCACTGGAATCAATTCAAAAATATTAATAATAGTAAAAAAAATTTACTATAACAAAAATGCAGTTGTACCCATTAAATGGTTTCATGTTTAATTGGATGAAATAAAATGTTCAGCACTTATCAAACAGGCAAATTTATGTCTGTTTTCATGAAATCTGAAGCAAAACCCGAAGATATATCCAGTGGCGGTCCTAGCCTGTTTGGTGCCCTGAGCGACCCCCCCCCCCCCCCCACACACACACACACACATATAAACTTTATGTGTATGTGTGTGTATAAATGTGTGTATAAATATTAAGGATTGTACATAAAACATAACAAACATAAAACTGTTGTCGGAACCATACTGAATTTCACCAGAGAAACATACACACACGCACACATATGAAGAGAGAGAGAGTGAGTATGCAAACAGCTACCAGACAGCCTTCATTATTTGTCATACAATGACAACAGGACAAGTCAACAATTGACAATGACTAATTAATATTAAAACATAATCTGTAACAGAATGTCGAAAAAAACATTGGTGCAAATTATGTCTGTATCATAATGTCTGGTGTTTTCGTGTTTGTTGGTTTGTTTTTATTTTGTTTTATTTTGCGAGTTGGTTATTAGATGCTGCTCCAGCCAGAGAATCCCCCGCAGCCCCGCCCTCTCCTCCCTGTGCTGCAAGCACCAGGCGCACCTCGCAAACGGAGGGCGCCCTTACTCCCAGCAAATGGGCGATAGAAAACCGATCGGTGCCTATGCCATCCCCAGTATGCGCTGGCATGACGTCGGGGCAGCATGAGTACGAGCAAATTTTTTTTTTTCGATGCCCGTGATGCGGCCCCCCACCATGATGCCGCACCAGGCAACCACCTGTGTCGCCCATATCAATAACCGCTACTGTATCTGAGTCTTCTATCAAAAGTTAGAAGACTCTGACTATTACATGCATTTGAATGGAGTTCTCGCCCGAAACAAAGTATAGGTTTTCATTTTGTGAATAACTTGAAAATCTTAGCTCAAACAGCTGCAAAACCTGTTTGCCCAGCACGGGGATATTGAATTCTATAAGATAAAGCCATAAAGATGTGAGTCTGAGTCTTCTATCAAAAGTTACAGCTATGAAGTTGTACAAAAACGCTTTATTTCGTCAAGCCAGTGCGTTTCTTTTTTTTTCCCCCAGATATTTTTATTAAAGTTTCTGCATCCATTTTTACAAAAGACAAATTGAACAATATGCCGTTTTCTTTTTGAAGAACATAAAACAATATGAAACATACACTCCCACCTCATAATTATAGGAGTACCAGTGGGTGTACAAAAAGAAAAAAGAAAGGGTCCAGTCTAATATACGAGTAGCAAACCCTGGAGTACAAGATAACAGTTCCTGAGTGCACAAGAGAGATCTGGAGAGTTTCAAAGCCCACACCCCCGCACAGACACAGAAAAAACAAAACACACAAACCAAGAAAAAAACAAAACAAAAAAACAACAAAACACAAACATAATGAGTGGTCAGCTTAGTTGTAGAGATAAGTCAATTTTGTAAGAGAAAAGAAATATGTATAAAGTAGGTAAGTAAATGCCATCATAAGGCGCAGGCACAATAGAGTCCATATACTTAAACTTAAACATCTTACTTAAACATAAGATAAAATAAAATATAATAAAGTCTGAGCTGGCTAATTGGGAGCGTTGCAAGACCGCAAAGTGTGAACATGGTCAAAAAAGGGTTGCCAGGTCTTAAAAAATTTGGCCATAGACCCACGCAGGGTGAATTTAATCTTTTCGAGTTTGCTAAAATGCCAAGTGTCTCTGATCCAGATTTCCCAGGATGGGGGAGAAGGGGACTTCCAAAATAACAATATTCTGCGTCTTGCCAATAAGGTGAGAAATGCTACCAGATTCGCTTGGGGCGTCGGCAAGGCAACTGTATCAGGAAGAACCCCAAACAAAGCAGTTAAGGGCACAGGTTGGAGGGTTAGCTGGATGATCTTTAATAAAGTCAGAAAAATATTAATCCAGTATTGTTTGAGGGATGGACATGACCAAAACATATGTATTAGAGAGGCAGGTGTTTGATGACAACGGTCGCAATCAGGGCTAAGGTTGGGGTATATTTGAGCTAGTCTGGCTTTAGTCCAGTGTACACGGTGCAAAATCTTACATTGAATCAGCCCGTGTTTGGCACATAATGAGGAGCCATGGACCCGGTAAAGAATTTTATCCCAAGAGTCATCCTGAATCACACACCCCAAATCCTGCTCCCATGCCATTTTAATAGCCGAGGTTGAGGAGTTGCCAAAGGAACATATTCTCCTGGCCTGTGATGAAGGGGGAGGCGATAGAAGGTTATCAAAGTCATGATAAGGAGGTCTAGATGGGAACAGTGCGTTTCTGACTATTACATGCATTTGAATGGGGAACTCGCCCAAAACAAAGTATAGGTTTTCATTATGTGAATAACTTGGAAATCTTAGCTCACACAGCTGCAAAACCTGTTTGCCCAGCACGGGGATATTGAATTCTATAAGCTAAAGCCATAAATATGTGAGTCTCAGTCGTCTATCAAAAGTTACACATATTTATATGAAGTTGTACAAAAACGCTTTATTTCGTCAAGACAGTGCGTTTCTCACTGTTACATGCATTTGAATGGAGTTCTCGCACGAAACAAAGTATAGGTTTTCATTATGTGAATAACTTGAAAATCTTAGCTCAAACAGCTGCAAAACCTGTTTGCCCAGCACGAAGATATTGAATTCTATAAGCTAAAGCCATAAATATGTATTTCTGAGTCTTCTATCAAAAGTTACAGCTAACTTCATGAAGCTGTACAAAAACACTTTATTTCGCCGAGACAGTGCGTTTCTGACTATTACATGCATTTGAATGGGGAACTCGCCCGAAACAAAGTATAAGTTTTCATTATGTGAATAACTTGAAAATCTTAGCTCAAACAGCTGCAAAACCTGTTTGCCCAGCACGGGGATATTTAATTCTATAAGATAAAGCCATAAATATGTGTATCCGAGTCTTCTATCAAAAGTTACAGCTAACTTCATGAAGCTGTACAAAAACACTTTATTTCGCCGAGACAGTGCGTTTCTGACTATTACATGCATTTGAATGGGGAACTCGACCGAAACAAAGTACAAGTTTTCATTATGTGAATAACTTGAAAATCTTAGCTCAAACAGCTGCAAAACCTGTTTGCCAGGCACGAGGATATTGAATTCTATAAGATAAAGCCATAAATGTGTGTGTCTGAGCCTTCTATCAAAAGTTACAGCTAACTTCATGAAGTTGTACAAAAACACTTTATTTCGCCGAGACAGTGCGTTTCTATTACATGCATTTGAATGGAGTTCTCGCCCAAAACAAAGTATAGGTTTTCATTATGTGAATAACTGAAAAATCTTAGCTCAAACAGCTGCAAAACCTGTTTGCCCAGCACGGGGATATTGAATTCTATAAGATAAAGCCATAAATATGTGTGTCTGAGCCGTGTAGAATAAAAAGGGGATGTTTTTTTCTTCTTCTAGTTTCATTATTTTAATATGGCACTATTAGTTCATTAGAATCATATAACCAGCTTTGCATTAAACATGTATTGAAGTTTTTGACCTTACATTACCCTTTGTATTACAGTGATTGTTATGACCTTAGTTTGATCTTTTACTTACAGGTACCAGAATAATAATATGATTTTTCATTGCAGATCTAACCATGATCAACTTATACATATTTCAGTTTGTTGCTTATTCTAGAGTTGTGCTCAAGTTAATTAAGGGTTAGAAGCTACAGTCAGCGCGATGTCTGGCTGATCTATGGAGGGGAAAAGGCTTCGAGCTTAGAAGGCCGCACGCGCTTACACAGCACTTATACGATGTTATTCTTGGTGATCTTGTGCTCAGTTATGTTTTCTGTTATGTTTTAAGTAGTGGTAGCTTATCAAGCAATATTCATTTAATATTATACACTTGTTTCAGAGCAGTACACACTGATCATCTTAATCAATGTGGAAGTCCTTGTAGCTGCAATGTTATGTCTCAACAGGGGACAGATGGACAGACGGGGGGCAGTCAGCGTCTGCCCTCGGGAAGGAGACAATGTTATTTTCTGTGTTAAATAAAACTGTCAACATTGATTGTATTACACCACCAGGGCCTGTGCTGCTGGGTGATACATCCTCATTTCACCAGGGCCTGTGATACTGGCTGATGCCATCCACATTGCACCAGGGCCAGTGGTGTTGGCTGAGGACAGTCACATTACACCAGGGCCTGTGCTGCTGGCCAATACCATCCACATTTCAACAGGGCAAGTGTTGTTGGCTAAGGCCATTCACATTACACCAGGGTGTGTGGTGCTGACCAATACCATCCATGTTTCACCAGGGACAGTGTTGTTAGATGAGGCCATCCACATTACAACAGGGCCTGTGCTACTGGCTGAGGACATTTACATTTCACCAGGGCCTGTGGTCATGGCTGAGGCCAACTACATTTCACCAGGGCCTGTGGTCATGGCTGAGGCCATCCACATTACACCAGGGCCAGTGGTGCTGGCCAATATCAACCACATTTCACCAGGGCCACTGTTGTTGGCTGAGGCCATTCACATTACATCACGGTCTTTGATGCCGGCTTCTACCATTCACATTACACCAGGGACAGTGCTTCCTGTGAGGCCATCTTCACCCCACCAGGGCCTCTGCTGCTCGTTGATGCCATCCACATTACACCTGGGCCTGGGGTGCTGACAGATATCATGCACATTTTACCAGGGCCAGTGGTGTTGGCTAAGGCCATTCACATTACACCAAGATGTGTGGTGCTGACCAATACCATCCATATTTCACCAGGGACAGTGTTGTTAGATGAGGCCATCCACATTACAACAGGGCCTGTGCTACTGGCTGAGGACATTTACATTTCACCAGGGCCTGTGGTCATGGCTGATGCCATCCACATTACACCAGGGCCAGTGGTGTTGGCTGAGGACATTCACATTTCACCAGGGCCTGTGGTGCTGGCCAATACCATCCACATTACACCAGGGCCAGTGGTGTTGGCTGGGGACATTCACATTACGCCAGGGCCTGTGGTGCTGGCCAATACCATCCACATTTCACCAGAAAAAGTGTTGTTGGCTGAGGCCATCCACATTACACCAGGGACAGTGCTCCCTGTGAGGCCATATTGACCACACCAGGGCCTGTGCTGCTGGGTGATACATCCTCATTTCACCAGGGCCTGTGATACTGGCTGATGCCATCCACATTACACCAGGGCCAGTGGTGTTGGCTGAGGACAGTCACATTACACCAGGGCCTGTGCTGCTGGCCAATACCATCCACATTTCAACAGGGCAAGTCTTGTTGGCTAAGGCCATTCACATTACACCAGGTTGTGTGGTGCTGACCAATACCATCCATGTTTCACCAGGGACAGTGTTGTTAGATGAGGCCATCCACATTACAACAGGGCCTGTGCTACTGGCTGAGGACATTTACATTTCACCAGGGCCTGTGGTATTGGCTGAGGCCAACTACATTTCACCAGGGCCTGTGGTCATGGCTGATGCCATCCACATTACACCAGGGCCAGTGGTGTTGGCTGAGGACATTCACATTACACCAGGGCCTGTGCTGCTGGCCAATACCATCCACATTTCACCAGGGCCAGTGTTATTGGATGAGGCCATCCACATTACACCAGGGACAGTGCTTCCTGTGAGGCCATCATCACCACACCAGGGCATGTGGTGCTGGATGAGGCCATCTTCACCACACCAACGCCCGTACTGTTTGATGAGGCCATCCAAATTACACCAAGGACAATTCTTCCTAAGAGGCCATCATCACCACACCAGGGCCTGTGGTGATGGATAAGGCCATCCACATTACACCAGGGCCTGTGCTACTCGATGATACCATCCACATTTCACCAGGGCTTGTGTTGCTGGCTGATGACATCCACAATTCGCAAGGGCCTGTGTTACTGGCTTAGGACATTCACATTACACCAGGGCCAGTGGTGCTGGCCAATATCAGCCACATTTCACCAGGGCCACTGTTGATGGCTGAGGCCATTCACATTACATCACGGTCTTTGATGCCGGCTTCTACCATTCACATTACACCAGGGACAGTGCTTCCTGTGACGCCATCTTCACCCCACCAGGGCCTCTGCTGCTCGTTGATGCCATCCACATTACACCTGGGCCTGGGGTGCTGACAGGTATCATGCACATTTCACCAGGGCCAGTGGTGTTGGCTAAGGCCATTCACATTACACCAAGGTGTGTGGTGCTGACCAATACCATCCATATTTCACCAGGGACAGTGTTTTTCGATGAGGCCATCCACATTACACCAGGGCCTGTGCTACTGGCTGAGGACATTTACATTTGACCAGGGCCTGTGGTCATGGCCGAGGCCAACTACATTTCACCAGGGCTTGTGGTCATGGCTGATGCCATCCACATTACACCAGGGCCAGTGGTGTTGGCTGAGGACATTCACATTTCACCAGGGCCTGTGGTGCTGGCCAATACCATCCACATTACACCAGGGCCTGTGGTGTTGGCTGGGGACATGCACATTACGCCAGGGCCTGTGGTGCTGGCCAATACCATCCACATTTCACCAGAAAAAGTGTTGTTGGCTGAGGCCATCCACATTACACCAGGGACAGTGCTCCCTGTGAGGCCATATTGACCACACCAGGGCCTGTGCTGCTGGGTGATACATCCTCATTTCACCAGGGCCTGTGATACTGGCTGATGCCATCCACATTACACCAGGGCCAGTGGTGTTGGCTGAGGACAGTCACATTACACCAGGGCCTGTGCTGCTGGCCAATACCATCCACATTTCAACAGGGCAAGTGTTGTTGGCTAAGGCCATTCACATTACACCAGGTTGTGTGGTGCTGACCAATACCATCCATGTTTCACCAGGGACAGTGTTGTTAGATGAGGCCATCCACATTACAACAGGGCCTGTGCTACTGGCTGAGGACATTTAAATTTCACCAGGGCCTGTGGTATTGGCTGAGGCCAACTACATTTCACCAGGGCCTGTGGTCATGGCTGAGGCCATCCACATTACATCACGGTCTTTGATGCCGGCTTCTACCATTCACATTACACCAGGGCCTGTGGTGCTGGCCAATACCATCCACATTACACCAGGGCCAGTGGTGTTGGCGGGGGATATGCACATTACACCAGGGTGTGTGGTGCTGACCAATACCATCCACATTTCACCAGAGAAAGTGTTGTTGGCTGAGGCCATCCACATTACTCCAGGGACAGTGCTCCCTGTGAGGCCATATTGACCACACCAGGGCCTGTGCTGCTGTGTGATACATCCTCATTTCACCAGGGCCTGTGATACTGGCTGATGCCATCCACATTACACCAGGGCCAGTGGTGTTGGCTGAGGACATTCACATTACACGAGGGCCTGTGCTGCTGGCCAATACCATCCACATTTCACCAGGGCAAGTGTTGTTAGATGAGGCCATTCACATTACACCAGGGTGTGTGGTGCTGACCAATACCATCCATATTTCAACAGGGACAGTGTTGTTAGATGAGGCCATCCACATTACAACAGGGCCTGTGCTACTGGCTGAGGACATTTACATTTCACCAGGGCCTGTGGTCATGGCTGAGGCCAACTACATTTCACCAGGGCCTGTGGTCATGGCTGATGCCATCCACATTAAACCAGGGCCAGTGGTGCTGGCTAATATCAACCACATATTACCAGGGCCACTGTTGTTGGCTGAGGCCATTCACATTACATCACGGTCTTTGATGCCGGCTTCTACCATTCACATTTCACCAGGGCCTGTGGTGTTGGCCAATACCATCCACATTTCACCAGAAAAAGTGTTGTTGGCTGAGGCCCTCCACATTACACCAGGGACAGTGCTCCCTGTGAGGCCATATTGACCATGCCAGGGCCAGTGGTGTTGGCTGAGGACATTCACATTACACCAGGGCCTGTGCTGCTGGCCAATACCATCAACATTTCACCAGGGCAAGTGCTGTTGGCTAAGGCCATTCACATTACACCAGGGTGTGTGGTGCCGACCAATACCATCCATATTTCACCAGGGACAGTGTTGTTAGATGAGGCCATCCACATTACAACAGGGCCTGTGCTACTGGCTGAGGACATTCACATTTCACCAGGGCCTGTGGTCATGGCTGAGGCCAACTACAATTCACCAGGGCCTGTGGTCATGGCTGATGCCATCCACATTACACAGTGTCAGTGGTGTTGGCTGAGGACATTCACATTTCACCAGGGCCTGTGGTGCTGGCCAATACCATCCACATTACACCAGGGCAAGTGTTGTTGGCCAATACCATCCACATTTCACCAGGGCAAGTGTTGTTGGCTAAGGCCATTCACATTACACCAGGGTGTGTGGTGCTGACCAATACCATCCACATTTCACCAGGGCTTGTGTTCCTGGCTGATGCGTTCCACAATACGCAAGGGCCTGTGCTACTAACTGTAGACTTTCACATTACGCCAGGGCATGTGGTGCTGGATGAGGCCATCTTCACCACACCAAGGCCCGTACTGTTGGATGAGGCCATCCAAATTACACCAAGGACAGTTCTTCCTAAGAGGCCATCATCACCACACCAGGGCCTGTTGTGCTGGATAAGGCCATCCACATTACACCAGGGCCCGTGCTACTCGATGATACCATCCACATTTCACCAGGGCTTGTGTTGCTGGCTGATGACATCCACAATTCGCAAGGGCCTGTGCTACTGGCTTAGGACATTCACATTACACCAGGGCCAGTGGTGCTGGCCAATATAAACCACATTTCACCAGGGCCACTGTTGTTGGCTGAGGCCATTCACATTACATCACGGTCTTTGATGCCGGCTTCTACCATTCACATTACACCAGGGACAGTGCTTCCTGTGAGGCCATCTTCACCCCACCAGGGCCTCTGCTGCTCGTTGATGCCATCCACATTACACCTGGGCCTGGGGTGCTGACAGGTATCATGCACATTTCACCAGGGCCAGTGGTGTTGGCTAAGGCCATTCACATTACACCAAGGTGTGTGGTGCTGACCAATACCATCCATATTTCACCAGGGACAGTGTTGTTAGATGAGGCCATCCACATTACACCAGGGCCTGTGCTACTGGCTGAGGACATTTACATTTGACCAGGGCCTGTGGTCATGGGTGAGGCCAACTACATTTCACCAGGGCTTGTGGTCATGGCTGATGCCATCCACATTACACCAGGGCCAGTGGTGTTGGCTGAGGACATTCACATTTCACCAGGGCCTGTGGTGCTGGCCAATACCATCCACATTACACCAGGGCCAGTGGTGTTGGCTGGGGACATGCACATTACGCCAGGGCCTGTGGTGCTGGCCAATACCATCCACATTTCACCAGAAAAAGTGTTGTTCCCTGAGGCCATCCACATTACACCAGGGACAGTGCTCCCTGTGAGGCCATATTGACCACGCCAGGGCCTGTGCTGCTGTGTGATACATCCTCATTTCACCAGGGCCTGTGATACTGGCTGATGCCATCCACATTACACCAGGGCCAGTGGTGTTGGCTGAGGACAGTCACATTACACCAGGGCCTGTGCTGCTGGCCAATACCATCCACATTTCACCAGGGCAAGTGTTGTTAGATGAGGCCATTCACATTACACCAGGGTGTGTGGTGCTGACCAATACCATCCATATTTCAACAGGGACAGTGTTGTTAGATGAGGCCATCCACATTACAACATGGCCTGTGCTACTGGCTGAGGACATTTACATTTCACCAGGGCCTGTGGTCATGCCTGAGGCCAACTACATTTCACCTGATCGTGTGGTCATGGCTGATGCCATCCACATTACACCAGGGCCAGTGGTGCTGGCCAATATCAACCACATTTCACCAGGGCCACTGTTGTTGGCTGAGGCCATTCACATTACATCACGGTCTTTGATGCCGGCTTCTACCATTCACATTTCACCAGGGCCTGTGGTGCTGGCCAATACCATCCACATTTCACCAGAAAAAGTGTTGTTGGCTGAGGCCATCCACATTACACCAGGGACAGTGCTACTGGCTGAGGACATTTACATTTCACCAGGGCCTGTGGTCATGGCTGATGCCATCCACATTACACCAGGGCCAGTGGTGTTGGCTGAGGACATTCACATTTCACCAGGGCCTGTGGTGCTGGCCAATACCATCCACATTACACCAGGGCCAGTGTTGTTGGCTGGGGACATTCACATTACGCCAGGGCCTGTGGTGCTGGCCAATACCATCCACATTTCACCAGAAAAAGTGTTGTTGGCTGAGGCCATCCACATTACACCAGGGACAGTGCTCCCTGTGAGGCCATATTGACCACACCAGGGCCTGTGCTGCTGGGTGATACATCCTCATTTCACCAGGGCCTGTGATACTGGCTGATGCCATCCACATTACACCAGGGCCAGTGGTGTTGGCTGAGGACAGTCACATTACACCAGGGCCTGTGCTGCTGGCCAATACCATCCACATTTCAACAGGGCAAGTGTTGTTGGCTAAGGCCATTCACATTACACCAGGGTGTGTGGTGCTGACCAATACCATCCATGTTTCACCAGGGACAGTGTTGTTAGATGAGGCCATCCACATTACAACAGGGCCTGTGCTACTGGCTGAGGACATTTACATTTCACCAGGGCCTGTGGTCATGGCTGAGGCCAACTACATTACACCAGGGCCAGTGGTGCTGGCCAATATAAACCACATTTCACCAGGGCCACTGTTGTTGGCTGAGGCCATTCACATTACATCACGGTCTTTGATGCCGGCTTCTACCATTCACATTACACCAGGGACAGTGCTTCCTGTGAGGCCATCTTCACCCCACCAGGGCCTCTGCTGCTTGTTGATGCCATCGACATTACACCTGGGCCTGGGGTGCTGACAGATATCATGCACATTTCACCAGGGCCAGTGGTGTTGGCTAAGGCCATTCACATTACACCAAGATGTGTGGTGCTGACCAATACCATCCATATTTCACCAGGGACAGTGTTGTTAGATGAGGCCATCCACATTACAACAGGGCCTGTGCTACTGGCTGAGGACATTTACATTTCACCAGGGCCTGTGGTCATGGCTGAGGCCAACTACATTTCACCAGGGCCTGTGGTCATAGCTGATGCCATCCACATTACACCAGGGCCAGTGGTGTTGGCTGAGGACATTCACATTTCACCTGGGCCTGTGGTGCTGGCCAATACCATCCACATTACACCAGGGCCAGTGGTGTTGGCTGGGGACATGCACATTACGCCAGGGCCTGTGGTGCTGGCCAATACCATCAACATTTCACCAGAAAAAGTGCTGTTGGCTGAGGCCATCCACATTACATCAGGGACAGTGCTCCCTGTGAGGCCATATTGACCACACCAGGGCCTGTGCTGCTGGGTGATACATCCTCATTTCACCAGGGCCTGTGATACTGGCTGATGCCATCCACATTACACCAGGGCCAGTGGTGTTGGCTGAGGACAGACACATTACACCAGGGCCTGTGGTGCTGGCCAATACCATCCACATTTCAACAAGGCAAGTGTTGTTGGTTAAGACCATTCACATTACACCAGGGCCTGTGCTGCTGGCCAATACCATCCACATTTCACCAGGGCCAGTGTTATTGGATGAGGCCATCCACATTACACCAGGGACAGTGCTTCCTGTGAGGCCATCATCACCACACCAGGGCATGTGGTGCTGGATGAGGCCATCTTCACCACACCAACGCCCGTACTGTTTGATGAGGCCATCCAAATTACACCAAGGACAATTCTTCCTAAGAGGCCATCATCACCACACCAGGGCCTGTGGTGATGGATAAGGCCATCCACATTACACCAGGGCCTGTGCTACTCGATGATACCATCCACATTTCACCAGGGCTTGTGTTGCTGGCTGATGACATCCACAATTCGCAAGGGCCTGTGTTACTGGCTTAGGACATTCACATTACACCAGGGCCAGTGGTGCTGGCCAATATCAGCCACATTTCACCAGGGCCACTGTTGATGGCTGAGGCCATTCACATTACATCACGGTCTTTGATGCCGGCTTCTACCATTCACATTACACCAGGGACAGTGCTTCCTGTGAGGCCATCTTCACCCCACCAGGGCCTCTGCTGCTCGTTGATGCCATCCACATTACACCTGGGCCTGGGGTGCTGACAGGTATCATGCACATTTCACCAGGGCCAGTGGTGTTGGCTAAGGCCATTCACATTACACCAAGGTGTGTGGTGCTGACCAATACCATCCATATTTCACCAGGGACAGTGTTTTTAGATGAGGCCATCCACATTACACCAGGGCCTGTGCTACTGGCTGAGGACATTTACATTTGACCAGGGCCTGTGGTCATGGCCGAGGCCAACTACATTTCACCAGGGCTTGTGGTCATGGCTGATGCCATCCACATTACACCAGGGCCAGTGGTGTTGGCTGAGGACATTCACATTTCACCAGGGCCTGTGGTGCTGGCCAATACCATCCACATTACACCAGGGCCTGTGGTGTTGGCTGGGGACATGCACATTACGCCAGGGCCTGTGGTGCTGGCCAATACCATCCACATTTCACCAGAAAAAGTGTTGTTGGCTGAGGCCATCCACATTACACCAGGGACAGTGCTCCCTGTGAGGCCATATTGACCACACCAGGGCCTGTGCTGCTGGGTGATACATCCTCATTTCACCAGGGCCTGTGATACTGGCTGATGCCATCCACATTACACCAGGGCCAGTGGTGTTGGCTGAGGACAGTCACATTACACCAGGGCCTGTGCTGCTGGCCAATACCATCCACATTTCAACAGGGCAAGTGTTGTTGGCTAAGGCCATTCACATTACACCAGGTTGTGTGGTGCTGACCAATACCATCCATGTTTCACCAGGGACAGTGTTGTTAGATGAGGCCATCCACATTACAACAGGGCCTGTGCTACTGGTTGAGGACATTTACATTTCACCAGGGCCTGTGGTATTGGCTGAGGCCAACTACATTTCACCAGGGCCTGTGGTCATGGCTGAGGCCATCCACATTACATCACGGTCTTTGATGCCGGCTTCTACCATTCACATTACACCAGGGCCTGTGGTGCTGGCCAATACCATCCACATTACACCAGGGCCAGTGGTGTTGGCGGGGGATATGCACATTACACCAGGGTGTGTGGTGCTGACCAATACCATCCACATTTCACCAGAGAAAGTGTTGTTGGCTGAGGCCATCCACATTACTCCAGGGACAGTGCTCCCTGTGAGGCCATATTGACCACACCAGGGCCTGTGCTGCTGTGTGATACATCCTCATTTCACCAGGGCCTGTGATACTGGCTGATGCCATCCACATTACACCAGGGCCAGTGGTGTTGGCTGAGGACATTCACATTACACGAGGGCCTGTGCTGCTGGCCAATACCATCCACATTTCACCAGGGCAAGTGTTGTTAGATGAGGCCATTCACATTACACCAGGGTGTGTGGTGCTGACCAATACCATCCATATTTCAACAGGGACAGTGTTGTTAGATGAGGCCATCCACATTACAACAGGGCCTGTGCTACTGGCTGAGGACATTTACATTTCACCAGGGCCTGTGGTCATGGCTGAGGCCAACTACATTTCACCAGGGCCTGTGGTCATGGCTGATGCCATCCACATTAAACCAGGGCCAGTGGTGCTGGCTAATATCAACCACATATTACCAGGGCCACTGTTGTTGGCTGAGGCCATTCACATTACATCACGGTCTTTGATGCCGGCTTCTACCATTCACATTTCACCAGGGCCTGTGGTGTTGGCCAATACCATCCACATTTCACCAGAAAAAGTGTTGTTGGCTGAGGCCCTCCACATTACACCAGGGACAGTGCTCCCTGTGAGGCCATATTGACCATGCCAGGGCCAGTGGTGTTGGCTGAGGACATTCACATTACACCAGGGCCTGTGCTGCTGGCCAATACCATCAACATTTCACCAGGGCAAGTGCTGTTGGCTAAGGCCATTCACATTACACCAGGGTGTGTGGTGCCGACCAATACCATCCATATTTCACCAGGGACAGTGTTGTTAGATGAGGCCATCCACATTACAACAGGGCCTGTGCTACTGGCTGAGGACATTCACATTTCACCAGGGCCTGTGGTCATGGCTGAGGCCAACTACAATTCACCAGGGCCTGTGGTCATGGCTGATGCCATCCACATTACACAGTGTCAGTGGTGTTGGCTGAGGACATTCACATTTCACCAGGGCCTGTGGTGCTGGCCAATACCATCCACATTACACCAGGGCAAGTGTTGTTGGCCAATACCATCCACATTTCACCAGGGCAAGTGTTGTTGGCTAAGGCCATTCACATTACACCAGGGTGTGTGGTGCTGACCAATACCATCCACATTTCACCAGGGCTTGTGTTCCTGGCTGATGCGTTCCACAATGCGCAAGGGCCTGTGCTACTAACTGTAGACTTTCACATTACGCCAGGGCATGTGGTGCTGGATGAGGCCATCTTCACCACACCAAGGCCCGTACTGTTGGATGAGGCCATCCAAATTACACCAAGGACAGTTCTTCCTAAGAGGCCATCATCACCACACCAGGGCCTGTTGTGCTGGATAAGGCCATCCACATTACACCAGGGCCCGTGCTACTCGATGATACCATCCACATTTCACCAGGGCTTGTGTTGCTGGCTGATGACATCCACAATTCGCAAGGGCCTGTGCTACTGGCTTAGGACATTCACATTACACCAGGGCCAGTGGTGCTGGCCAATATAAACCACATTTCACCAGGGCCACTGTTGTTGGCTGAGGCCATTCACATTACATCACGGTCTTTGATGCCGGCTTCTACCATTCACATTACACCAGGGACAGTGCTTCCTGTGAGGCCATCTTCACCCCACCAGGGCCTCTGCTGCTCGTTGATGCCATCCACATTACACCTGGGCCTGGGGTGCTGACAGGTATCATGCACATTTCACCAGGGCCAGTGGTGTTGGCTAAGGCCATTCACATTACACCAAGGTGTGTGGTGCTGACCAATACCATCCATATTTCACCAGGGACAGTGTTGTTAGATGAGGCCATCCACATTACACCAGGGCCTGTGCTACTGGCTGAGGACATTTACATTTGACCAGGGCCTGTGGTCATGGCCGAGGCCAACTACATTTCACCAGGGCTTGTGGTCATGGCTGATGCCATCCACATTACACCAGGGCCAGTGGTGTTGGCTGAGGACATTCACATTTCACCAGGGCCTGTGGTGCTGGCCAATACCATCCACATTACACCAGGGCCAGTGGTGTTGGCTGGGGACATGCACATTACGCCAGGGCCTGTGGTGCTGGCCAATACCATCCACATTTCACCAGAAAAAGTGTTGTTCCCTGAGGCCATCCACATTACACCAGGGACAGTGCTCCCTGTGAGGCCATATTGACCACGCCAGGGCCTGTGCTGCTGTGTGATACATCCTCATTTCACCAGGGCCTGTGATACTGGCTGATGCCATCCACATTACACCCGGGCCAGTGGTGTTGGCTGAGGACATTCACATTACACGAGGGCCTGTGCTGCTGGCCAATACCATCCACATTTCACCAGGGCAAGTGTTGTTAGATGAGGCCATTCACATTACACCAGGGTGTGTGGTGCTGACCAATACCATCCATATTTCAACAGGGACAGTGTTGTTAGATGAGGCCATCCACATTACAACATGGCCTGTGCTACTGGCTGAGGACATTTACATTTCACCAGGGCCTGTGGTCATGCCTGAGGCCAACTACATTTCACCTGATCGTGTGGTCATGGCTGATGCCATCCACATTACACCAGGGCCAGTGGTGCTGGCCAATATCAACCACATTTCACCAGGGCCACTGTTGTTGGCTGAGGCCATTCACATTACATCACGGTCTTTGATGCCGGCTTCTACCATTCACATTTCACCAGGGCCTGTGGTGCTGGCCAATACCATCCACATTTCACCAGAAAAAGTGTTGTTGGCTGAGGCCATCCACATTACACCAGGGACAGTGCTACTGGCTGAGGACATTTACATTTCACCAGGGCCTGTGGTCATGGCTGATGCCATCCACATTACACCAGGGCCAGTGGTGTTGGCTGAGGACATTCACATTTCACCAGGGCCTGTGGTGCTGGCCAATACCATCCACATTACACCAGGGCCAGTGTTGTTGGCTGGGGACATTCACATTACGCCAGGGCCTGTGGTGCTGGCCAATACCATCCACATTTCACCAGAAAAAGTGTTGTTGGCTGAGGCCATCCACATTACACCAGGGACAGTGCTCCCTGTGAGGCCATATTGACCACACCAGGGCCTGTGCTGCTGGGTGATACATCCTCATTTCACCAGGGCCTGTGATACTGGCTGATGCCATCCACATTACACCAGGGCCAGTGGTGTTGGCTGAGGACAGTCACATTACACCAGGGCCTGTGCTGCTGGCCAATACCATCCACATTTCAACAGGGCAAGTGTTGTTGGCTAAGGCCATTCACATTACACCAGGGTGTGTGGTGCTGACCAATACCATCCATGTTTCACCAGGGACAGTGTTGTTAGATGAGGCCATCCACATTACAACAGGGCCTGTGCTACTGGCTGAGGACATTTACATTTCACCAGGGCCTGTGGTCATGGCTGAGGCCAACTACATTACACCAGGGCCAGTGGTGCTGGCCAATATCAACCACATTTCACCAGGGCCACTGTTGTTGGCTGAGGCCATTCACATTACATCACGGTCTTTGATGCCGGCTTCTACCATTCACATTACACCAGGGACAGTGCTTCCTGTGAGGCCATCTTCACCCCACCAGGGCCTCTGCTGCTTGTTGATGCCATCGACATTACACCTGGGCCTGGGGTGCTGACAGATATCATGCACATTTTACCAGGGCCAGTGGTGTTGGCTAAGGCCATTCACATTACACCAAGATGTGTGGTGCTGACCAATACCATCCATATTTCACCAGGGACAGTGTTGTTAGATGAGGCCATCCACATTACAACAGGGCCTGTGCTACTGGCTGAGGACATTTACATTTCACCAGGGCCTGTGGTCATGGCTGAGGCCAACTACATTTCACCAGGGCCTGTGGTCATAGCTGATGCCATCCACATTACACCAGGGCCAGTGGTGTTGGCTGAGGACATTCACATTTCACCTGGGCCTGTGGTGCTGGCCAATACCATCCACATTACACCAGGGCCAGTGGTGTTGGCTGGGGACATGCACATTACGCCAGGGCCTGTGGTGCTGGCCAATACCATCAACATTTCACCAGAAAAAGTGCTGTTGGCTGAGGCCATCCACATTACATCAGGGACAGTGCTCCCTGTGAGGCCATATTGACCACACCAGGGCCTGTGCTGCTGGGTGATACATCCTCATTTCACCAGGGCCTGTGATACTGGCTGATGCCATCCACATTACACCAGGGCCAGTGGTGTTGGCTGAGGACAGTCACATTACACCAGGGCCTGTGGTGCTGGCCAATACCATCCACATTTCAACAAGGCAAGTGTTGTTGGTTAAGACCATTCACATTACACCAGGGTGTGTGGTGCTGACCAATACCATCCATGTTTCACCAGGGACAGTGTTGTTAGATGAGGCCATCCACATTACAACAGGGCCTGTGCTACTGGCTGAGGACATTTACATTTCACCAGGGCCTGTGGTCATGGCTGAGGCCAACTACATTTCACCAGGGCCTGTGGTCATGGCTGAGGCCATCCACATTACACCGGGGCCAGTGGTGCTGGCCAATATCAACCACATTTCACCAAGGCCACTGTTGTTGGCTGAGGCCATTCGCATTACATCACGGTCTTTGATGCCGGCTTCTACCATTCACATTACACCAGGGCCTGTGGTGCTGGCCAATACCATCCACATTACACCAGGGCCAGTGGTGTTGGCGGGGGATATGCACATTACGCCAGGGCCTGTGGTGCTGGCCAATACCATCCACATTTCACCAGAGAAAGTGTTGTTGGCTGAGGCCATCCACATTACTCCAGGGACAGTGCTCCCTGTGAGGCCATATTGACCACACCAGGGCCTGTGCTGCTGTGTGATACATCCTCATTTCACCAGGGCCTGTGATACTGGCTGATGCCATCCACATTACACCAGGGCCAGTGGTGTTGGCTGAGGACATTCACATTACACCAGGGCCTGTGCTGCTGGCCAATACCATCCACATTTCACCAGGGACAGTGTTGTTAGATGAGGCCATCCACATTACAACAGGGCCTGTGCTACTGGCTGAGGACATTTACATTTCACCAGGGCCTGTGGTCATGGCTGAGGCCAACTACATTTCACCAGGGCCTGTGGTCATGGCTGATGCCATCCACATTACACCAGTTTCAGTGGTGTTGGCTGAGGACATTCACATTTCATCAGGACCTTTGGTGCTGGCCAATACCATCCACATTTCACCAGAAAAAGTGTTGTTGGCTGAGGCCATCCACATTACACCAGGGACAATGCTCCCTGTGAGGGCATATTGACCACACCAGGGCCTGTACTGCTGGGTGATACATCCTCATTTCACCAGGGCTTGTGATACTGGCTGATGCCATCCACATTACACCAGGGCCAGTGGTGTTGGCTGAGGACATTCACATTATACCACGGCCTGTGCTGCTGGCCAATACCATCCACATTTCACCAGGGCAAGTGTTGTTGGCTAAGGCCATTCACATTACACCAGGGTGTGTGGTGCTGACCAATACCATCCATATTTCACCAGGGACAGTGTTGTTAGATGAGGCCATCCACATTACAACAGGGCCTGTGCTACTGGCTGAGGACATTTACATTTCACCAGGGCCTGTGGTCATGGCTGAGGCCAACTACATTTCACCAGGGCCTGTGGTCATGGCTGATGCCATCCACATTACACCAGGGCCAGTGGTGCTGGCCAATATCAACCACATTTCACCAGGGCCACTGTTGTTGGCTGAGGCCATTCACATTACATCACGGTCTTTGATGCCGGCTTCTACCATTCACATTACACCAGGGACAGTGCTTCCTGTGAGGCCATCTTCACCCCACCAGGGCCTCTGCTGCTCGTTGATGCCATCGACATTACACCTGGGCCTCGGGTGCTGACAGATATCATGCACATTTCACCAGGGCCAGTGGTGTTGGCTAAGGCCATTCACATTACACCAAGATGTGTGGTGCTGACCAATACCATCCATATTTCACCAGGGACAGTGTTGTTAGATGAGGCCATCCACATTACAACAGGGCCTGTGCTACTGGCTGAGGACATTTACATTTCACCAGGGCCTGTGGTCATGGCTGAGGCCAACTACATTTCACCAGGGCCTGTGGTCATAGCTGATGCCATCAACATTACACCAGGGCCAGTGGTGTTGGCTAAGGCCTTTCACATTACGCCTGGGTGTGTGGTGCTGACCAATACCATCCATATTTCACCAGGGACAGTGTTGTTAGATGAGGCCATCCACATTACAACAGGGCCTGTGCTACTGGCTGAGGACATTTACATTTCACCAGGGCCTGTGGTCATGGCTGATGCCATCCACATTACACCAGGGCCACTGGTGTTGGCTGAGGCCATCCACATTACACCAGGGCCAGTGGTGCTGGCCAATATCAACCACATTTCACCAGGGCCACTGTTGTTGGCTGAGGCCATTCACATTACATCACGGTCTTTGATGCCGGCTTCTACCATCCACATTACACCAGGGACAGTGCTTCCTGTGAGGCCATCTTCACCCCACCAGGGCCTCTGCTGCTCGTTGATGCCATCCACATTACACCTGGGCCTGGGGTGCTGACAGATATCATGCACATTTCACCAGGGCCAGTGGTGTTGGCTAAGGCCATTCACATTACACCAAGATGTGTGGTGCTGACCAATACCATCCATATTTCACCAGGCACAGTGTTGTTAGATGAGGCCATCCACATTACAACAGGGCCTGTGCTACTGGCTGAGGACATTTACATTTCACCAGGGCCTGTGGTCATGGCTGAGGCCAACTACATTTCACCAGGGCCTGTGGTCATGGCTGATGCCATCCACATTACACCAGGGCCAGTGGTGCTGGCCAATATCAACCACATTTCACCAGGGCCACTGTTGTTGGCTGAGGCCATTCACATTACATCACGGTCTTTGATGCCGGCTTCTACCATTCACATTACACCAGGGACAGTGCTTCCTGTGAGGCCATCTTCACCCCACCAGGGCCTCTGCTGCTCGTTGATGCCATCCACATTACACCTGGGCCTGGGGTGCTGACAGATATCATGCACATTTCACCAGGGCCAGTGGTGTTGGCTAAGGCCATTCACATTACACCAAGGTGTGTGGTGCTGACCAATACCATCCATATTTCACCAGGGACAGTGTTGTTAGATGAGGCCATCCACATTACAACAGGGCCTGTGCTACTGGCTGAGGACATTTACATTTCACCAGGGCCTGTGGTCATGGGTGAGGCCACCTACATTTCACCAGGGCCTGTGGTCATGGCTGATGCCATCCACATTACACCAGGGCCAGTGGTGTTGGCTGAGGACATTCACATTTCACCAGGGCCTGTGGTGCTGGCCAATACCATCCACATTACACCAGGGCCAGTGGTGTTGGCTAAGGCCATTCACATTACGCCAGGGTGTGTGGTGCTGACCAATACCATCCATATTTCACGAGGGACAGTGTTGTTAGATGAGGCCATCCACATTACAACAGGGCCTGTGCTACTGGCTGAGGACATTTACATTTCACCAGGGCCTGTGGTCATGGCTGATGCCATCCACATTACACCAGGGCCAGTGGTGTTGGCTGAGGACATTCACATTTCACCAGGGCCTGTGGTGCTGGCCAATACCATCCACATTACACCAGGGCCAGTGGTGTTGGCTGGGGACATTCACATTACGCCAGGGCCTGTTGTGCTGGCCAATACCATCCACATTTCACCAGAAAAAAAGTGTTGTTGGCTGAGGCCATCCACATTACACCAGGGACAGTGCTCCCTGTGAGGCCATATTGACCACGCCAGGGCCTGTGATGCTGTGTGATACATCCTTATTTCACCAGGGCCTGTGATACTGGCTGATGCCATCCACATTACACCAGGGCCAGTGGTGTTGGCTGAGGACATTCACACTACACCAGGGCCTGTGCTGCTGGCCAATAGCATCCACATTTCACCAGGGACAGTGTTGTTAGATGAGGCCATCCACATTACAACAGGGCCTGTGCTACTGGCTGAGGACAATTACATTTCACCAGGGCCTGTGGTCATGGCTGAGGCCAACTACATTTCACCAGGGCCTGTGATCATGGCTGATGCCATCCACATTACACCAGTTTCAGTGGTGTTGGCTGAGGACATTCACATTTCATCAGGGCCTGTGGTGCTGGCCAGTACCATCCACATTTCACCAGAAAAAGTGTTGTTGGCTGAGGTCATCCACATTACACCAGGGACAGTGCTCCCTTTGAGGCCATATTGACCACACCAGGGCCTGTGCTGCTGGGTGATACATCCTCATTTCACCAGGGCCTTTGATACTGGCTGATGCCATCCACATTACACCAGGGCCAGTGGTGTTGGCTGAGGACAGTCACATTACACCAGGGCCTGTTCTGCTGGCCAATACCATCCACATTTCAACAGGGCAAGTGTTGTTGGCTAAGGCCATTCACATTACACCAGGGTGTGTGGTGCTGACCAATACCATCCATGTTTCACCAGGGACAGTGTTGTTAGATGAGGCCATCCACATTACAACAGGGCCTGTGCTACTGGCTGAGGACATTTACATTTCACCAGGGCCTGTGGTCATGGCTGAGGCCAACTACATTACACCAGGGCCAGTGGTGCTGGCCAATATCAACCACATTTCACCAGGGCCACTGTTGTTGGCTGAGGCCATTCACATTACATCACGGTCTTTGATGCCGGCTTCTACCATTCACATTACACCAGGGACAGTGCTTCCTGTGAGGCCATCTTCACCCCACCAGGGCCTCTGCTGCTTGTTGATGCCATCGACATTACACCTGGGCCTGGGGTGCTGACAGATATCATGCACATTTCACCAGGGCCAGTGGTGTTGGCTAAGGCCATTCACATTACACCAAGATGTGTGGTGCTGACCAATACCATCCATATTTCACCAGGGACAGTGTTGTTAGATGAGGCCATCCACATTACAACAGGGCCTGTGGTCATGGCTGAGGCCAACTACATTTCACCAGGGCCTGTGGTCATAGCTGATGCCATCCACATTACACCAGGGCCTGTGGTGTTGGCTGAGGACATTCACATTTCACCTGGGCCTGTGGTGCTGGCCAATACCATCCACATTACACCAGGGCCAGTGGTGTTGGCTGGGGACATGCACATTACGACAGGGCCTGTGGTGCTGGCCAATACCATCCACATTTCACCAGAAAAAGTGCTGTTGGCTGAGGCCATCCACACTACATCAGGGACAGTGCTCCCTGTGAGGCCATATTGACCACACCAGGGCCTGTGCTGCTGGGTGATACATCCTCATTTCACCAGGGCCTGTGATACTGGCTGATGCCATCCACATTACACCAGGGCCAGTGGTGTTGGCTGAGGACATTCACATTACACCAGGGCCTGTGCTGCTGGCCAATACCATCCACATTTCACCAGGGACAGTGGTGTTGGCTGAGGACATTCACATTTCACCTGGGCCTGTGGTGCTGGCCAATACCATCCACATTACACCAGGGCCAGTGGTGTTGGCTGGGGACATGCACATTACGACAATGCCTGTGGTGCTGGCCAATACCATCCACATTTCACCAGAAAAAGTGTTGTTGGCTGAGGCCATCCACATTACACCAGGGACAGTGCTCCCTGTGAGGCCATATTGACCACACCAGGGCCTGTGCTGCTGGGTGATACATCCTCATTTCACCAGGGCCTGTGATACTGGCTGATGCCATCCACATTACACCAGGGCCAGTGGTGTTGGCTGAGGACAGTCACATTACACCAGGGCCTGTGGTGCTGGCCAATACCATCCACATTTCAACAAGGCAAGTGTTGTTGGTTAAGACCATTCACATTACACCAGGGTGTGTGGTCCTGACCAATACCATCCATGTTTCACCAGGGACAGTGTTGTTAGATGAGGCCATCCACATTACAACAGGGCCTGTGCTACTGGCTGAGGACATTTACATTTCACCAGGGCCTGTGGTGATGGCTGAGGCCAACTACATTTCACCAGGGCCTGTGGTCATGGCTGAGGCCATCCACATTACACCAGGGCCAGTGGTGCTGGCCAATATCAACCACATTTCACCAGGGCCACTGTTGTTGGCTGAGGCCATTCGCATTACATCATGGTCTTTGATGCCGGCTTCTACCATTCACATTACACCAGGGCCCGTGGTGCTGGCCAATACCATCCACATTACACCAGGGCCAGTGGTGTTGGCGGGGGATATGCACATTACGCCAGGGCCTGTGGTGCTGGCCAATACCATCCACATTTCACCAGAAAAAGTGTTGTTGGCTGAGGCCATCCACATTACACCAGGGCCAGTGGTGTTGGCTGAGGACATTCACATTACACCAGGGCCTGTGCTGCTGGCCAATACCATCCACATTTCACCAGGGACAGTGTTGTTAGATGAGGCCATCCACATTACAACAGGGCCTGTGCTACTGGCTGAGGACATTTACATTTCACCAGGGCCTGTGGTCATGGCTGAGGCCAACTACATTTCACCAGGGCCTGTGGTCATGGCTGATGCCATCCACATTACACCAGTTTCAGTGGTGTTGGCTGAGGACATTCACATTTCATCAGGGCCTGTGGTGCTGGCCAATACCATCCACATTTCACCAGAAAAAGTGTTGTTGGCTGAGGCCATCCACATTACACCAGGGACAGTGCTCCCTGTGAGGCCATATTTACCACACCAGGGCCTGTGCTGCTGGGTGATACATCCTCATTTCACCAGGGCCTGTGATACTGGCTGATGCCATCCACATTACACCAGGGCCAGTGGTGTTGGCTGAGGACAGTCACATTACACCAGGGCCTGTTCTGCTGGCCAATACCATCCACATTTCAACAGGGCAAGTGTTGTTGGCTAAGGCCATTCACATTACACCAGGGTGTGTGGTGCTGACCAATACCATCCACATTTCACCAGAAAAAGTGTTGTTGGCTGAGGGCATCCACATTACACCAGGGACAGTGCTCCCTGTGAGGCCATATTGACCACACCAGGGCCTGTGCTGCTGGGTGATACATCCTCATTTCACCAGGGCCTGTGATACTGGCTGATGCCATCCACATTACACCAGGGCCAGTGGTGTTGGCTGAGGACAGTCACATTACACCAGGGCCTGTGCTGCTGTCCAATACCATCCACATTTCAACAGGGCAAGTGTTGTTGGCCAATACCATCCACATTTCACCAGGGCAAGTGTTGTTGGCTAAGGCCATTCACATTACACCAGGGTGTGTGGTGCTGACCAATACCATCCATGTTTCACCAGGGACAGTGTTGTTAGATGAGGCCATCCACATTACAACAGGGCCTGTGCTACTGGCTGAGGACATTTACATTTCACCAGGGCCTGTGGTCATGGCTGAGGCCAACTACATTTCACCAGGGCCTGTGGTCATGGCTGAGGCCATCCACATTACACCAGGGCCAGTGGTGCTGGCCAATATCAACCACATTTCACCAGGGCCACTGTTGTTGGCTGAGGCCATTCACATTATATTACGGTCTTTGATGCCGGCTTCTACCATTCACATTACACCAGGGACAGTGCTTCCTGTGAGGCCATCTTAACCCCACCAGGGCCTCTGCTGCTCGTTGATGCCATCCACATTACACCTGGGCCTGGGGTGCTGACAGATATCATGCACATTTCACCAGGGCCAGTGGTGTTGGCTAAGGCCATTCACATTACACCAGGGTGTGTGGTGCTGACCAATACCATCCATATTTCACCAGGGACAGTGTTGTTAGATGAGGCCATCCACATTACAACAGGGCCTGTGCTACTGGCTGAGGACATTTACATTTCACCAGGGCCTGTGGTCATGGCTGAGGCCAACTACATTTCAAAAGGGCCTGTGGTGATGGCTGATGCCATCCACATTACACCAGGGCCAGTGGTGTTGGCTGAGGACATTCACATTACACCAGGGCCTGTGCTGCTGGCTGAGGACATTTACATTTCACCAGGGCCTGTGGTCATGGCTGAGGCCAACTACATTTCACCAGGGCCTGTGGTCATGGCTGAGGCCATTCGCATTACACCAGGGCCAGTGGTGCTGGCCAATATCAACCAGATTTCACCAGGGCCACTGTTGTTGGCTGAGGCCATTCGCATTACATCACGGTCTTTGATGCCGGCTTCTACCATTCACATTACACCAGGGCCTGTGGTGCTGGCCAATACCATCCACATTACACCAGGGCCAGTGGTGTTGGCTGAGGACATTCACATTACACCAGGACCTGTTCTGTTGGCCAATACCATCCACATTTCACCAGGGACAGTGTTGTTAGTTGAGGCCATCCACATTACAAGAGGGGCCTGTGCTACTGGCTGAGGACATTTACATTTCACCAGGGCCTGTGGTCATGGCTGAGGCCAACTACATTTCACCAGGGCCTGTGGTCATGGCTGAGGCCATCCACATTACACCAGGGCCTGTGGTGCTGGCCAATACCATCCACATTACACCAGGGCCAGTGGTGTTGGCTAAGGCCATTCACATTACGCCAGGGTGTGTGGTGCTGACCAATACCATCCATATTTCACCAGGGACAGTGTTGTTAGATGAGGCCATCCACATTACAACAGGGCCTGTGCTACTAGCTGAGGACATTTACATTTCACCAGGGCCTGTGGTCATGGCTGATGCCATCCACATTACACCAGGGCCAGTGGTGTTGGCTGAGGACATTCACATTTCACCAGGGCCTGTGGTGCTGGCCAATACCATCCACATTACACCAGGGCCAGCGGTGTTGGCTGGGGACATTCACATTACGCCAGGGCCTGTGGTGCTGGCCAATACCATCCACATTTCACCAGAAAAAAAGTGTTGGTGGCTGAGGCCATCCACATTACACCAGGGACAGTGCTCCCTGTGAGGCCATATTGACCACGCCAGGGCCTGTGATGCTGTGTGATACATCCTTATTTCACCAGGGCCTGTGATACTGGCTGATGCCATCCACATTACACCAGGGCCAGTGGTGTTGGCTGAGGACATTCACACTACACCAGGGCCTGTGCTGCTGGCCAATAGCATCCACATTTCACCAGGGACAGTGTTGTTAGATGAGGCCATCCACATTACAACAGGGCCTGTGCTACTGGCTGAGGACAATTACATTTCACCAGGGCCTGTGGTCATGGCTGAGGCCAACTACATTTCACCAGGGCCTGTGATCATGGCTGATGCCATCCACATTACACCAGTTTCAGTGGTGTTGGCTGAGGACATTCACATTTCATCAGGGCCTGTGGTGCTGGCCAGTACCATCCACATTTCACCAGAAAAAGTGTTGTTGGCTGAGGTCATCCACATTACACCAGGGACAGTGCTCCCTTTGAGGCCATATTGACCACACCAGGGCCTGTGATGCTGGGTGATACATCCTCATTTCACCAGGGCCTTTGATACTGGCTGATGCCATCCACATTACACCAGGGCCAGTGGTGTTGGCTGAGGACAGTCACATTACACCAGGGCCTGTTCTGCTGGCCAATACCATCCACATTTCAACAGGGCAAGTGTTGTTGGCTAAGGCCATTCACATTACACCAGGGTGTGTGGTGCTGACCAATACCATCCATGTTTCACCAGGGACAGTGTTGTTAGATGAGGCCATCCACATTACAACAGGGCTTGTGCTACTGGCTGAGGACATTTACATTTCACCAGGGCCTGTGGTCATGGCTGAGGCCAACTACATTACACCAGGGCCAGTGGTGCTGGCCAATATCAACCACATTTCACCAGGGCCACTGTTGTTGGCTGAGGCCATTCACATTACATCACGGTCTTTGATGCCGGCTTCTACCATTCACATTACACCAGGGACAGTGCTTCCTGTGAGGCTATCTTCACCCCACCAGGGCCTCTGCTGCTCGTTGATGCCATCGACATTACACCTGGGCCTGGGGTGCTGACAGATATCATGCACATTTCACCAGGGCCAGTGGTGTTGGCTAAGGCCATTCACATTACACCAAGATGTGTGGTGCTGACCAATACCATCCATATTTCACCAGGGACAGTGTTGTTAGATGAGGCCATCCACATTACACCAGGGCCTGTGCTACTGGCTGAGGACATTTACATTTGACCAGGGCCTGTGGTCATGGCCGAGGCCAACTACATTTCACCAGGGCCTGTGGTCATGGCTGATGCCATCCACATTACACCAGGGCCAGTGGTGTTGGCTGAGGACATTCACATTTCACCAGGGCCTGTGGTGCTGGCCAATACCATCCACATTACACCAGGGCCAGTGTTGTTGGCTGGGGACATTCACATTACGCCAGGGCCTGTGGTGCTGGCCAATACCATCCACATTTCACCAGAAAAAGTGTTGTTGGCTGAGGCCATCCACATTACACCAGGGACAGTGCTCCCTGTGAGGCCATATTGACCACACCAGGGCCTGTGCTGCTGGGTGATACATCCTCATTTCACCAGGGCCTGTGATACTGGCTGATGCCATCCACATTACACCAGGGCCAGTGGTGTTGGCTGAGGACAGTCACATTACACCAGGGCCTGTTCTGCTGGCCAATACCATCCACATTTCAACAGGGCAAGTGTTGTTGGTTAAGGCCATTCACATTACACCAGGGTGTGTGGTGCTGACCAATACCATCCATGTTTCACCAGGGACAGTGTTGTTAGATGAGGCCATCCACATTACAACAGGGCCTGTGCTACTGGCTGAGGACATTTACATTTCACCAGGGCCTGTGGTCATGGCTGAGGCCAACTACATTTCACCAGGGCCTGTGGTCATGGCTGAGGCCATCCACATTACACCAGGGCCAGTGGTGCTGGCCAATATCAACCACATTTCACCAGGGCCACTGTTGTTGGCTGAGGCCATTCACATTATATCACGGTCTTTGATGCCGGCTTCTACCATTCACATTACACCAGGGACAGTGCTTCCTGTGAGGCCATCTTCACCCCACCAGGGCCTCTGCTGCTCGTTGATGCCATCCACATTACACCTGGGCCTGGGGTGCTGACAGATATCATGCACATTTCACCAGGGCCAGTGGTGTTGGCTAAGGCCATTCACATTAAACCAGGGTGTGTGGTGCTGACCAATACCATCCATATTTCACCAGGGACAGTGTTGTTAGATGAGGCCATCCACATTACAACAGGGCCTGTGCTACTGGCTGAGGACATTTACATTTCACCAGGGCCTGTGGTCATGGCTGAGGCCAACTACATTTCAACAGGGCCTGTGGTCATGGCTGATGCCATCCAACTTACACCAGGGCCAGTGGTGTTGGCTTAGGACATTCACATTTCACCAGGGCCTGTGGTGCTGGCCAATACCATCCACATTTCACCAGAAAAAGTGTTGTTGGCTGAGGCCATCCACATTACACCAGGGACAGTGCTCCCTGTGAGGCCATATTGACCACACCAGGGCCTGTGCTGCTGGGTGATACATCCTCATTTCACCAGGGCCTGTGGTGTTGGCTGAGGACATTCACATTACACCAGGGCCTGTGCTGCTGGCTGAGGACATTTACATTTCACCAGGGCCTGTGGTCATGGCTGAGGCCAAGTACATTTCAACAGGGCCTGTGGTCATGGCTGATGCCATCCACATTACACCAGGTTCAGTGGTGTTGGCTGAGGACATTCACATTTCATCAGGGCCTTTGGTGCTGGCCAATACCATCCACATTTCACCAGAAAAAGTGTTTTTGGCTGAGGCCATCCACATTACATCAGGGACAATGCTCCCTGTGAGGCCATATTGACCACACCAGGGCCTGTGCTGCTGGGTGATACATCCTCATTTCACCAGGGCCTGTGATACTGGCTGATGCCATCCACATTACACCAGGGCCAGTGGTGTTGGATGAGGACATTCACATTACACCAGGGCCTGTGCTGCTGGCCAATACCATCCACATTTCACCAGGGCAAGTGTTGTTGGCTAAGGCCATTCACATTACACCAGGGTGTGTGGTGATGACCAATACCATCCATATTTCACCAGGGACAGTGTTGTTAGATGAGGCCATCCACATTACAACAGGGCCTGTGCTACTGGCTGAGGCCATCCACATTTAACCAGGGACAGTGCTCCCTGTGAGGCCATATTGACCACGCCAGGGCCTGTGCTGCTGTGTGATACATCCTCATTTCACCAGGGCCTGTGATGCTGGCTGATGCCATCAACATTACACCAGGGCCAGTCGTGTTGGCTGAGGACATTCACATTACACCAGGGCCTGTGGTGCTGGCCAATACCATCCACATTTCAACAAGGCAAGTGTTGTTGGTTAAGGCCATTCACATTACACCAGGGTGTGTGGTGCTGACCAATACCATCCATATTTCACCAGGGAAAGTGTTGTTAGATGAGGCCATCCACATTACAAAAGGGCCTGTGCTACTGGCTGAGGACATTTACATTTCATCAGGGCCTGTGGTCATGGCTGAGGCCAACTACATTTCACCAGGGCCTGTGGTCATGGCTGATGCCATCCAAATTACACCAGGGCCAGTGGTGCTGGCCAATATCAACCACATTTCACCATGGACACTGTTGTTGGCTGAGGCCATTAACATTACATCACCGTCTGTGATGCCGGCTCCTACCATCCACATTACACCAGGGACAGTGCTTCCTGTGAGGCCATCTTCACCCCACCAGGGCCTCTGCTGGTCGTTGATGCCATCCACATTACACCTGGGCCTGGGGTGCTGACAGATATCATGCACATTTCACCAGGGCCAGTGTTGTTGGCTAAGGCCATTCACATTACACCAAGGTGTGTGGTGCTGACCAATACCAGCCATATTTCACCAGGGACAGTGTTGTTAGATGAGGCCATCCACATTACAACAGGGCCTGTGCTACTGGCTGAGGACATTTACATTTCACCAGGGCCTGTGGTCATGGCTGAGGCCAACTACATTTCACCAGGGCCTGTGGTCATAGCTGATGCCATCCACATTACACCAGGGCCAGTGGTGTTGGCTGAGGACATTCACATTTCACCTGGGCCTGTGGTGCTAGCCAATACCATGCACATTACACCAGGGCCAGTGGTGTTGGCTGGGGACATGCGCATTACGACAGGGCCTGTGGTGCTGGCCAATACCATCCACATTTCACCAGAAAAAGTGTTGTTGGCTGAGGCCATCCACATTACACCAGGGACAGTGCTCCCTGTGAGGCCATATTGACCACACCAGGGCCTGTGCTGCTGGGTGATACATCCTCATTTCACCAGGGCCTGTGATACTGGCTGATGCCATCCACATTACACCAGGGCCAGTGGTGTTGGCTGAGGACAGTCACATTACACCAGGGCCTGTGGTGCTGGCCAATACCATCCACATTTCACCAGGGCAAGTGTTGTTGGTTAAGACCATTCACATTACACCAGGGTGTGTGGTGCTGACCAATACCATCCATATTTCACCAGGGACAGTGTTGTTAGATGAGGCCATCCACATTACAACAGGGCCTGTGCTACTGGCTGAGGACATTTACATTTCACCAGGGCCTGTGGTCATGGCTGAGGCCAACTACATTTCACCAGGGCCTGTGGTCATGGCTGAGGCCATTCGCATTACACCAGGGCCAGTGGTGCTGGCCAATATCAACCAGATTTCACCAGGGCCACTGTTGTTGGCTGAGGCCATTCGCATTACATCACGGTCTTTGATGCCGGCTTCTACCATTCACATTACACCAGGGCCTGTGGTGCTGGCCAATACCATCCACATTACACCAGGGCCAGTGGTGTTGGCTGAGGACATTCACATTACACCAGGACCTGTGCTGTTGGCCAATACCATCCACATTTCACCAGGGACAGTGTTGTTAGTTGAGGCCATCCACATTACAAGAGGGGCCTGTGCTACTGGCTGAGGACATTTACATTTCACCAGGGCCTGTGGTCATGGCTGAGGCCAACTACATTTCACCAGGGCCTGTGGTCATGGCTGATGCCATCCACATTACACCAGGTTCAGTGGTGTTGGCTGAGGACATTCACATTTCATCAGGGCCTTTGGTGCTGGCCAATACCATCCACATTTCACCAGAAAAAGTGTTGTTGGCTGAGGCCATCCACATTACACCAGGGACAATGCTCCCTGTGAGGGCACATTGACCACACCAGGGACTGTGCTGCTGGGTGATACATCCTCATTTCACCAGGGCCTGTGATACTGGCTGATGCCATCCACATTACACCAGGGCCAGTGGTGTTGGCTGAGGACATTCACATTACACCAGGGCCTGTGCTGCTGGCCAATACCATCCACATTTCACCAGGGCAAGTGTTGTTGGCTAAGGCCATTCACATTACACCAGGGTGTGTGGTGCTGACCAATACCATCCATATTTCACCAGGGACAGTGTTGTTAGATGAGACCATCCACATTACAACAGGGCCTGTGCTACTGGCTGAGGCCATCCACATTACACCAGGGACAGTGCTCTCTGTGAGGCCATATTGACCACGCCAGGGCCTGTGATGCTGTGTGATACATCCTTATTTCACCAGGGCCTGTGATACTGGCTGATGCCATCCACATTACACCAGGGCCAGCGGTGTTGGCTGAGGACATTCACACTACACCAGGGCCTGTGCTGCTGGCCAATACCATCCACATTTCACCAGGGACAGTGGTGTTGGCTGAGGACATTCACATTTCACCTGGGCCTGTGGTGCTGGCCAATACCATCCACATTACACCAGTTTCAGTGGTGTTGGCTGGGGACATGCACATTACGACAATGCCTGTGGTGCTGGCCAATACCATCCACATTTCACCAGAAAAAGTGTTGTTGGCTGAGGCCATCCACATTACACCAGGGACAGTGCTCCCTGTGAGGCCATATTGACCACACCAGGGCCTGTGCTGCTGGGTGATACATCCTCATTTCACCAGGGCCTGTGATACTGGCTGATGCCATCCACATTACACCAGGGCCAGTGGTGTTGGCTGAGGACAGTCACATTACACCAGGGCCTGTGGTGCTGGCCAATACCATCCACATTTCAACAAGGCAAGTGTTGTTGGTTAAGACCATTCACATTACACCAGGGTGTGTGGTGCTGACCAATACCATCCATGTTTCACCAGGGACAGTGTTGTTAGATGAGGCCATCCACATTACAACAGGGCCTGTGCTACTGGCTGAGGACATTTACATTTCACCAGGGCCTGTGGTCATGGCTGAGGCCAACTACATTTCACCAGGGCCTGTGGTCATGGCTGAGGCCATCCACATTACACCAGGGCCAGTGGTGCTGGCCAATATCAACCACATTTCACCAGGGCCACTGTTGTTGGCTGAGGCCATTCGCATTACATCATGGTCTTTGATGCCGGCTTCTACCATTCACATTACACCAGGGCCTGTGGTGCTGGCCAATACCATCCACATTACACCAGGGCCAGTGGTGTTGGCGGGGGATATGGACATTACGCCAGGGCCTGTGGCGCTGGCCAATACCATCCACATTTCACCAGAAAAAGTGTTGTTGGCTGAGGCCATCCACATTACAACAGGGCCAGTGGTGTTGGCTGAGGACATTCATATTACACCAGGGCCTGTGCTGCTGGCCAATACCATCCACATTTCACCAGGGACAGTGTTGTTAGATGAGGCCATCCACATTACAACAGGGCCTTTGCTACTGGCTGAGGACATTTACATTTCACCAGGGACTGTGGTCATGGCTGAGTTCAACTACATTTCACCAGGGCCTGTGGTCATGGCTGATGCCATCCACATTACACCAGGGCCTGTGGTGCTGGCCAATATCAACCACATTTCACCAGGGCCACTGTTGTTGGCTGAGGCCATTCACATTACATCACGGTCTTTGATGCCGGCTTCTACCATTCACATTACACCAGGGACAGTGCTTCCTGTGAGGCCATCTTCACCCCACCAGGGCCTCTGCTGCTCGTTGATGCCATCGACATTACACCTGGGCCTCGGGTGCTGACAGATATCATGCACATTTCACCAGGGCCAGTGGTGTTGGCTAAGGCCATTCACATTACACCAAGATGTGTGGTGCTGACCAATACGATCCATATTTCACCAGGGACAGTGTTTTTAGATGAGGCCATCCACATTACAACAGGGCCTGTGCTACTGGCTGAGGACATTTACATTTCACCAGGGCTTGTGGTCATGGCTGAGGCCAACTACATTTCACCAGGGCCTGTGGTCATAGCTGATGCCATCCACATTACACCAGGGCCAGTGGTGTTGGCTAAGGCCATTCACATTACGCCTGGGTGTGTGGTGCTGACCAATACCATCCATATTTCACCAGGGACAGTGTTGTTAGATGAGGCCATCCACATTACAACAGGGCCTGTGCTACTGGCTGAGGACATTTACATTTCACCAGGGCCTGTGGTCATGGCTGATGCCATCCACATTACACCAGGGCCAGTGGTGCTGGCCAATATCAACCACATTTCACCAGGGCCACTGTTGTTGGCTGAGGCCATTCACATTACATCACGGTCTTTGATGCCGGCTTCTACCATCCACATTACACCAGGGACAGTGCTTCCTGTGAGGCCATCTTCACCCCACCAGGGCCTCTGCTGCTCGTTGATGCCATCCACATTACACCTGGGCCTGGGGTGCTGACAGATATCATGCACATTTCACCAGGGCCAGTGGTGTTGGCTAAGGCCATTCACATTACACCAAGATGTGTGGTGCTGACCAATACCATCCATATTTCACCAGGGACAGTGTTGTTAGATGAGGCCATCCACATTACAACAGGGCCTGTGCTACTGGCTGAGGACATTTACATTTCACCAGGGCCTGTGGTCATGGCTGAGGCCAACTACATTTCACCAGGGCCTGTGGTCATGGCTGATGCCATCCACATTACACCAGGGCCTGTGGTGCTGGCCAATATCAACCACATTTCACCAGGGCCACTGTTGTTGGCTGAGGCCATTCACATTACATCACGGTCTTTGATGCCGGCTTCTACCATTCCCATTAGACCAGGGACAGTGCTTCCTGTGAGGCCATCTTCACCCCACCAGGGCCTCTGCTGCTCGTTGATGCCATCCACATTACACCTGGGCCTGGGGTGCTGACAGATATCATGCACATTTCACCAGGGCCAGTGGTGTTGGCTAAGGCCATTCACATTACACCAAGGTGTGTGGTGCTGACCAATACCATCCATATTTCACCAGGGACAGTGTTGTTAGATGAGGCCATCCACATTACAACAGGGCCTGTGCTACTGGCTGAGGACATTTACATTTCACCAGGGCCTGTGGTCATGGGTGAGGCCACCTACATTTCACCAGGGCCTGTGGTCATGGCTGATGCCATCCACATTACACCAGGGCCAGTGGTGTTGGCTGAGGACATTCACATTTCACCAGGGCCTGTGGTGCTGGCCAATACCATCCACATTACACCAGGGCCAGTGGTGTTGGCTAAGGCCATTCACATTACGCCAGGGTGTGTGGTGCTGACCAATACCATCCATATTTCACCAGGGACAGTGTTGTTAGATGAGGCCATCCACATTACAACAGGGCCTGTGCTACTGGCTGAGGACATTCACATTTCACCAGGGCCTGTGGTCATGGCTGATGCCATCCACATTACACCAGGGCCAGTGGTGTTGGCTGAGGACATTCACATTTCACCAGGGCCTGTGGTGCTGGCCAATACCATCCACATTACACCAGGGCCAGTGGTGTTGGCTGGGGACATTCACATTACGCCAGGGCCTGTGGTGCTGGCCAATACCATCCACATTTCACCAGAAAAAAAGTGTTGTTGGCTGAGGCCATCCACATTACACCAGGGACAGTGCTCCCTGTGAGGCCATATTGACCACGCCAGGGCCTGTGATGCTGTGTGATACATCCTTATTTCACCAGGGCCTGTGATACTGGCTGATGCCATCCACATTACACCAGGGCCAGTGGTGTTGGCTGAGGACATTCACACTACACCAGGGCCTGTGCTGCTGGCCAATAGCATCCACATTTCACCAGGGACAGTGTTGTTAGATGAGGCCATCCACATTACAACAGGGCCTGTGCTACTGGCTGAGGACATTTACATTTCACCAGGGCCTGTGGTCATGGCTGAGGCCAACTACATTTCACCAGGGCCTGTGGTCATGGCTGATGCCATCCACATTACACCAGGGCCAGTGGTGTTGGCTGAGGACATTCACATTTCATCAGGGCCTGTGGTGCTGGCCAGTACCATCCACATTTCACCAGAAAAAGTGTTGTTGGCTGAGGTCATCCACATTACACCAGGGACAGTGCTCCCTTTGAGGCCATATTGACCACACCAGGGCCTGTGCTGCTGGGTGATACATCCTCATTTCACCAGGGCCTTTGATACTGGCTGATGCCATCCACATTACACCAGGGCCAGTGGTGTTGGCTGAGGACAGTCACATTACACCAGGGCCTGTTCTGCTGGCCAATACCATCCACATTTCAACAGGGCAAGTGTTGTTGGCTAAGGCCATTCACATTACACCAGGGTGTGTGGTGCTGACCAATACCATCCATGTTTCACCAGGGACAGTGTTGTTAGATGAGAACCATCCACATTACAACAGGGCCTGTGCTACTCGCTGAGGACATTTACATTTCACCAGGGCCTGTGGTCATGGCTGAGGCCAACTACATTACACCAGGGCCAGTGGTGCTGGCCAATATCAGCCACATTTCACCAGGGCCACTGTTGTTGGCTGAGGCCATTCACATTACATCACGGTCTTTGATGCCGGCTTCTACCATTCACATTACACCAGGGACAGTGCTTCCTGTGAGGCCATCTTCACCCCACCAGGGCCTCTGCTGCTTGTTGATGCCATCGACATTACACCTGGGCCTGGGGTGCTGACAGATATCATGCACATTTCACCAGGGCCAGTGGTGTTGGCTAAGGCCATTCACATTACACCAAGATGTGTGGTGCTGACCAATACCATCCATATTTCACCAGGGACAGTGTTGTTAGATGAGGCCATCCACATTACAACAGGGCCTGTGCTACTGGCTGAGGACATTTACATTTCACCAGGGCCTGTGGTCATGGCTGAGGCCAACTACATTTCACCAGGGCCTGTGGTGCTGGCCAATACCATCCACATTACACCAGGGCCAGTGGTGTTGGCTAAGGCCATTCACATTACGCCAGGGTGTGTGGTGCTGACCAATACCATCCATATTTCACCAGGGACAGTGTTGTTAGATGAGGCCATCCACATTACAACAGGGCCTGTGCTACTGGCTGAGGACATTCACATTTCACCAGGGCCTGTGGTCATGGCTGATGCCATCCACATTACACCAGGGCCTGTGCTACTGGCTGAGGACATTTACATTTCACCAGGGCCTGTGGTCATGGGTGAGGCCACCTACATTTCACCAGGGCCTGTGGTCATGGCTGATGCCATCCACATTACACCAAGGTGTGTGGTGCTGACCAATACCATCCATATTTCACCAGGGACAGTGTTGTTAGATGAGGCCATCCACATTACAACAGGGCCTGTGCTACTGGCTGAGGACATTTACATTTCACCAGGGCCTGTGGTCATGGGTGAGGCCACCTACATTTCACCAGGGCCTGTGGTCATGGCTGATGCCATCCACATTACACCAGGGCCAGTGGTGTTGGCTGAGGACATTCACATTTCACCAGGGCCTGTGGTGCTGGCCAATACCATCCACATTACACCAGGGCCAGTGGTGTTGGCTAAGGCCATTCACATTACGCCAGGGTGTGTGGTGCTGACCAATACCATCCATATTTCACCAGGGACAGTGTTGTTAGATGAGGCCATCCACATTACAACAGGGCCTGTGCTACTGGCTGAGGACATTCACATTTCACCAGGGCCTGTGGTCATGGCTGATGCCATCCACATTACACCAGGGCCAGTGGTGTTGGCTGAGGACATTCACATTTCACCAGGGCCTGTGGTGCTGGCCAATACCATCCACATTTCACCAGAAAAAGTGCTGTTGGCTGAGGCCATCCACATTACATCAGGGACAGTGCTCCCTGTGAGGCCATATTGACCACACCAGGGCCTGTGCTGCTGGGTGATACATCCTCATTTCACCAGGGCCTGTGATACTGGCTGATGCCATCCACATTACACCAGGGCCAGTGGTGTTGGCTGAGGACAGTCACATTACACCAGGGCCTGTGGTGCTGGCCAATACCATCCACATTTCAACAAGGCAAGTGTTGTTGGTTAAGACCATTCACATTACACCAGGGTGTGTGGTGCTGACCAATACCATCCATGTTTCACCAGGGACAGTGTTGTTAGATGAGGCCATCCACATTACAACAGGGCCTGTGCTACTGGCTGAGGACATTTACATTTCACCAGGGCCTGTGGTCATGGCTGAGGCCAACTACATTTCACCAGGGCCTGTGGTCATGGCTGAGGCCATCCACATTACACCGGGGCCAGTGGTGCTGGCCAATATCAACCACATTTCACCAAGGTCACTGTTGTTGGCTGAGGCCATTCGCATTACATCACGGTCTTTGATGCCGGCTTCTACCATTCACATTACACCAGGGCCTGTGGTGCTGGCCAATACCATCCACATTACACCAGGGCCAGTGGTGTTGGCGGGGGATATGCACATTACGCCAGGGCCTGTGGTGCTGGCCAATACCATCCACATTTCACCAGAAAAAGTTTTGTTGGCTGAGGCCATCCACATTACACCAGGGCCAGTGGTGTTGGCTGAGGACATTCACATTACACCAGGGCCTGTGGTGCTGGCCAATACCATCCACATTTCACCAGAAAAAGTGTTGTTGGCTGAGGCCATCCACATTACACCAGGGACAGTGCTCCCTGTGAGGCCATATTGACCACACCAGGGCCTGTGCTGCTGGGTGATACATCCTCATTTCACCAGGGCCTGTGATACTGGCTGATGCCATCCACATTACACCAGGGCCAGTGGTGTTGGCTGAGGACATTCACATTACACCAGGGCCTGTTCTGCTGGCCAATACCATCCACATTTCAACAGGGCAAGTGTTGTTGGCTAAGGCCATTCACATTACACCAGGGTGTGTGGTGCTGACCAATACCATCCATGTTTCACCAGGGACAGTGTTGTTAGATGAGGCCATCCACATTACAACAGGGCCTGTGCTACTGGCTGAGGACATTTACATTTCACCAGGGCCTGTGGTCATGGCTGAGGCCAACTACATTTCACCAGGGCCTGTGGTCATGGCTGATGCCATCCACATTACACCAGGGCCTGTGGTGCTGGCCAATATCAACCACATTTCACCAGGGCCACTGTTGTTGGCTGAGGCCATTCACATTACATCACGGTCTTTGATGCCGGCTTCTACCATTCACATTACACCAGGGACAGTGCTTCCTGTGAGGCCATCTTCACCCCACCAGGGCCTCTGCTGCTCGTTGATGCCATCGACATTACACCTGGGCCTGGGGTGCTGACAGATATCATGCACATTTCACCAGGGCCAGTGGTGTTGGCTAAGGCCATTCACATTACACCAAGGTGTGTGGTGCTGACCAATACCATCCATATTTCACCAGGGACAGTGTTGTTAGATGAGGCCATCCACATTACAACAGGGCCTGTGCTACTGCCTGAGGACATTTACATTTCACCACGGCCTGTGGTCATGGGTGAGGCCAACTACATTTCACCAGGGCCTGTGGTCATGGCTAATGCCATCCACATTACACCAGGGCCAGTGGTGTTGGCTGAGGACATTCACATTTCAAGAGGGCCTGTGGTGCTGGCCAATACCATCCACATTACACCAGGGCCAGTGGTGTTGGCTGGGGATATGCACATTACGCCAGGGCCTGTGGTGCTGGCCAATACCATCCACATTTCACCAGAGAAAGTGTTGTTGGCTGAGGCCATCCACATTACAACAGGGCCTGTGCTACTGGCTGAGGACATTTACATTTCACCAGGGCCTGTGGTCATGGCTGAGGCCAACTACATTTCACCAGGGCCTGTGGTCATGGCTGATGCCATCCACATTACACCAGTTTCAGTGGTGTTGGCTGAGGACATTCACATTTCATCAGGGCCTGTGGTGCTGGCCAATACCATCCACATTTCACCAGAAAAAGTGTTGTTGGCTGAGGTCATCCACATTACACCAGGGACAGTGCTCCCTTTGAGGCCATATTGACCACACCAGGGCCTGTGCTGCTGGGTGATACATCCTCATTTCACCAGGGCCTTTGATACTGGCTGATGCCATCCACATTACACCAGGGCCAGTGGTGTTGGCTGAGGACAGTCACATTACACCAGGGTGTGTGGTGCTGACCAATACCATCCATGTTTCACCAGGGACAGTGTTGTTAGATGAGGCCATCCACATTACAACAGGGCCTGTGCTACTGGCTGAGGACATTTACATTTCACCAGGGCCTGTGGTCATGGCTGAGGCCAACTACATTTCACCAGGGCCTGTGGTCATGGCTGATGCCATCCACATTACACCAGTTTCAGTGGTGTTGGCTGAGGACATTCACATTTCATCAGGGCCTTTGGTGCTGGCCAATACCATCCACATTTCACCAGAAAAAGTGTTGTTGGCTGAGGCCATCCACATTACACCAGGGACAATGCTCCCCGTGAGGCTATATTGACCACACCAGGGCCTGTGCTGCTGGGTGATACATCCTCATTTCACCAGGGCCTGTGATACTGGCTGATGCCATCCACATTACACCAGGGCCAGTGGTGTTGGCTGAGGACATTCACATTACACCAGGGCCTGTGCTGCTGGCCAATACCATCCACATTTCACCAGGGCAAGTGTTGTTGGCTAAGGCCATTCACATTACACCAGGGTGTGTGGTGCTGACCAATACCATCCATATTTCACCAGGGACAGTGTTGTTAGATGAGGCCATCCACATTACAACAGGGCCTGTGCTACTGGCTGAGGACATTTACATTTCACCAGGGCCTGTGGTCATGGCTGAGGCCAACTACATTTCACCAGGGCCTGTGGTCATGGCTGAGGCCATTCGCATTACACCAGGGCCAGTGGTGCTGGCCAATATCAACCAGATTTCACCAGGGCCACTGTTGTTGGCTGAGGCCATTCGCATTACATCACGGTCTTTGATGCCGGCTTCTACCATTCACATTACACCAGGGCCTGTGGTGCTGGCCAATACCATCCACATTACACCAGGGCCAGTGGTGTTGGCTGAGGACATTCACATTACACCAGGACCTGTGCTGTTGGCCAATACCATCCACATTTCACCAGGGACAGTGTTGTTAGTTGAGGCCATCCACATTACAAGAGGGGCCTGTGCTACTGGCTGAGGACATTTACATTTCACCAGGGCCTGTGGTCATGGCTGAGGCCAACTACATTTCACCAGGGCCTGTGGTCATGGCTGATGCCATCCACATTACACCAGGTTCAGTGGTGTTGGCTGAGGACATTCACATTTCATCAGGGCCTTTGGTGCTGGCCAATACCATCCACATTTCACCAGAAAAAGTGTTGTTGGCTGAGGCCATCCACATTACACCAGGGACAATGCTCCCTGTGAGGGCACATTGACCACACCAGGGACTGTGCTGCTGGGTGATACATCCTCATTTCACCAGGGCCTGTGATACTGGCTGATGCCATCCACATTACACCAGGGCCAGTGGTGTTGGCTGAGGACATTCACATTACACCAGGGCCTGTGCTGCTGGCCAATACCATCCACATTTCACCAGGGCAAGTGTTGTTGGCTAAGGCCATTCACATTACACCAGGGTGTGTGGTGCTGACCAATACCATCCATATTTCACCAGGGACAGTGTTGTTAGATGAGACCATCCACATTACAACAGGGCCTGTGCTACTGGCTGAGGCCATCCACATTACACCAGGGACAGTGCTCTCTGTGAGGCCATATTGACCACGCCAGGGCCTGTGATGCTGTGTGATACATCCTTATTTCACCAGGGCCTGTGATACTGGCTGATGCCATCCACATTACACCAGGGCCAGCGGTGTTGGCTGAGGACATTCACACTACACCAGGGCCTGTGCTGCTGGCCAATACCATCCACATTTCACCAGGGACAGTGGTGTTGGCTGAGGACATTCACATTTCACCTGGGCCTGTGGTGCTGGCCAATACCATCCACATTACACCAGTTTCAGTGGTGTTGGCTGGGGACATGCACATTACGACAATGCCTGTGGTGCTGGCCAATACCATCCACATTTCACCAGAAAAAGTGTTGTTGGCTGAGGCCATCCACATTACACCAGGGACAGTGCTCCCTGTGAGGCCATATTGACCACACCAGGGCCTGTGCTGCTGGGTGATACATCCTCATTTCACCAGGGCCTGTGATACTGGCTGATGCCATCCACATTACACCAGGGCCAGTGGTGTTGGCTGAGGACAGTCACATTACACCAGGGCCTGTGGTGCTGGCCAATACCATCCACATTTCAACAAGGCAAGTGTTGTTGGTTAAGACCATTCACATTACACCAGGGTGTGTGGTGCTGACCAATACCATCCATGTTTCACCAGGGACAGTGTTGTTAGATGAGGCCATCCACATTACAACAGGGCCTGTGCTACTGGCTGAGGACATTTACATTTCACCAGGGCCTGTGGTCATGGCTGAGGCCAACTACATTTCACCAGGGCCTGTGGTCATGGCTGAGGCCATCCACATTACACCAGGGCCAGTGGTGCTGGCCAATATCAACCACATTTCACCAGGGCCACTGTTGTTGGCTGAGGCCATTCGCATTACATCATGGTCTTTGATGCCGGCTTCTACCATTCACATTACACCAGGGCCTGTGGTGCTGGCCAATACCATCCACATTACACCAGGGCCAGTGGTGTTGGCGGGGGATATGGACATTACGCCAGGGCCTGTGGCGCTGGCCAATACCATCCACATTTCACCAGAAAAAGTGTTGTTGGCTGAGGCCATCCACATTACACCAGGGCCAGTGGTGTTGGCTGAGGACATTCATATTACACCAGGGCCTGTGCTGCTGGCCAATACCATCCACATTTCACCAGGGACAGTGTTGTTAGATGAGGCCATCCACATTACAACAGGGCCTTTGCTACTGGCTGAGGACATTTACATTTCACCAGGGACTGTGGTCATGGCTGAGTTCAACTACATTTCACCAGGGCCTGTGGTCATGGCTGATGCCATCCACATTACACCAGGGCCTGTGGTGCTGGCCAATATCAACCACATTTCACCAGGGCCACTGTTGTTGGCTGAGGCCATTCACATTACATCACGGTCTTTGATGCCGGCTTCTACCATTCACATTACACCAGGGACAGTGCTTCCTGTGAGGCCATCTTCACCCCACCAGGGCCTCTGCTGCTCGTTGATGCCATCGACATTACACCTGGGCCTCGGGTGCTGACAGATATCATGCACATTTCACCAGGGCCAGTGGTGTTGGCTAAGGCCATTCACATTACACCAAGATGTGTGGTGCTGACCAATACGATCCATATTTCACCAGGGACAGTGTTTTTAGATGAGGCCATCCACATTACAACAGGGCCTGTGCTACTGGCTGAGGACATTTACATTTCACCAGGGCTTGTGGTCATGGCTGAGGCCAACTACATTTCACCAGGGCCTGTGGTCATAGCTGATGCCATCCACATTACACCAGGGCCAGTGGTGTTGGCTAAGGCCATTCACATTACGCCTGGGTGTGTGGTGCTGACCAATACCATCCATATTTCACCAGGGACAGTGTTGTTAGATGAGGCCATCCACATTACAACAGGGCCTGTGCTACTGGCTGAGGACATTTACATTTCACCAGGGCCTGTGGTCATGGCTGATGCCATCCACATTACACCAGGGCCAGTGGTGCTGGCCAATATCAACCACATTTCACCAGGGCCACTGTTGTTGGCTGAGGCCATTCACATTACATCACGGTCTTTGATGCCGGCTTCTACCATCCACATTACACCAGGGACAGTGCTTCCTGTGAGGCCATCTTCACCCCACCAGGGCCTCTGCTGCTCGTTGATGCCATCCACATTACACCTGGGCCTGGGGTGCTGACAGATATCATGCACATTTCACCAGGGCCAGTGGTGTTGGCTAAGGCCATTCACATTACACCAAGATGTGTGGTGCTGACCAATACCATCCATATTTCACCAGGGACAGTGTTGTTAGATGAGGCCATCCACATTACAACAGGGCCTGTGCTACTGGCTGAGGACATTTACATTTCACCAGGGCCTGTGGTCATGGCTGAGGCCAACTACATTTCACCAGGGCCTGTGGTCATGGCTGATGCCATCCACATTACACCAGGGCCTGTGGTGCTGGCCAATATCAACCACATTTCACCAGGGCCACTGTTGTTGGCTGAGGCCATTCACATTACATCACGGTCTTTGATGCCGGCTTCTACCATTCCCATTAGACCAGGGACAGTGCTTCCTGTGAGGCCATCTTCACCCCACCAGGGCCTCTGCTGCTCGTTGATGCCATCCACATTACACCTGGGCCTGGGGTGCTGACAGATATCATGCACATTTCACCAGGGCCAGTGGTGTTGGCTAAGGCCATTCACATTACACCAAGGTGTGTGGTGCTGACCAATACCATCCATATTTCACCAGGGACAGTGTTGTTAGATGAGGCCATCCACATTACAACAGGGCCTGTGCTACTGGCTGAGGACATTTACATTTCACCAGGGCCTGTGGTCATGGGTGAGGCCACCTACATTTCACCAGGGCCTGTGGTCATGGCTGATGCCATCCACATTACACCAGGGCCAGTGGTGTTGGCTGAGGACATTCACATTTCACCAGGGCCTGTGGTGCTGGCCAATACCATCCACATTACACCAGGGCCAGTGGTGTTGGCTAAGGCCATTCACATTACGCCAGGGTGTGTGGTGCTGACCAATACCATCCATATTTCACCAGGGACAGTGTTGTTAGATGAGGCCATCCACATTACAACAGGGCCTGTGCTACTGGCTGAGGACATTCACATTTCACCAGGGCCTGTGGTCATGGCTGATGCCATCCACATTACACCAGGGCCAGTGGTGTTGGCTGAGGACATTCACATTTCACCAGGGCCTGTGGTGCTGGCCAATACCATCCACATTACACCAGGGCCAGTGGTGTTGGCTGGGGACATTCACATTACGCCAGGGCCTGTGGTGCTGGCCAATACCATCCACATTTCACCAGAAAAAAAGTGTTGTTGGCTGAGGCCATCCACATTACACCAGGGACAGTGCTCCCTGTGAGGCCATATTGACCACGCCAGGGCCTGTGATGCTGTGTGATACATCCTTATTTCACCAGGGCCTGTGATACTGGCTGATGCCATCCACATTACACCAGGGCCAGTGGTGTTGGCTGAGGACATTCACACTACACCAGGGCCTGTGCTGCTGGCCAATAGCATCCACATTTCACCAGGGACAGTGTTGTTAGATGAGGCCATCCACATTACAACAGGGCCTGTGCTACTGGCTGAGGACATTTACATTTCACCAGGGCCTGTGGTCATGGCTGAGGCCAACTACATTTCACCAGGGCCTGTGGTCATGGCTGATGCCATCCACATTACACCAGGGCCAGTGGTGTTGGCTGAGGACATTCACATTTCATCAGGGCCTGTGGTGCTGGCCAGTACCATCCACATTTCACCAGAAAAAGTGTTGTTGGCTGAGGTCATCCACATTACACCAGGGACATTGCTCCCTTTGAGGCCATATTGACCACACCAGGGCCTGTGCTGCTGGGTGATACATCCTCATTTCACCAGGGCCTTTGATACTGGCTGATGCCATCCACATTACACCAGGGCCAGTGGTGTTGGCTGAGGACAGTCACATTACACCAGGGCCTGTTCTGCTGGCCAATACCATCCACATTTCAACAGGGCAAGTGTTGTTGGCTAAGGCCATTCACATTACACCAGGGTGTGTGGTGCTGACCAATACCATCCATGTTTCACCAGGGACAGTGTTGTTAGATGAGAACCATCCACATTACAACAGGGCCTGTGCTACTCGCTGAGGACATTTACATTTCACCAGGGCCTGTGGTCATGGCTGAGGCCAACTACATTACACCAGGGCCAGTGGTGCTGGCCAATATCAGCCACATTTCACCAGGGCCACTGTTGTTGGCTGAGGCCATTCACATTACATCACGGTCTTTGATGCCGGCTTCTACCATTCACATTACACCAGGGACAGTGCTTCCTGTGAGGCCATCTTCACCCCACCAGGGCCTCTGCTGCTTGTTGATGCCATCGACATTACACCTGGGCCTGGGGTGCTGACAGATATCATGCACATTTCACCAGGGCCAGTGGTGTTGGCTAAGGCCATTCACATTACACCAAGATGTGTGGTGCTGACCAATACCATCCATATTTCACCAGGGACAGTGTTGTTAGATGAGGCCATCCACATTACAACAGGGCCTGTGCTACTGGCTGAGGACATTTACATTTCACCAGGGCCTGTGGTCATGGCTGAGGCCAACTACATTTCACCAGGGCCTGTGGTGCTGGCCAATACCATCCACATTACACCAGGGCCAGTGGTGTTGGCTAAGGCCATTCACATTACGCCAGGGTGTGTGGTGCTGACCAATACCATCCACATTTCACCAGGGACAGTGTTGTTAGATGAGGCCATCCACATTACAACAGGGCCTGTGCTACTGGCTGAGGACATTCACATTTCACCAGGGCCTGTGGTCATGGCTGATGCCATCCACATTACACCAGGGCCTGTGCTACTGGCTGAGGACATTTACATTTCACCAGGGCCTGTGGTCATGGGTGAGGCCACCTACATTTCACCAGGGCCTGTGGTCATGGCTGATGCCATCCACATTACACCAAGGTGTGTGGTGCTGACCAATACCATCCATATTTCACCAGGGACAGTGTTGTTAGATGAGGCCATCCACATTACAACAGGGCCTGTGCTACTGGCTGAGGACATTTACATTTCACCAGGGCCTGTGGTCATGGGTGAGGCCACCTACATTTCACCAGGGCCTGTGGTCATGGCTGATGCCATCCACATTACACCAGGGCCAGTGGTGTTGGCTGAGGACATTCACATTTCACCAGGGCCTGTGGTGCTGGCCAATACCATCCACATTACACCAGGGCCAGTGGTGTTGGCTAAGGCCATTCACATTACGCCAGGGTGTGTGGTGCTGACCAATACCATCCATATTTCACCAGGGACAGTGTTGTTAGATGAGGCCATCCACATTACAACAGGGCCTGTGCTACTGGCTGAGGACATTCACATTTCACCAGGGCCTGTGGTCATGGCTGATGCCATCCACATTACACCAGGGCCAGTGGTGTTGGCTGAGGACATTCACATTTCACCAGGGCCTGTGGTGCTGGCCAATACCATCCACATTTCACCAGAAAAAGTGCTGTTGGCTGAGGCCATCCACATTACATCAGGGACAGTGCTCCCTGTGAGGCCATATTGACCACACCAGGGCCTGTGCTGCTGGGTGATACATCCTCATTTCACCAGGGCCTGTGATACTGGCTGATGCCATCCACATTACACCAGGGCCAGTGGTGTTGGCTGAGGACAGTCACATTACACCAGGGCCTGTGGTGCTGGCCAATACCATCCACATTTCAACAAGGCAAGTGTTGTTGGTTAAGACCATTCACATTACACCAGGGTGTGTGGTGCTGACCAATACCATCCATGTTTCACCAGGGACAGTGTTGTTAGATGAGGCCATCCACATTACAACAGGGCCTGTGCTACTGGCTGAGGACATTTACATTTCACCAGGGCCTGTGGTCATGGCTGAGGCCAACTACATTTCACCAGGGCCTGTGGTCATGGCTGAGGCCATCCACATTACACCGGGGCCAGTGGTGCTGGCCAATATCAACCACATTTCACCAAGGTCACTGTTGTTGGCTGAGGCCATTCGCATTACATCACGGTCTTTGATGCCGGCTTCTACCATTCACATTACACCAGGGCCTGTGGTGCTGGCCAATACCATCCACATTTCACCAGAAAAAGTGCTGTTGGCTGAGGCCATCCACATTACATCAGGGACAGTGCTCCCTGTGAGGCCATATTGACCACACCAGGGCCTGTGCTGCTGGGTGATAGATCCTCATTTCACCAGGGCCTGTGATACTGGCTGATGCCATCCACATTACACCAGGGCCAGTGGTGTTGGCTGAGGACAGTCACATTACACCAGGGCCTGTGGTGCTGGCCAATACCATCCACATTTCAACAAGGCAAGTGTTGTTGGTTAAGACCATTCACATTACACCAGGGTGTGTGGTGCTGACCAATACCATCCATGTTTCACCAGGGACAGTGTTGTTAGATGAGGCCATCCACATTACAACAGGGCCTGTGCTACTGGCTGAGGACATTTACATTTCACCAGGGCCTGTGGTCATGGCTGAGGCCAACTACATTTCACCAGGGCCTGTGGTCATGGCTGAGGCCATCCACATTACACCGGGGCCAGTGGTGCTGGCCAATATCAACCACATTTCACCAAGGTCACTGTTGTTGGCTGAGGCCATTCGCATTACATCACGGTCTTTGATGCCGGCTTCTACCATTCACATTACACCAGGGCCTGTGGTGCTGGCCAATACCATCCACATTACACCAGGGCCAGTGGTGTTGGCGGGGGATATGCACATTACGCCAGGGCCTGTGGTGCTGGCCAATACCATCCACATTTCACCAGAAAAAGTTTTGTTGGCTGAGGCCATCCACATTACACCAGGGCCAGTGGTGTTGGCTGAGGACATTCACATTACACCAGGGCCTGTGGTGCTGGCCAATACCATCCACATTTCACCAGAAAAAGTGTTGTTGGCTGAGGCCATCCACATTACACCAGGGACAGTGCTCCCTGTGAGGCCATATTGACCACACCAGGGCCTGTGCTGCTGGGTGATACATCCTCATTTCACCAGGGCCTGTGATACTGGCTGATGCCATCCACATTACACCAGGGCCAGTGGTGTTGGCTGAGGACATTCACATTACACCAGGGCCTGTTCTGCTGGCCAATACCATCCACATTTCAACAGGGCAAGTGTTGTTGGCTAAGGCCATTCACATTACACCAGGGTGTGTGGTGCTGACCAATACCATCCATGTTTCACCAGGGACAGTGTTGTTAGATGAGGCCATCCACATTACAACAGGGCCTGTGCTACTGGCTGAGGACATTTACATTTCACCAGGGCCTGTGGTCATGGCTGAGGCCAACTACATTTCACCAGGGCCTGTGGTCATGGCTGATGCCATCCACATTACACCAGGGCCTGTGGTGCTGGCCAATATCAACCACATTTCACCAGGGCCACTGTTGTTGGCTGAGGCCATTCACATTACATCACGGTCTTTGATGCCGGCTTCTACCATTCACATTACACCAGGGACAGTGCTTCCTGTGAGGCCATCTTCACCCCACCAGGGCCTCTGCTGCTCGTTGATGCCATCGACATTACACCTGGGCCTGGGGTGCTGACAGATATCATGCACATTTCACCAGGGCCAGTGGTGTTGGCTAAGGCCATTCACATTACACCAAGGTGTGTGGTGCTGACCAATACCATCCATATTTCACCAGGGACAGTGTTGTTAGATGAGGCCATCCACATTACAACAGGGCCTGTGCTACTGGCTGAGGACATTTACATTTCACCACGGCCTGTGGTCATGGGTGAGGCCAACTACATTTCACCAGGGCCTGTGGTCATGGCTAATGCCATCCACATTACACCAGGGCCAGTGGTGTTGGCTGAGGACATTCACATTTCAAGAGGGCCTGTGGTGCTGGCCAATACCATCCACATTACACCAGGGCCAGTGGTGTTGGCTGGGGATATGCACATTACGCCAGGGCCTGTGGTGCTGGCCAATACCATCCACATTTCACCAGAGAAAGTGTTGTTGGCTGAGGCCATCCACATTACAACAGGGCCTGTGCTACTGGCTGAGGACATTTACATTTCACCAGGGCCTGTGGTCATGGCTGAGGCCAACTACATTTCACCAGGGCCTGTGGTCATGGCTGATGCCATCCACATTACACCAGTTTCAGTGGTGTTGGCTGAGGACATTCACATTTCATCAGGGCCTGTGGTGCTGGCCAATACCATCCACATTTCACCAGAAAAAGTGTTGTTGGCTGAGGTCATCCACATTACACCAGGGACAGTGCTCCCTTTGAGGCCATATTGACCACACCAGGGCCTGTGCTGCTGGGTGATACATCCTCATTTCACCAGGGCCTTTGATACTGGCTGATGCCATCCACATTACACCAGGGCCAGTGGTGTTGGCTGAGGACAGTCACATTACACCAGGGTGTGTGGTGCTGACCAATACCATCCATGTTTCACCAGGGACAGTGTTGTTAGATGAGGCCATCCACATTACAACAGGGCCTGTGCTACATGGTTGAGGACATTTACATTTCACCAGGGCCTGTGGTCATGGCTGAGGCCAACTACATTTCACCAGGGCCTGTGGTCATGGCTGATGCCATCCACATTACACCAGTTTCAGTGGTGTTGGCTGAGGACATTCACATTTCATCAGGGCCTTTGGTGCTGGCCAATACCATCCACATTTCACCAGAAAAAGTGTTGTTGGCTGAGGCCATCCACATTACACCAGGGACAATGCTCCCCGTGAGGCTATATTGACCACACCAGGGCCTGTGCTGCTGGGTGATACATCCTCATTTCACCAGGGCCTGTGATACTGGCTGATGCCATCCACATTACACCAGGGCCAGTGGTGTTGGCTGAGGACATTCACATTACACCAGGGCCTGTGCTGCTGGCCAATACCATCCACATTTCACCAGGGCAAGTGTTGTTGGCTAAGGCCATTCACATTACACCAGGGTGTGTGGTGCTGACCAATACCATCCATATTTCACCAGGGACAGTGTTGTTAGATGAGGCCATCCACATTACAACAGGGCCTGTGCTACTGGCTGAGGCCATCCACATTTCACCAGGGACAGTGCTCCCTGTGAGGCCATATTGACCACGCCAGGGCCTGTGCTGCTGTGTGATACATCCTCATTTTACCAGGGCCTGTGGTCATGGCTGATGCCATCCACATTACACCAGGGCCTGTGGTGCTGGCCAATACCATCCACATTTCACCAGAAAAAGTGTTGTTGGCTGAGGCCATCCACATTACACCAGGGACAATGCTCACTGTGAGGCCATATTGACCACACCAGGGCCTGTGCTGCTGGGTGATACATCCTCATTTCACCAGGGCCTGTGATACTGGCTGATGCCATCCACATTACACCAGGGCCAGTGGTGTTGGCTGAGGACATTCACACTACACCAGGGCCAGTGGTGTTGGCCAATACCATCCACATTTCACCAGGGACAGTGTTGTTAGATGAGGCCATCCACATTACAACAGGGCCTTAGCTACTGGCTGAGGACATTTACATTTCACCAGGGCCTGTGGTCATGGCTGAGGCCAACTACATTTCACCAAGGCCTGTGGTCATGGCTGATGCCATCCACATTACACCAGGGCCAGTGGTGCTGGCCAATATGAACCACATTTCACCAGGGCCACTGTTGTTGGCTTAGGCCATTCACATTACATCACGGTCTTTGATGCCGGCTTCTACCATTCACATTACACCAGGGACAGTGCTTCCTCTGAGGCCATCTTCACCCCACCAGGGCCTCTGCTGCTTGTTGATGCCATCCACATTACACCTGGGCCTGGGGTGCTGACAGATATCATGCACATTTCACCAGGGCCAGTGGTGTTGGCTAAGGCCATTCACATTACACCAAGGTGTGTGGTGCTGACCAATACCATCCATATTTCACCAGGGACAGTGTTGTTAGATGAGGCCATCCACATTACAACAGGGCCTGTGCTACTGGCTGAGGACATTTACATTTCACCTGGGCCATTGGTCATGGCTGAGGCCAACTACATTTCACCAGGGCCTGTGGTCATGGCTGATGCCATCCACATTATACCAGGGCCAGTGGTGTTGGCTGAGGACATTCACATTTCACCAGGGCCTGTGGTGCTGGCCAATACCATTTACATTTCACCAGGGCCTGTGGTGCTGTCCGAAAACATCCACATTTCACCAGGGCCTGTGATACTGGCTGATGCCATCCACATTACACCAGGGCCAGTGGTGTTGGCTGAGGACATTCACATTACACCGGGGACAGTGCTTCCTGAGTACATCTTCACCACACCAATGCCCGTACTGTTGGATGAGGCAATCCAAATTACACCAGGGAATGTTCTTCCTAAGAGGCCATCATCACCACACCAAGGCCGGTACTGTTGGATGAGGCCATCCACATTACACCAGGGCCTGTGCTACTCGTTGATACCATCCACATTTCTCCAGGGCTTGTGTTGCTGGCTGATGCGATCCACAGTACACAACGGACGGTGCTACTGCCTGAGGACATTCACATCACAACATGGCCTGTGGTCATGGCTGAGGCCAACTACATTTCACCAGGTTCTGTGGTCATGGCTGATGCCATCCACATTACACCAGGGCCTGTGGTGCTGGCCAATACCATCCACATTTCACCAGAAAAAGTGTTGTTGGCTGAGGCCATCCACATTACACCAGGGACAATGCTCACTGTGAGGCCATATTGACCACACCAGGGCCTGTGCTGCTGGGTGATACATCCTCATTTCACCAGGGCCTGTGATACTGGCTGATGCCATCCACATTACACCAGGGCCAGTGGTGTTGGCTGAGGACATTCACACTACACCAGGGCCTGTGCTGCTGGCCAATACCATCCACATTTCACCAGGGACAGTGTTGTTAGATGAAGCCATCCACATTACAACAGGGCCTGTGCTACTGGCTGAGGACATTTACATTTCACCAGGGCCTGTGGTCATGGCTGAGGCCAACTACATTTCACCAAGGCCTGTGGTCATGGCTGATGCCATCCACATTACACCAGGGCCAGTGGTGCTGGCCAATATGAACCACATTTCACCAGGGCCACTGTTGTTGGCTTAGGCCATTCACATTACATCACGGTCTTTGATGCCGGCTTCTACCATTCACATTACACCAGGGACAGTGCTTACTGTGAGGCCATCTTCACCCCACCAGGGCCTCTGCTGCTCGTTGATGCCATCCACATTACACCTGGGCCTGGGGTGCTGACAGATATCATGCACATTTCACCAGGGCCAGTGGTGTTGGCTAAGGCCATTCACATTACACCAAGGTGTGTGGTGCTGACCAATACCATCCATATTTCACCAGGGACAGTGTTGTTGGATGAGGCCATCCACATTACAACAGGGCCTGTGCTACTGGCTGAGGACATTTACATTTCACCAGGGCCTGTGGTCATGGCTGATGCCATCCACATTACACCAGGGCCTGTGGTGCTGGCCAATACCATCCACATTTCACCAGAAAAAGTGTTGTTGGCTGAGGCCATCCACATTACACCAGGGACAATGCTCACTGTGAGGCCATATTGACCACACCAGGGCCTGTGCTGCTGGGTGATACATCCTCATTTCACCAGGGCCTGTGATACTGGCTGATGCCATCCACATTACACCAGGGCCAGTGGTGTTGGCTGAGGACATTCACATTACACCAGGGCCTGTGCTGCTTGCCAATACCATCCACATTTCACTAGGGCAAGTGTTGTTGGCTAAGGCCATTCACAGTACACCAGGGTGTGTGGTGCTGACCAATACCATCCATATTTCACCAGGGACAGTGTTGTTAGATGAGGCCATTCACATTTCACCAGGAAAAGTGTTGTTGGCTGAGGCCATCCACATTACACCAGGGCCAGTGCTCCCTGTGAGGCCATATTGACCACACCAGGGCCTGTGATACTGGCTGATGCCATCCACATTACACCAGGGCCAGTGGTGCTGGATAAGGCCATCCACATTACACCAGGGCCTGTGCTTTTGGCTGAGGCCATCTACATTACATCACGGCCTGTGACGCCGACTTCTACCATCCACATTACACCAGGGACAGTGCTTCCTGTGAGGCCATCTTCACCCCACCAGGGCCTCTGCTGTTTTCCCAGCACGGAGACCTTGAGTTCTATAAGATAAGGCCATAAACATGTGTATCCGAGTCTTCTATCAAAAGTTACAGCTATTCATATGAAGTTGTACAAAAACGCTTTCTTTCGCCAAGACAGTGCGTTTCTCACTGTTACATGCATTTGAATGGGGAACTCGACCGAAACAAAGTATAGGTTTTCATTATGTGAATAACTTGGAAATCTTAACTCAAACAGCTGCAAAACCTGTTTTCCCAGCACGGGAACCTTGAGTTCTATAAGATAAAGCCATAAACATGTGTATCCGAGTCTTCTATCAAAAGTTACAGCTATTCATATGAAGTTGTACAAAATAGCTTTCTTTCGCCAAGACAGTGCGTTTCTCACTGTTACATGCATTTGAATGGGGAACTCGACCGAAACAAAGTATAAGTTTTCATTATGTGAATAACTTGGAAATCTTAGCTCAAACAGCTGCAAAACCTGTTTTCCCAGCACGGAGACCTTGAGTTCTATAATATAAAGCCATAAACATGTTTGTCTGAGTCTTCTATCAAAAGTTACAGCTATTTATATGAAGTTGTAAAAAAACGCTTTCTTTCGCCAAGACAGTGCGTTTCTCACTGTTACATGCATTTGAATGGGGAACTCGACCGAAACAAAGTATAGGTTTTCATTAATTGAATAACTTGGAAATCTTAGCTCAAACAGCTGCAAAACCTGTTTTCCCAGCACGGGAACCTTGAGTTCTATAAGATAAAGCCATAAACATGTGTATCCGAGTCTTCTATCAAAAGTTACAGCTATTCATATGAAGTTGTACAAAATAGCTTTCTTTCGCCAAGACAGTGCGTTTCTCACTGTTACATGCATTTGAATGGGGAACTCGCACGAAACAAAGTATAAGTTTTCATTATGTGAATAACTTGGAAATCTTAGCTCAAACAGCTGCAAAACCTGTTTTCCCAGCACGGGAACCTTGAGTTCTATAATATAAAGCCATAAACATGTTTGTCTGAGTCTTCTATCAAAAGTTACAGCTATTTATATGAAGTTGTACAAAAACGCTTTCTTTCGCCAAGACAGTGCGTTTCTCACTGTTACATGCATTTGAATGGGGAACTCGACCGAAACAAAGTATAGGTTTTCATTATGTGAATAACTTGGAAATCTTAGCTCAAACAGCTGCAAAACCTGTTTTCCCAGCACGGGAACCTTGAGTTCTATAAGATAAAGCCATAAACATGTGTATCCGAGTCTTCTATCAAAAGTTACAGCTATTCATATGAAGTTGTACAAAATAGCTTTCTTTCGCCAAGACAGTGCGTTTCTCACTGTTACATGCATTTGAATGGGGAAGTCGACCGAAACAAAGTATAGGTTTTCATTATGTGAATAACTTGGAAATCTTAGCTCAAACAGCTGCAAAACCTGTTTTCCCAGCACGGGAACCTTGAGTTCTATAAGATAAAGCCATAAACATGTGTATCCGAGTCTTCTATCAAAAGTTACAGCTATTCATATGAAGTTGTACAAAATAGCTTTCTTTCGCCAAGACAGTGCGTTTCTCACTGTTACATGCATTTGAATGGGGAACTCGACCGAAACAAAGTATAAGTTTTCATTATGTGAATAACTTGGAAATCTTAGCTCAAACAGCTGCAAAACCTGTTTTCCCAGCACGGAGACCTTGAGTTCTATAATATAAAGCCATAAACATGTGTATCCGAGTCTTCTATCAAAAGTTACAGCTATTCATATGAAGTTGTACAAAATAGCTTTCTTTCGCCAAGACAGTGCGTTTCTCACTGTTACATGCATTTGAATGGGGAAGTCGACCGAAACAAAGTATAGGTTTTCATTATGTGAATAACTTGGAAATCTTAGCTCAAACAGCTGCAAAACCTGTTTTCCCAGCACGGGGAATGTGAGTTCTATAAAATAAAGCCATAAACATGTGTATCCGAGTCTTCTATCAAAAGTTACAGCTATTCATATGAAGTTGTACAAAATAGCTTTCTTTCGCCAAGACAGTGCGTTTCTCACTGTTATATGCATTTGAATGGGGAAGTCGACCGAAACAAAGTATAGGTTTTCATTATGTGAATAACTTGGAAATCTTAGCTCAAACAGCTGCAAAACCTGTTTTCCCAGCACGGAGACCTTGAGTTCTATAAAATAAAGCCATAAATCTGTGTATCCGAGTCTTCTATCAAAAGTTACAGCTATTTATATGAAAGTTGTACAAAAACGCTTTCTTTCGCCAAGACAGTGCGTTTCTCACTGTTACATGCATTTGAATGGGGAAGTCGACCAAAACAAAGTATAGGTTTTCATTATGTGAATAACTTGGAAATCTTAGCTCAAACAGCTGCAAAACCTGTTTTCCCAGAACGGGAACCTTGAGTTCTATAAAATAAAGCCATGAATCTGTGTATCCGAGTCTTCTATCAAAAGTTACAGCTATTCATATGAAGTTGTACAAAATAGCTTTCTTTCGCCAAGACAGTGCGTTTCTCACTGTTACATGCATTTGAATGGGGAACTCGACCGAAACAAAGTATAAGTTTTCATTATGTGAATAACTTGGAAATCTTAGCTCAAACAGCTGCAAAACCTGTTTTCCCAGCACGGGAACCTTGAGTTCTATAATATAAAGCCATAAACATGTTTGTCTGAGTCTTCTATCAAAAGTTACAGCTATTTATATGAAGTTGTACAAAAACGCTTTCTTTCGCCAAGACAGTGCGTTTCTCACTGTTACATGCATTTGAATGGGGAACTCGACCGAAACAAAGTATAGGTTTTCATTATGTGAATAACTTGGAAATCTTAGCTCAAACAGCTGCAAAACCTGTTTTCCCAGCACGGGGAACGTGAGTTCTATAAAATAAAGCCATAAACATGTGTATCCGAGTCTTCTATCAAAAGTTACAGCTATTCATATGAAGTTGTACAAAATAGCTTTCTTTCGCCAAGACAGTGCGTTTCTCACTGTTACATGCATTTGAATGGGGAACTCGACCGAAACAAAGTATAGGTTTTCATTATGTGAATAACTTGGAAATCTTAGCTCAAACAGCTGCAAAACCTGTTTTCCCAGCACGGAGACCTTGAGTTCTATAATATAAAGCCATAAACATGTTTGTCTGAGTCTTCTATCAAAAGTTACAGCTATTTATATGAAGTTGTACAAAAACGCTTTCTTTCGCCAAGACAGTGCGTTTCTCACTGTTACATGCATTTGAATGGGGAACTCGACCGAAACAAAGTATAGGTTTTCATTATGTGAATAACTTGGAAATCTTAGCTCAAACAGCTGCAAAACCTGTTTTCCCAGCACGGGGAACGTGAGTTCTATAAAATAAAGCCATAAACATGTGTATCCGAGTCTTCTATCAAAAGTTACAGCTATTCATATGAAGTTGTACAAAATAGCTTTCTTTCGCCAAGACAGTGCGTTTCTCACTGTTACATGCATTTGAATGGGGAACTCGACCGAAACAAAGTATAGGTTTTCATTATGTGAATAACTTGGAAATCTTAGCTCAAACAGCTGCAAAACCTGTTTTCCCAGCACGGAGACCTTGAGTTCTATAAAATAAAGCCATAAATCTGTGTATCCGAGTCTTCTATCAAAAGTTACAGCTATTTATATGAAGTTGTACAAAAACGCTTTCTTTCGCCAAGACAGTGCGTTTCTCACTGTTACATGCATTTGAATGGGGAACTCGACCGAAACAAAGTATAGGTTTTCATTATGTGAATAACTTGGAAATCTTAGCTCAAACAGCTGCAAAACCTGTTTTCCCAGCACGGGAACCTTGAGTTCTATAAGATAAAGCCATAAACATGTGTATCCGAGTCTTCTATCAAAAGTTACAGCTATTCATATGAAGTTGTACAAAATAGCTTTCTTTCGCCAAGAGAGTGCGTTTCTCACTGTTACATGCATTTGAATGGGGAAGTCGACCGAAACAAAGTATAGGTTTTCATTATGTGAATAACTTGGAAATCTTAGCTCAAACAGCTGCAAAACCTGTTTTCCCAGCACGGGAACCTTGAGTTCTATAAGATAAAGCCATAAACATGTGTATCCGAGTCTTCTATCAAAAGTTACAGCTATTCATATGAAGTTGTACAAAATAGCTTTCTTTCGCCAAGACAGTGCGTTTCTCACTGTTACATGCATTTGAATGGGGAACTCGACCGAAACAAAGTATAAGTTTTCATTATGTGAATAACTTGGAAATCTTAGCTCAAACAGCTGCAAAACCTGTTTTCCCAGCACGGAGACCTTGAGTTCTATAATATAAAGCCATAAACATGTGTATCCGAGTCTTCTATCAAAAGTTACAGCTATTCATATGAAGTTGTACAAAATAGCTTTCTTTCGCCAAGACAGTGCGTTTCTCACTGTTACATGCATTTGAATGGGGAAGTCGACCGAAACAAAGTATAGGTTTTCATTATGTGAATAACTTGGAAATCTTAGCTCAAACAGCTGCAAAACCTGTTTTCCCAGCACGGGGAACGTGAGTTCTATAAAATAAAGCCATAAACATGTGTATCCGAGTCTTCTATCAAAAGTTACAGCTATTCATATGAAGTTGTACAAAATAGCTTTCTTTCGCCAAGACAGTGCGTTTCTCACTGTTATATGCATTTGAATGGGGAAGTCGACCGAAACAAAGTATAGGTTTTCATTACGTGAATAACTTGGAAATCTTAGCTCAAACAGCTGCAAAACCTGTTTTCCCAGCACGGAGACCTTGAGTTCTATAAAATAAAGCCATAAATCTGTGTATCCGAGTCTTCTATCAAAAGTTACAGCTATTTATATGAAAGTTGTACAAAAACGCTTTCTTTCGCCAAGACAGTGCGTTTCTCACTGTTACATGCATTTGAATGGGGAAGTCGACCGAAACAAAGTATAGGTTTTCATTATGTGAATAACTTGGAAATCTTAGCTCAAACAGCTGCAAAACCTGTTTTCCCAGAACGGGAACCTTGAGTTCTATAAAATAAAGCCATGAATCTGTGTATCCGAGTCTTCTATCAAAAGTTACAGCTATTCATATGAAGTTGTACAAAATAGCTTTCTTTCGCCAAGACAGTGCGTTTCTCACTGTTACATGCATTTGAATGGGGAACTCGACCGAAACAAAGTATAAGTTTTCATTATGTGAATAACTTGGAAATCTTAGCTCAAACAGCTGCAAAACCTGTTTTCCCAGCACGGAGACCTTGAGTTCTATAATATAAAGCCATAAACATGTGTATCCGAGTCTTCTATCAAAAGTTACAGCTATTCATATGAAGTTGTACAAAATAGCTTTCTTTCGCCAAGACAGTGCGTTTCTCACTGTTACATGCATTTGAATGGGGAAGTCGACCGAAACAAAGTATAGGTTTTCATTATGTGAATAACTTGGAAATCTTAGCTCAAACAGCTGCAAAACCTGTTTTCCCACCACGGGGAACGTGAGTTTCTATAAAATAAAGCCATAACATGTGTATCCGAGTCTTCTATCAAAAGTTACAGCTATTCATATGAAGTTGTACAAAATAGCTTTCTTTCGCCAAGACAGTGCGTTTCTCACTGTTACATGCATTTGAATGGGGAACTCGACCGAAACAAAGTATAGGTTTTCATTATGTGAATAACTTGGAAATCTTAGCTCAAACAGCTGCAAAACCTGTTTTCCCAGCACGGAGACCTTGAGTTCTATAAAATAAAGCCATAAACATGTTTGTCTGAGTCTTCTATCAAAAGTTACAGCTATTTATATGAAGTTGTACAAAAACGCTTTCTTTCGCCAAGACAGTGCGTTTCTCACTGTTACATGCATTTGAATGGGGAACTCGACCGAAACAAAGTATAGGTTTTCATTATGTGAATAACTTGGAAATCTTAGCTCAAACAGCTGCAAAACCTGTTTTCCCAGCACGGGAACCTTGAGTTCTATAAGATAAAGCCATAAACATGTGTATCCGAGTCTTCTATCAAAAGTTACAGCTATTCATATGAAGTTGTACAAAATAGCTTTCTTTCGCCAAGACAGTGCGTTTCTCACTGTTACATGCATTTGAATGGGGAACTCGACCGAAACAAAGTATAAGTTTTCATTATGTGAATAACTTGGAAATCTTAGCTCAAACAGCTGCAAAACCTGTTTTCCCAGCACGGAGACCTTGAGTTCTATAATATAAAGCCATAAACATGTGTATCCGAGTCTTCTATCAAAAGTTACAGCTATTCATATGAAGTTGTACAAAATAGCTTTCTTTCGCCAAGACAGTGCGTTTCTCACTGTTACATGCATTTGAATGGGGAAGTCGACCGAAACAAAGTATAGGTTTTCATTATGTGAATAACTTGGAAATCTTAGCTCAAACAGCTGCAAAACCTGTTTTCCCAGCACGGGGAACGTGAGTTCTATAAAATAAAGCCATAAACATGTGTATCCGAGTCTTCTATCAAAAGTTACAGCTATTCATATGAAGTTGTACAAAATAGCTTTCTTTCGCCAAGACAGTGCGTTTCTCACTGTTATATGCATTTGAATGGGGAAGTCGACCGAAACAAAGTATAGGTTTTCATTATGTGAATAACTTGGAAATCTTAGCTCAAACAGCTGCAAAACCTGTTTTCCCAGCACGGAGACCTTGAGTTCTATAAAATAAAGCCATAAATCTGTGTATCCGAGTCTTCTATCAAAAGTTACAGCTATTTATATGAAAGTTGTACAAAAACGCTTTCTTTCGCCAAGACAGTGCGTTTCTCACTGTTACATGCATTTGAATGGGGAACTCGACCGAAACAAAGTATAAGTTTTCATTATGTGAATAACTTGGAAATCTTAGCTCAAACAGCTGCAAAACCTGTTTTCCCAGCACGGAGACCTTGAGTTCTATAATATAAAGCCATAAACATGTGTATCCGAGTCTTCTATCAAAAGTTACAGCTATTCATATGAAGTTGTACAAAATAGCTTTCTTTCGCCAAGACAGTGCGTTTCTCACTGTTACATGCATTTGAATGGGGAAGTCGACCGAAACAAAGTATAGGTTTTCATTATGTGAATAACTTGGAAATCTTAGCTCAAACAGCTGCAAAACCTGTTTTCCCACCACGGGGAACGTGAGTTTCTATAAAATAAAGCCATAAACATGTGTATCCGAGTCTTCTATCAAAAGTTACAGCTATTCATATGAAGTTGTACAAAATAGCTTTCTTTCGCCAAGACAGTGCGTTTCTCACTGTTACATGCATTTGAATGGGGAAGTCGACCGAAACAAAGTATAAGTTTTCATTATGTGAATAACTTGGAAATCTTAGCTCAAACAGCTGCAAAACCTGTTTTCCCAGCACGGAGACCTTGAGTTCTATAATATAAAGCCATAAACATGTTTGTCTGAGTCTTCTATCAAAAGTTACAGCTATTTATATGAAGTTGTACAAAAACGCTTTCTTTCGCCAAGACAGTGCGTTTCTCACTGTTACATGCATTTGAATGGGGAAGTCGACCGAAACAAAGTATAGGTTTTCATTATGTGAATAACTTGGAAATCTTAGCTCAAACAGCTGCAAAACCTGTTTTCCCAGCACGGGAACCTTGAGTTCTATAAGATAAAGCCATAAACATGTGTATCCGAGTCTTCTATCAAAAGTTACAGCTATTCATATGAAGTTGTACAAAATAGCTTTCTTTCGCCAAGACAGTGCGTTTCTCACTGTTACATGCATTTGAATGGGGAACTCGACCGAAACAAAGTATAAGTTTTCATTATGTGAATAACTTGGAAATCTTAGCTCAAACAGCTGCAAAACCTGTTTTCCCAGCACGGAGACCTTGAGTTCTATAATATAAAGCCATAAACATGTGTATCCGAGTCTTCTATCAAAAGTTACAGCTATTCATATGAAGTTGTACAAAATAGCTTTCTTTCGCCAAGACAGTGCGTTTCTCACTGTTACATGCATTTGAATGGGGAAGTCGACCGAAACAAAGTATAGGTTTTCATTATGTGAATAACTTGGAAATCTTAGCTCAAACAGCTGCAAAACCTGTTTTCCCAGAACGGGAACCTTGAGTTCTATAAAATAAAGCCATAAATCTGTGTATCCGAGTCTTCTATCAAAAGTTACAGCTATTTATATGAAGTTGTACAAAAACGCTTTCTTTCGCCAAGACAGTGCGTTTCTCACTGTTACATGCATTTGAATGGGGAACTCGACCGAAACAAAGTATAGGTTTTCATTATGTGAATAACTTGGAAATCTTAGCTCAAACAGCTGCAAAACCTGTTTTCCCAGCACGGGAACCTTGAGTTCTATAAGATAAAGCCATAAACATGTGTATCCGAGTCTTCTATCAAAAGTTACAGCTATTCATATGAAGTTGTACAAAATAGCTTTCTTTCGCCAAGACAGTGCGTTTCTCACTGTTACATGCATTTGAATGGGGAACTCGACCGAAACAAAGTATAGGTTTTCATTATGTGAATAACTTGGAAATCTTAGCTCAAACAGCTGCAAAACCTGTTTTCCCAGCACGGGAACCTTGAGTTCTATAAGATAAAGCCATAAACATGTGTATCCGAGTCTTCTATCAAAAGTTACAGCTATTCATATGAAGTTGTACAAAAACGCTTTCTTTCGCCAAGACAGTGCGTTTCTCACTGTTACATGCATTTGAATGGGGAACTCGACCGAAACAAAGTATAAGTTTTCATTATGTGAATAACTTGGAAATCTTAGCTCAAACAGCTGCAAAACCTGTTTTCCCAGCACGGAGACCTTGAGTTCTATAATATAAAGCCATAAACATGTTTGTCTGAGTCTTCTATCAAAAGTTACAGCTATTTATATGAAGTTGTACAAAAACGCTTTCTTTCGCCAAGACAGTGCGTTTCTCACTGTTACATGCATTTGAATGGGGAAGTCGACCGAAACAAAGTATAGGTTTTCATTATGTGAATAACTTGGAAATCTTAGCTCAAACAGCTGCAAAATCTGTTTTCCCAGAACGGGAACCTTGAGTTCTATAAAATAAAGCCATAAATCTGTGTATCCGAGTCTTCTATCAAAAGTTACAGCTATTTATATGAAGTTGTACAAAAACGCTTTCTTTCGCCAAGACAGTGCGTTTCTCACTGTTACATGCATTTGAATGGGGAACTCGACCGAAACAAAGTATAGGTTTTCATTATGTGAATAACTTGGAAATCTTAGCTCAAACAGCTGCAAAACCTGTTTTCCCAGCACGGGAACCTTGAGTTCTATAAGATAAAGCCATAAACATGTGTATCCGAGTCTTCTATCAAAAGTTACAGCTATTCATATGAAGTTGTACAAAATAGCTTTCTTTCGCCAAGACAGTGCGTTTCTCACTGTTACATGCATTTGAATGGGGAAGTCGACCGAAACAAAGTATAAGTTTTCATTATGTGAATAACTTGGAAATCTTAGCTCAAACAGCTGCAAAACCTGTTTTCCCAGCACGGAGACCTTGAGTTCTATAATATAAAGCCATAAACATGTTTGTCTGAGTCTTCTATCAAAAGTTACAGCTATTTATATGAAGTTGTACAAAATAGCTTTCTTTCGCCAAGACAGTGCGTTTCTCACTGTTACATGCATTTGAATGGGGAAGTCGACCGAAACAAAGTATAGGTTTTCATTATGTGAATAACTTGGAAATCTTAGCTCAAACAGCTGCAAAACCTGTTTTCCCAGAACGGGAACCTTGAGTTCTATAAAATAAAGCCATAAATCTGTGTATCCGAGTCTTCTATCAAAAGTTACAGCTATTTATATGAAGTTGTACAAAAACGCATTCTTTCGCCAAGACAGTGCGTTTCTCACTGTTACATGCATTTGAATGGGGAACTCGACCGAAACAAAGTATAGGTTTTCATTATGTGAATAACTTGGAAATCTTAGCTCAAACAGCTGCAAAACCTGTTTTCCCAGCACGGGAACCTTGAGTTCTATAAGATAAAGCCATAAACATGTGTATCCGAGTCTTCTATCAAAAGTTACAGCTATTCATATGAAGTTGTACAAAATAGCTTTCTTTCGCCAAGACAGTGCGTTTCTCACTGTTACATGCATTTGAATGGGGAAGTCGACCGAAACAAAGTATAGGTTTTCATTATGTGAATAACTTGGAAATCTTAGCTCAAACAGCTGCAAAACCTGTTTTCCCAGCACGGGAACCTTGAGTTCTATAAGATAAAGCCATAAACATGTGTATCCGAGTCTTCTATCAAAAGTTACAGCTATTCATATGAAGTTGTACAAAATAGCTTTCTTTCGCCAAGACAGTGCGTTTCTCACTGTTACATGCATTTGAATGGGGAACTCGACCGAAACAAAGTATAAGTTTTCATTATGTGAATAACTTGGAAATCTTAGCTCAAACAGCTGCAAAACCTGTTTTCCCAGCACGGAGACCTTGAGTTCTATAATATAAAGCCATAAACATGTGTATCCGAGTCTTCTATCAAAAGTTACAGCTATTCATATGAAGTTGTACAAAATAGCTTTCTTTCGCCAAGACAGTGCGTTTCTCACTGTTACATGCATTTGAATGGGGAAGTCGACCGAAACAAAGTATAGGTTTTCATTATGTGAATAACTTGGAAATCTTAGCTCAAACAGCTGCAAAACCTGTTTTCCCAGAACGGGAACCTTGAGTTCTATAAAATAAAGCCATAAATCTGTGTATCCGAGTCTTCTATCAAAAGTTACAGCTATTTATATGAAGTTGTACAAAAACGCTTTCTTTCGCCAAGACAGTGCGTTTCTCACTGTTACATGCATTTGAATGGGGAAGTCGACCGAAACAAAGTATAGGTTTTCATTATGTGAATAACTTGGAAATCTTAGCTCAAACAGCTGCAAAACCTGTTTTCCCAGAACGGGAACCTTGAGTTCTATAAAATAAAGCCATAAATCTGTGTATCCGAGTCTTCTATCAAAAGTTACAGCTATTTATATGAAGTTGTACAAAAACGCTTTCTTTCGCCAAGACAGTGCGTTTCTCACTGTTACATGCATTTGAATGGGGAACTCGACCGAAACAAAGTATAGGTTTTCATTATGTGAATAACTTGGAAATCTTAGCTCAAACAGCTGCAAAACCTGTTTTCCCAGCACGGGAACCTTGAGTTCTATAAGATAAAGCCATAAACATGTGTATCCGAGTCTTCTATCAAAAGTTACAGCTATTCATATGAAGTTGTACAAAATAGCTTTCTTTCGCCAAGACAGTGCGTTTCTCACTGTTACATGCATTTGAATGGGGAAGTCGACCGAAACAAAGTATAAGTTTTCATTATGTGAATAACTTGGAAATCTTAGCTCAAACAGCTGCAAAACCTGTTTTCCCAGCACGGAGACCTTGAGTTCTATAATATAAAGCCATAAACATGTTTGTCTGAGTCTTCTATCAAAAGTTACAGCTATTTATATGAAGTTGTACAAAATAGCTTTCTTTCGCCAAGACAGTGCGTTTCTCACTGTTACATGCATTTGAATGGGGAAGTCGACCGAAACAAAGTATAGGTTTTCATTATGTGAATAACTTGGAAATCTTAGCTCAAACAGCTGCAAAACCTGTTTTCCCAGAACGGGAACCTTGAGTTCTATAAAATAAAGCCATAAATCTGTGTATCCGAGTCTTCTATCAAAAGTTACAGCTATTTATATGAAGTTGTACAAAAACGCTTTCTTTCGCCAAGACAGTGCGTTTCTCACTGTTACATGCATTTGAATGGGGAACTCGACCGAAACAAAGTATAGGTTTTCATTATGTGAATAACTTGGAAATCTTAGCTCAAACAGCTGCAAAACCTGTTTTCCCAGCACGGGAACCTTGAGTTCTATAAGATAAAGCCATAAACATGTGTATCCGAGTCTTCTATCAAAAGTTACAGCTATTCATATGAAGTTGTACAAAATAGCTTTCTTTCGCCAAGACAGTGCGTTTCTCACTGTTACATGCATTTGAATGGGGAACTCGACCGAAACAAAGTATAAGTTTTCATTATGTGAATAACTTGGAAATCTTAGCTCAAACAGCTGCAAAACCTGTTTTCCCAGCACGGAGACCTTGAGTTCTATAATATAAAGCCATAAACATGTTTGTCTGAGTCTTCTATCAAAAGTTACAGCTATTTATATGAAGTTGTACAAAATAGCTTTCTTTCGCCAAGACAGTGCGTTTCTCACTGTTACATGCATTTGAATGGGGAACTCGACCGAAACAAAGTATAGGTTTTCCTTATGTGAATAACTTGGAAATCTTAGCTCAAACAGCTGCAAAACCTGTTTTCCCAGCACGGGAACCTTGAGTTCTATAAGATAAAGCCATAAACATGTGTATCCGAGTCTTCTATCAAAAGTTACAGCTATTCATATGAAGTTGTACAAAATAGCTTTCTTTCGCCAAGACAGTGCGTTTCTCACTGTTACATGCATTTGAATGGGGAAGTCGACCGAAACAAAGTATAGGTTTTCATTATGTGAATAACTTAGAAATCTTAGCTCAAACAGCTGCAAAACCTGTTTTCCCAGCACGGAGACCTTGAGTTCTATAATATAAAGCCATAAACATGTTTGTCTGAGTCTTCTATCAAAAGTTACAGCTATTTATATGAAGTTGTACAAAAACGCTTTCTTTCGCCAAGACAGTGCGTTTCTCACTGTTACATGCATTTGAATGGGGAACTCGACCGAAACAAAGTATAGGTTTTCATTATGTGAATAACTTGGAAATCTTAGCTCAAACAGCTGCAAAACCTGTTTTCCCAGCACGGAGACCTTGAGTTCTATAAGATAAGGCCATAAACATGTGTATCCGAGTCTTCTATCAAAAGTTACAGATATTCATATGAAGTTGTACAAAAACGCTTTCTTTCGCCAAGACAGTGCGTTTCTCACTGTTACATGCATTTGAATGGGGAACTCGACCGAAACAAAGTATAGGTTTTCATTATGTGAATAACTTGGAAATCTTAGCTCAAACAGCTGCAAAACCTGTTTTCCCAGCACGGGAACCTTGAGTTCTATAAGATAAAGCCATAAACATGTGTATCCGAGTCTTCTATCAAAAGTTACAGCTATTCATATGAAGTTGTACAAAATAGCTTTCTTTCGCCAAGACAGTGCGTTTCTCACTGTTACATGCATTTGAATGGGGAACTCGACCGAAACAAAGTATAAGTTTTCATTATGTGAATAACTTGGAAATCTTAGCTCAAACAGCTGCAAAACCTGTTTTCCCAGCACGGGGAACCTTGAGTTCTATAAGATAAAGCCATAAACATGTGTATCCAAGTCTTCTATCAAAAGTTACAGCTATTCATATGAAGTTGTACAAAATAGCTTTCTTTCGCCAAGACAGTGCGTTTCTCACTGTTACATGCATTTGAATGGGGAACTCGACCGAAACAAAGTATAGGTTTTCATTATGTGAATAACTTAGAAATCTTAGCTCAAACAGCTGCAAAACCTGTTTTCCCAGCACGGAGACCTTGAGTTCTATAAGATAAAGCCATAAACATGTGTATCCGAGTCTTCTATCAAAAGTTACAGCTATTCATATGAAGTTGTACAAAATAGCTTTCTTTCGCCAAGACAGTGCGTTTCTCACTGTTACATGCATTTGAATGGGGAACTCGACCGAAACAAAGTATAGGTTTTCATTATGTGAATAACTTGGAAATCTTAGCTCAAACAGCTGCAAAACCTGTTTTCCCAGCACGGAGACCTTGAGTTCTATAATATAAAGCCATAAACATGTTTGTCTGAGTCTTCTATCAAAAGTTACAGCTATTCATATGAAGTTGTACAAAAACGCTTTCTTTCGCCAAGACAGTGCGTTTCTCACTGTTACATGCATTTGAATGGGGAACTCGACCGAAACAAAGTATAGGTTTTCATTATGTGAATAACTTGGAAATCTTAGCTCAAACAGCTGCAAAACCTGTTTTCCCAGCACGGGAACCTTGAGTTCTATAAAATAAAGCCATAAACATGTGTATCCGAGTCTTCTATCAAAAGTTACAGCTATTCATATGAAGTTGTACAAAATAGCTTTCTTTCGCCAAGACAGTGCGTTTCTCACTGTTACATGCATTTGAATGGGGAAGTCGACCGAAACAAAGTATAGGTTTTCATTATGTGAATAACTTGGAAATCTTAGCTCAAACAGCTGCAAAACCTGTTTTCCCAGCACGGAGACCTTGAGTTCTATAAGATAAAGCCATAAACATGTGTATCCGAGTCTTCTATCAAAAGTTACAGCTATTCATATGAAGTTGTACAAAATAGCTTTCTTTCGCCAAGACAGTGCGTTTCTCACTGTTACATGTATTTGAATGGGGAACTCGACCGAAACAAAGTATAGGTTTTCATTATGTGAATAACTTGGAAATCTTAGCTCAAACAGCTGCAAAACCTGTTTTCCCAGCACGGGGAACGTGAGTTCTATAAAATAAATCCATAACATGTGTATCCGAGTCTTCTATCAAAAGTTACAGCTATTCATATGAAGTTGTACAAAATAGCTTTCTTTCGCCAAGACAGTGCGTTTCTCACTGTTACATGCATTTGAATGGGGAAGTCGACCGAAACAAAGTATAAGTTTTCATTATGTGAATAACTTGGAAATCTTAGCTCAAACAGCTGCAAAACCTGTTTTCCCAGCACGGAGACCTTGAGTTCTATAATATAAAGCCATAAACATGTTTGTCTGAGTCTTCTATCAAAAGTTACAGCTATTTATATGAAGTTGTACAAAAACGCTTTCTTTCGCCAAGACAGTGCGTTTCTCACTGTTACATGCATTTGAATGGGGAAGTCGACCGAAACAAAGTATAGGTTTTCATTATGTGAATAACTTGGAAATCTTTGCTCAAACAGCTGCAAAACCTGTTTTCCCAGAACGGGAACCTTGAGTTCTATAAAATAAAGCCATAAATCTGTGTATCCGAGTCTTCTATCAAAAGTTACAGCTATTTATATGAAGTTGTACAAAATAGCTTTCTTTCGCCAAGACAGTGCGTTTCTCACTGTTACATGCATTTGAATGGGGAACTCGACCGAAACAAAGTATAGGTTTTCATTATGTGAATAACTTGGAAATCTTAGCTCAAACAGCTGCAAAACCTGTTTTCCCAGCACGGGAACCTTGAGTTCTATAAGATAAAGCCATAAACATGTGTATCCGAGTCTTCTATCAAAAGTTACAGCTATTCATATGAAGTTGTACAAAATAGCTTTCTTTCGCCAAGACAGTGCGTTTCTCACTGTTACATGTATTTGAATGGGGAACTCGACCGAAACAAAGTATAGGTTTTCATTATGTGAATAACTTGGAAATCTTAGCTCAAACAGCTGCAAAACCTGTTTTCCCAGAACGGGAACCTTGAGTTCTATAAAATAAATCCATAAATCTGTGTATCCGAGTCTTCTATCAAAAGTTACAGCTATTTATATGAAGTTGTACAAAAACGCTTTCTTTCGCCAAGACAGTGCGTTTCTCACTGTTACATGCATTTGAATGGGGAACTCGACCGAAACAAAGTATAGGTTTTCATTATGTGAATAACTTGGAAATCTTAGCTCAAACAGCTGCAAAACCTGTTTTCCCAGCACGGGAACCTTGAGTTCTATAAGATAAAGCCATAAACATGTGTATCCGAGTCTTCTATCAAAAGTTACAGCTATTCATATGAAGTTGTACAAAATAGCTTTCTTTCGCCAAGACAGTGCGTTTCTCACTGTTACATGCATTTGAATGGGGAACTCGACCGAAACAAAGTATAAGTTTTCATTATGTGAATAACTTGGAAATCTTAGCTCAAACAGCTGCAAAACCTGTTTTCCCAGCACGGGAACCTTGAGTTCTATAATATAAAGCCATAAACATGTGTATCCGAGTCTTCTATCAAAAGTTACAGCTATTCATATGAAGTTGTACAAAATAGCTTTCTTTCGCCAAGACAGTGCGTTTCTCACTGTTACATGCATTTGAATGGGGAACTCGACCGAAACAAAGTATAGGTTTTCATTATGTGAATAACTTAGAAATCTTAGCTCAAACAGCTGCAAAACCTGTTTTCCCAGCACGGAGACCTTGAGTTCTATAATATAAAGCCATAAACATGTTTGTCTGAGTCTTCTATCAAAAGTTACAGCTATTTATATGAAGTTGTACAAAAACGCTTTCTTTCGCCAAGACAGTGCGTTTCTCACTGTTACATGCATTTGAATGGGGAAGTCGACCGAAACAAAGTATAGGTTTTCATTATGTGAATAACTTGGAAATCTTAGCTCAAACAGCTGCAAAACCTGTTTTCCCAGCACGGAGACCTTGAGTTCTATAAGATAAGGCCATAAACATGTGTATCCGAGTCTTCTATCAAAAGTTACAGCTATTCATATGAAGTTGTACAAAATAGCTTTCTTTCGCCAAGACAGTGCGTTTCTCACTGTTACATGCATTTGAATGGGGAAGTCGACCGAAACAAAGTATACGTTTTCATTATGTGAATAACTTGGAAATCTTAGCTCAAACAGCTGCAAAACCTGTTTTCCCAGCACGGGAACCTTGAGTTCTATAAGATAAAGCCATAAACATGTGTATCCGAGTCTTCTATCAAAAGTTACAGCTATTCATATGAAGTTGTACAAAATAGCTTTCTTTCGCCAAGACAGTGCGTTTCTCACTGTTACATGCATTTGAATGGGGAACTCGACCGAAACAAAGTATAGGTTTTCATTATGTGAATAACTTGGAAATCTTAGCTCAAACAGCTGCAAAACCTGTTTTCCCAGCACGGAGACCTTGAGTTCTATAATATAAAGCCATAAACATGTTTGTCTGAGTCTTCTATCAAAAGTTACAGCTATTCATATGAAGTTGTACAAAAACGCTTTCTTTCGCCAAGACAGTGCGTTTCTCACTGTTACATGCATTTGAATGGGGAACTCGACCGAAACAAAGTATAGGTTTTCATTATGTGAATAACTTGGAAATCTTAGCTCAAACAGCTGCAAAACCTGTTTTCCCAGCACGGGAACCTTGAGTTCTATAAGATAAAGCCATAAACATGTGTATCCGAGTCTTCTATCAAAAGTTACAGCTATTCATATGAAGTTGTACAAAATAGCTTTCTTTCGCCAAGACAGTGCGTTTCTCACTGTTACATGCATTTGAATGGGGAAGTCGACCGAAACAAAGTATAAGTTTTCATTATGTGAATAACTTGGAAATCTTAGCTCAAACAGCTGCAAAACCTGTTTTCCCAGCACGGGAACCTTGAGTTCTATAAGATAAAGCCATAAACATGTGTATCCGAGTCTTCTATCAAAAGTTACAGCTATTCATATGAAGTTGTACAAAATAGCTTTCTTTCGCCAAGACAGTGCGTTTCTCACTGTTACATGCATTTGAATGGGGAACTCGACCGAAACAAAGTATAGGTTTTCATTATGTGAATAACTTGGAAATCTTAGCTCAAACAGCTGCAAAACCTGTTTTCCCAGCACGGAGACCTTGAGTTCTATAAGATAAAGCCATAAACATGTGTATCCGAGTCTTCTATCAAAAGTTACAGCTATTCATATGAAGTTGTACAAAATAGCTTTCTTTCGCCAAGACAGTGCGTTTCTCACTGTTACATGTATTTGAATGGGGAACTCGACCGAAACAAAGTATAGGTTTTCATTATGTGAATAACTTGGAAATCTTAGCTCAAACAGCTGCAAAACCTGTTTTCCCAGCACGGGGAACGTGAGTTCTATAAAATAAAGCCATAACATGTGTATCCGAGTCTTCTATCAAAAGTTACAGCTATTCATATGAAGTTGTACAAAATAGCTTTCTTTCGCCAAGACAGTGCGTTTCTCACTGTTACATGCATTTGAATGGGGAACTCGACCGAAACAAAGTATAAGTTTTCATTATGTGAATAACTTGGAAATCTTAGCTCAAACAGCTGCAAAACCTGTTTTCCCAGCACGGAGACCTTGAGTTCTATAATATAAAGCCATAAACATGTTTGTCTGAGTCTTCTATCAAAAGTTACAGCTATTTATATGAAGTTGTATAAAAACGCTTTCTTTCGCCAAGACAGTGCGTTTCTCACTGTTACATGCATTTGAATGGGGAAGTCGACCGAAACAAAGTATAGGTTTTCATTATGTGAATAACTTAGAAATCTTAGCTCAAACAGCTGCAAAACCTGTTTTCCCAGCACGGGGAACGTGAGTTCTATAAAATAAAGCCATAACATGTGTATCCGAGTCTTCTATCAAAAGTTACAGCTATTCATATGAAGTTGTACAAAATAGCTTTCTTTCGCCAAGACAGTGCGTTTCTCACTGTTACATGCATTTGAATGGGGAACTCGACCGAAACAAAGTATAAGTTTTCATTATGTGAATAACTTGGAAATCTTAGCTCAAACAGCTGCAAAACCTGTTTTCCCAGCACGGAGACCTTGAGTTCTATAATATAAAGCCATAAACATGTTTGTCTGAGTCTTCTATCAAAAGTTACAGCTATTTATATGAAGTTGTACAAAAACGCTTTCTTTCGCCAAGACAGTGCGTTTCTCACTGTTACATGCATTTGAATGGGGAAGTCGACCGAAACAAAGTATAGGTTTTCATTATGTGAATAACTTGGAAATCTTAGCTCAAACAGCTGCAAAACCTGTTTTCCCAGAACGGGAACCTTGAGTTCTATAAAATAAAGCCATAAATCTGTGTATCCGAGTCTTCTATCAAAAGTTACAGCTATTTATATGAAGTTGTACAAAAACGCTTTCTTTCGCCAAGACAGTGCGTTTCTCACTGTTACATGCATTTGAATGGGGAACTCGACCGAAACAAAGTATAAGTTTTCATTATGTGAATAACTTGGAAATCTTAGCTCAAACAGCTGCAAAACCTGTTTTCCCAGCACGGGAACCTTGAGTTCTATAAGATAAAGCCATAAACATGTGTATCCGAGTCTTCTATCAAAAGTTACAGCTATTCATATGAAGTTGTACAAAATAGCTTTCTTTCGCCAAGACAGTGCGTTTCTCACTGTTACATGCATTTGAATGGGGAACTCGACCGAAACAAAGTATAGGTTTTCATTATGTGAATAACTTGGAAATCTTAGCTCAAACAGCTGCAAAACCTGTTTTCCCAGCACGGAGACCTTGAGTTCTATAAGATAAAGCCATAAACATGTGTATCCGAGTCTTCTATCAAAAGTTACAGCTATTCATATGAAGTTGTACAAAATAGCTTTCTTTCGCCAAGACAGTGCATTTCTCACTGTTACATGTATTTGAATGGGGAACTCGACCGAAACAAAGTATAGGTTTTCATTATGTGAATAACTTGGAAATCTTAGCTCAAACAGCTGCAAAACCTGTTTTCCCAGCACGGGGAACGTGAGTTCTATAAAATAAAGCCATAACATGTGTATCCGAGTCTTCTATCAAAAGTTACAGCTATTCATATGAAGTTGTACAAAATAGCTTTCTTTCGCCAAGACAGTGCGTTTCTCACTGTTACATGCATTTGAATGGGGAACTCGACCGAAACAAAGTATAAGTTTTCATTATGTGAATAACTTGGAAATCTTAGCTCAAACAGCTGCAAAACCTGTTTTCCCAGCATGGAGACCTTGAGTTCTATAATATAAAGCCATAAACATGTTTGTCTGAGTCTTCTATCAAAAGTTACAGCTATTTATATGAAGTTGTACAAAAACGCTTTCTTTCGCCAAGACAGTGCGTTTCTCACTGTTACATGCATTTGAATGGGGAAGTCGACCGAAACAAAGTATAGGTTTTCATTATGTGAATAACTTGGAAATCTTAGCTCAAACAGCTGCAAAACCTGTTTTCCCAGAACGGGAACCTTGAGTTCTATAAAATAAAGCCATAAATCTGTGTATCCGAGTCTTCTATCAAAAGTTACAGCTATTTATATGAAGTTGTACAAAAACGCTTTCTTTCGCCAAGACAGTGCGTTTCTCACTGTTACATGCATTTGAATGGGGAACTCGACCGAAACAAAGTATAGGTTTTCATTATGTGAATAACTTGGAAATCTTAGCTCAAACAGCTGCAAAACCTGTTTTCCCAGCACGGGAACCTTGAGTTCTATAAGATAAAGCCATAAACATGTGTATCCGAGTCTTCTATCAAAAGTTACAGCTATTCATATGAAGTTGTACAAAATAGCTTTCTTTCGCCAAGACAGTGCGTTTCTCACTGTTACATGCATTTGAATGGGGAACTCGACCGAAACAAAGTATAGGTTTTCATTATGTGAATAACTTGGAAATCTTAGCTCAAACAGCTGCAAAACCTGTTTTCCCAGCACGGGGAACGTGAGTTCTATAAAATAAAGCCATAACATGTGTATCCGAGTCTTCTATCAAAAGTTACAGCTATTCATATGAAGTTGTACAAAATAGCTTTCTTTCGCCAAGACAGTGCGTTTCTCACTGTTACATGCATTTGAATGGGGAACTCGACCGAAACAAAGTATAAGTTTTCATTATGTGAATAACTTGGAAATCTTAGCTCAAACAGCTGCAAAACCTGTTTTCCCAGCACGGAGACCTTGAGTTCTATAATATAAAGCCATAAACATGTTTGTCTGAGTCTTCTATCAAAAGTTACAGCTATTTATATGAAGTTGTACAAAAACGCTTTCTTTCGCCAAGACAGTGCGTTTCTCACTGTTACATGCATTTGAATGGGGAAGTCGACCGAAACAAAGTATAGGTTTTCATTATGTGAATAACTTGGAAATCTTAGCTCAAACAGCTGCAAAACCTGTTTTCCCAGCACGGAGACCTTGAGTTCTATAAGATAAAGCCATAAACATGTGTATCCGAGTCTTCTATCAAAAGTTACAGCTATTCATATGAAGTTGTACAAAATAGCTTTCTTTCGCCAAGACAGTGCGTTTCTCACTGTTACATGTATTTGAATGGGGAACTCGACCGAAACAAAGTATAGGTTTTCATTATGTGAATAACTTGGAAATCTTAGCTCAAACAGCTGCAAAACCTGTTTTCCCAGCACGGGGAACGTGAGTTCTATAAAATAAAGCCATAACATGTGTATCCGAGTCTTCTATCAAAAGTTACAGCTATTCATATGAAGTTGTACAAAATAGCTTTCTTTCGCCAAGACAGTGCGTTTCTCACTGTTACATGCATTTGAATGGGGAACTCGACCGAAACAAAGTATAAGTTTTCATTATGTGAATAACTTGGAAATCTTAGCTCAAACAGCTGCAAAACCTGTTTTCCCAGCACGGAGACCTTGAGTTCTATAATATAAAGCCATAAACATGTTTGTCTGAGTCTTCTATCAAAAGTTACAGCTATTTATATGAAGTTGTACAAAAACGCTTTCTTTCGCCAAGACAGTGCGTTTCTCACTGTTACATGCATTTGAATGGGGAAGTCGACCGAAACAAAGTATAGGTTTTCATTATGTGAATAACTTGGAAATCTTAGCTCAAACAGCTGCAAAACCTGTTTTCCCAGCACGGGGAACGTGAGTTCTATAAAATAAAGCCATAACATGTGTATCCGAGTCTTCTATCAAAAGTTACAGCTATTCATATGAAGTTGTACAAAATAGCTTTCTTTCGCCAAGACAGTGCGTTTCTCACTGTTACATGCATTTGAATGGGGAACTCGACCGAAACAAAGTATAGGTTTTCATTATGTGAATAACTTGGAAATCTTAGCTCAAACAGCTGCAAAACCTGTTTTCCCAGCACGGAGACCTTGAGTTCTATAAGATAAAGCCATAAACATGTGTATCCGAGTCTTCTATCAAAAGTTACAGCTATTCATATGAAGTTGTACAAAATAGCTTTCTTTCGCCAAGACAGTGCGTTTCTCACTGTTACATGCATTTGAATGGGGAACTCGACCGAAACAAAGTATAAGTTTTCATTATGTGAATAACTTGGAAATCTTAGCTCAAACAGCTGCAAAACCTGTTTTCCCAGCACGGGGAACGTGAGTTCTATAAAATAAAGCCATAACATGTGTATCCGAGTCTTCTATCAAAAGTTACAGCTATTCATATGAAGTTGTACAAAATAGCTTTCTTTCGCCAAGACAGTGCGTTTCTCACTGTTACATGCATTTGAATGGGGAAGTCGACCGAAACAAAGTATAAGTTTTCATTATGTGAATAACTTGGAAATCTTAGCTCAAACAGCTGCAAAACCTGTTTTCCCAGCACGGAGACCTTGAGTTCTATAATATAAAGCCATAAACATGTTTGTCTGAGTCTTCTATCAAAAGTTACAGCTATTTATATGAAGTTGTACAAAAATGCTTTCTTTCGCCAAGACAGTGCGTTTCTCACTGTTACATGCATTTGAATGGGGAAGTCGACCGAAACAAAGTATAGGTTTTCATTATGTGAATAACTTGGAAATCTTAGCTCAAACAGCTGCAAAACCTGTTTTCCCAGCACGGGGAACGTGAGTTCTATAAAATAAAGCCATAACATGTGTATCCGAGTCTTCTATCAAAAGTTACAGCTATTCATATGAAGTTGTACAAAATAGCTTTCTTTCGCCAAGACAGTGCGTTTCTCACTGTTACATGCATTTGAATGGGGAACTCGACCGAAACAAAGTATAGGTTTTCATTATGTGAATAACTTGGAAATCTTAGCTCAAACAGCTGCAAAACCTGTTTTCCCAGCACGGGGAACGTGAGTTCTATAAAATAAAGCCATAACATGTGTATCCGAGTCTTCTATCAAAAGTTACAGCTATTCATATGAAGTTGTACAAAATAGCTTTCTTTCGCCAAGACAGTGCGTTTCTCACTGTTACATGCATTTGAATGGGGAACTCGACCGAAACAAAGTATAGGTTTTCATTATGTGAATAACTTGGAAATCTTAGCTCAAACAGCTGCAAAACCTGTTTTCCCAGAACGGGAACCTTGAGTTCTATAAGATAAAGCCATAAACATGTGTATCCGAGTCTTCTATCAAAAGTTACAGCTATTCATATGAAGTTGTACAAAATAGCTTTCTTTCGCCAAGACAGTGCGTTTCTCACTGTTACATGCATTTGAATGGGGAACTCGACCGAAACAAAGTATAGGTTTTCATTATGTGAATAACTTGGAAATCTTAGCTCAAACAGCTGCAAAACCTGTTTTCCCAGCACGGGAACCTTGAGTTCTATAAGATAAAGCCATAAACATGTGTATCCGAGTCTTCTATCAAAAGTTACAGCTATTCATATGAAGTTGTACAAAATAGCTTTCTTTCGCCAAGACAGTGCGTTTCTCACTGTTACATGCATTTGAATGGGGAACTCGACCGAAACAAAGTATAGGTTTTCATTATGTGAATAACTTGGAAATCTTAGCTCAAACAGCTGCAAAACCTGTTTTCCCAGCACGGGGAACGTGAGTTCTATAAAATAAAGCCATAACATGTGTATCCGAGTCTTCTATCAAAAGTTACAGCTATTCATATGAAGTTGTACAAAATAGCTTTCTTTCGCCAAGACAGTGCGTTTCTCACTGTTACATGCATTTGAATGGGGAACTCGACCGAAACAAAGTATAGGTTTTCATTATGTGAATAACTTGGAAATCTTAGCTCAAACAGCTGCAAAACCTGTTTTCCCAGAACGGGAACCTTGAGTTCTATAAGATAAAGCCATAAACATGTGTATCCGAGTCTTCTATCAAAAGTTACAGCTATTCATATGAAGTTGTACAAAATAGCTTTCTTTCGCCAAGACAGTGCGTTTCTCACTGTTACATGCATTTGAATGGGGAACTCGACCGAAACAAAGTATAGGTTTTCATTATGTGAATAACTTGGAAATCTTAGCTCAAACAGCTGCAAAACCTGTTTTCCCAGCACGGGAACCTTGAGTTCTATAAGATAAAGCCATAAACATGTGTATCCGAGTCTTCTATCAAAAGTTACAGCTATTCATATGAAGTTGTACAAAATAGCTTTCTTTCGCCAAGACAGTGCGTTTCTCACTGTTACATGCATTTGAATGGGGAACTCGACCGAAACAAAGTATAGGTTTTCATTATGTGAATAACTTGGAAATCTTAGCTCAAACAGCTGCAAAACCTGTTTTCCCAGCACGGGGAACGTGAGTTCTATAAAATAAAGCCATAACATGTGTATCCGAGTCTTCTATCAAAAGTTACAGCTATTCATATGAAGTTGTACAAAATAGCTTTCTTTCGCCAAGACAGTGCGTTTCTCACTGTTACATGCATTTGAATGGGGAACTCGACCGAAACAAAGTATAAGTTTTCATTATGTGAATAACTTGGAAATCTTAGCTCAAACAGCTGCAAAACCTGTTTTCCCAGCACGGAGACCTTGAGTTCTATAATATAAAGCCATAAACATGTTTGTCTGAGTCTTCTATCAAAAGTTACAGCTATTTATATGAAGTTGTACAAAAACGCTTTCTTTCGCCAAGACAGTGCGTTTCTCACTGTTACATGCATTTGAATGGGGAAGTCGACCGAAACAAAGTATAGGTTTTCATTATGTGAATAACTTGGAAATCTTAGCTCAAACAGCTGCAAAACCTGTTTTCCCAGCACGGGGAACGTGAGTTCTATAAAATAAAGCCATAACATGTGTATCCGAGTCTTCTATCAAAAGTTACAGCTATTCATATGAAGTTGTACAAAATAGCTTTCTTTCGCCAAGACAGTGCGTTTCTCACTGTTACATGCATTTGAATGGGGAACTCGACCGAAACAAAGTATAGGTTTTCATTATGTGAATAACTTGGAAATCTTAGCTCAAACAGCTGCAAAACCTGTTTTCCCAGCACGGAGACCTTGAGTTCTATAAGATAAAGCCATAAACATGTGTATCCGAGTCTTCTATCAAAAGTTACAGCTATTCATATGAAGTTGTACAAAATAGCTTTCTTTCGCCAAGACAGTGCGTTTCTCACTGTTACATGTATTTGAATGGGGAACTCGACCGAAACAAAGTATAGGTTTTCATTATGTGAATAACTTGGAAATCTTAGCTCAAACAGCTGCAAAACCTGTTTTCCCAGCACGGGGAACGTGAGTTCTATAAAATAAAGCCATAACATGTGTATCCGAGTCTTCTATCAAAAGTTACAGCTATTCATATGAAGTTGTACAAAATAGCTTTCTTTCGCCAAGACAGTGCGTTTCTCACTGTTACATGCATTTGAATGGGGAACTCGACCGAAACAAAGTATAAGTTTTCATTATGTGAATAACTTGGAAATCTTAGCTCAAACAGCTGCAAAACCTGTTTTCCCAGCACGGAGACCTTGAGTTCTATAATATAAAGCCATAAACATGTTTGTCTGAGTCTTCTATCAAAAGTTACAGCTATTTATATGAAGTTGTACAAAAACGCTTTCTTTCGCCAAGACAGTGCGTTTCTCACTGTTACATGCATTTGAATGGGGAACTCGACCGAAACAAAGTATAGGTTTTCATTATGTGAATAACTTGGAAATCTTAGCTCAAACAGCTGCAAAACCTGTTTTCCCAGCACGGAGACCTTGAGTTCTATAAGATAAAGCCATAAACATGTGTATCCGAGTCTTCTATCAAAAGTTACAGCTATTCATATGAAGTTGTACAAAATAGCTTTCTTTCGCCAAGACAGTGCGTTTCTCACTGTTACATGTATTTGAATGGGGAACTCGACCGAAACAAAGTATAGGTTTTCATTATGTGAATAACTTGGAAATCTTAGCTCAAACAGCTGCAAAACCTGTTTTCCCAGCACGGGGAACGTGAGTTCTATAAAATAAAGCCATAACATGTGTATCCGAGTCTTCTATCAAAAGTTACAGCTATTCATATGAAGTTGTACAAAATAGCTTTCTTTCGCCAAGACAGTGCGTTTCTCACTGTTACATGCATTTGAATGGGGAACTCGACCGAAACAAAGTATAAGTTTTCATTATGTGAATAACTTGGAAATCTTAGCTCAAACAGCTGCAAAACCTGTTTTCCCAGCACGGAGACCTTGAGTTCTATAATATAAAGCCATAAACATGTTTGTCTGAGTCTTCTATCAAAAGTTACAGCTATTTATATGAAGTTGTACAAAAACGCTTTCTTTCGCCAAGACAGTGCGTTTCTCACTGTTACATGCATTTGAATGGGGAAGTCGACCGAAACAAAGTATAGGTTTTCATTATGTGAATAACTTGGAAATCTTAGCTCAAACAGCTGCAAAACCTGTTTTCCCAGCACGGGGAACGTGAGTTCTATAAAATAAAGCCATAACATGTGTATCCGAGTCTTCTATCAAAAGTTACAGCTATTCATATGAAGTTGTACAAAATAGCTTTCTTTCGCCAAGACAGTGCGTTTCTCACTGTTACATGCATTTGAATGGGGAACTCGACCGAAACAAAGTATAAGTTTTCATTATGTGAATAACTTGGAAATCTTAGCTCAAACAGCTGCAAAACCTGTTTTCCCAGCACGGAGACCTTGAGTTCTATAATATAAAGCCATAAACATGTTTGTCTGAGTCTTCTATCAAAAGTTACAGCTATTTATATGAAGTTGTACAAAAACGCTTTCTTTCGCCAAGACAGTGCGTTTCTCACTGTTACATGCATTTGAATGGGGAAGTCGACCGAAACAAAGTATAGGTTTTCATTATGTGAATAACTTGGAAATCTTAGCTCAAACAGCTGCAAAACCTGTTTTCCCAGCACGGGGAACGTGAGTTCTATAAAATAAAGCCATAACATGTGTATCCGAGTCTTCTATCAAAAGTTACAGCTATTCATATGAAGTTGTACAAAATAGCTTTCTTTCGCCAAGACAGTGCGTTTCTCACTGTTACATGCATTTGAATGGGGAACTCGACCGAAACAAAGTATAGGTTTTCATTATGTGAATAACTTGGAAATCTTAGCTCAAACAGCTGCAAAACCTGTTTTCCCAGCACGGAGACCTTGAGTTCTATAAGATAAAGCCATAAACATGTGTATCCGAGTCTTCTATCAAAAGTTACAGCTATTCATATGAAGTTGTACAAAATAGCTTTCTTTCGCCAAGACAGTGCGTTTCTCACTGTTACATGTATTTGAATGGGGAACTCGACCGAAACAAAGTATAGGTTTTCATTATGTGAATAACTTGGAAATCTTAGCTCAAACAGCTGCAAAACCTGTTTTCCCAGCACGGAGACCTTGAGTTCTATAATATAAAGCCATAAACATGTTTGTCTGAGTCTTCTATCAAAAGTTACAGCTATTTATATGAAGTTGTACAAAAACGCTTTCTTTCGCCAAGACAGTGCGTTTCTCACTGTTACATGCATTTGAATGGGGAAGTCGACCGAAACAAAGTATAGGTTTTCATTATGTGAATAACTTGGAAATCTTAGCTCAAACAGCTGCAAAACCTGTTTTCCCAGCACGGGGAACGTGAGTTCTATAAAATAAAGCCATAACATGTGTATCCGAGTCTTCTATCAAAAGTTACAGCTATTCATATGAAGTTGTACAAAAACGCTTTCTTTCGCCAAGACAGTGCGTTTCTCACTGTTACATGCATTTGAATGGGGAACTCGACCGAAACAAAGTATAGGTTTTCATTATGTGAATAACTTGGAAATCTTAGCTCAAACAGCTGCAAAACCTGTTTTCCCAGCACGGAGACCTTGAGTTCTATAAGATAAAGCCATAAACATGTGTATCCGAGTCTTCTATCAAAAGTTACAGCTATTCATATGAAGTTGTACAAAATAGCTTTCTTTCGCCAAGACAGTGCGTTTCTCACTGTTACATGTATTTGAATGGGGAACTCGACCGAAACAAAGTATAGGTTTTCATTATGTGAATAACTTGGAAATCTTAGCTCAAACAGCTGCAAAACCTGTTTTCCCAGCACGGGGAACGTGAGTTCTATAAAATAAAGCCATAACATGTGTATCCGAGTCTTCTATCAAAAGTTACAGCTATTCATATGAAGTTGTACAAAATAGCTTTCTTTCGCCAAGACAGTGCGTTTCTCACTGTTACATGCATTTGAATGGGGAACTCGACCGAAACAAAGTATAAGTTTTCATTATGTGAATAACTTGGAAATCTTAGCTCAAACAGCTGCAAAACCTGTTTTCCCAGCACGGAGACCTTGAGTTCTATAATATAAAGCCATAAACATGTTTGTCTGAGTCTTCTATCAAAAGTTACAGCTATTTATATGAAGTTGTACAAAAACGCTTTCTTTCGCCAAGACAGTGCGTTTCTCACTGTTACATGCATTTGAATGGGGAACTCGACCGAAACAAAGTATAGGTTTTCATTATGTGAATAACTTGGAAATCTTAGCTCAAACAGCTGCAAAACCTGTTTTCCCAGCACGGAGACCTTGAGTTCTATAAGATAAAGCCATAAACATGTGTATCCGAGTCTTCTATCAAAAGTTACAGCTATTCATATGAAGTTGTACAAAATAGCTTTCTTTCGCCAAGACAGTGCGTTTCTCACTGTTACATGTATTTGAATGGGGAACTCGACCGAAACAAAGTATAGGTTTTCATTATGTGAATAACTTGGAAATCTTAGCTCAAACAGCTGCAAAACCTGTTTTCCCAGCACGGGGAACGTGAGTTCTATAAAATAAAGCCATAACATGTGTATCCGAGTCTTCTATCAAAAGTTACAGCTATTCATATGAAGTTGTACAAAATAGCTTTCTTTCGCCAAGACAGTGCGTTTCTCACTGTTACATGCATTTGAATGGGGAACTCGACCGAAACAAAGTATAAGTTTTCATTATGTGAATAACTTGGAAATCTTAGCTCAAACAGCTGCAAAACCTGTTTTCCCAGCACGGAGACCTTGAGTTCTATAATATAAAGCCATAAACATGTTTGTCTGAGTCTTCTATCAAAAGTTACAGCTATTTATATGAAGTTGTACAAAAACGCTTTCTTTCGCCAAGACAGTGCGTTTCTCACTGTTACATGCATTTGAATGGGGAAGTCGACCGAAACAAAGTATAGGTTTTCATTATGTGAATAACTTGGAAATCTTAGCTCAAACAGCTGCAAAACCTGTTTTCCCAGCACGGGGAACGTGAGTTCTATAAAATAAAGCCATAACATGTGTATCCGAGTCTTCTATCAAAAGTTACAGCTATTCATATGAAGTTGTACAAAATAGCTTTCTTTCGCCAAGACAGTGCGTTTCTCACTGTTACATGCATTTGAATGGGGAACTCGACCGAAACAAAGTATAAGTTTTCATTATGTGAATAACTTGGAAATCTTAGCTCAAACAGCTGCAAAACCTGTTTTCCCAGCACGGAGACCTTGAGTTCTATAATATAAAGCCATAAACATGTTTGTCTGAGTCTTCTATCAAAAGTTACAGCTATTTATATGAAGTTGTACAAAAACGCTTTCTTTCGCCAAGACAGTGCGTTTCTCACTGTTACATGCATTTGAATGGGGAAGTCGACCGAAACAAAGTATAGGTTTTCATTATGTGAATAACTTGGAAATCTTAGCTCAAACAGCTGCAAAACCTGTTTTCCCAGCACGGGGAACGTGAGTTCTATAAAATAAAGCCATAACATGTGTATCCGAGTCTTCTATCAAAAGTTACAGCTATTCATATGAAGTTGTACAAAATAGCTTTCTTTCGCCAAGACAGTGCGTTTCTCACTGTTACATGCATTTGAATGGGGAACTCGACCGAAACAAAGTATAGGTTTTCATTATGTGAATAACTTGGAAATCTTAGCTCAAACAGCTGCAAAACCTGTTTTCCCAGCACGGAGACCTTGAGTTCTATAAGATAAAGCCATAAACATGTGTATCCGAGTCTTCTATCAAAAGTTACAGCTATTCATATGAAGTTGTACAAAATAGCTTTCTTTCGCCAAGACAGTGCGTTTCTCACTGTTACATGTATTTGAATGGGGAACTCGACCGAAACAAAGTATAGGTTTTCATTATGTGAATAACTTGGAAATCTTAGCTCAAACAGCTGCAAAACCTGTTTTCCCAGCACGGGGAACGTGAGTTCTATAAAATAAAGCCATAACATGTGTATCCGAGTCTTCTATCAAAAGTTACAGCTATTCATATGAAGTTGTACAAAATAGCTTTCTTTCGCCAAGACAGTGCGTTTCTCACTGTTACATGCATTTGAATGGGGAACTCGACCGAAACAAAGTATAAGTTTTCATTATGTGAATAACTTGGAAATCTTAGCTCAAACAGCTGCAAAACCTGTTTTCCCAGCACGGAGACCTTGAGTTCTATAATATAAAGCCATAAACATGTTTGTCTGAGTCTTCTATCAAAAGTTACAGCTATTTATATGAAGTTGTACAAAAACGCTTTCTTTCGCCAAGACAGTGCGTTTCTCACTGTTACATGCATTTGAATGGGGAAGTCGACCGAAACAAAGTATAGGTTTTCATTATGTGAATAACTTGGAAATCTTAGCTCAAACAGCTGCAAAACCTGTTTTCCCAGCACGGGGAACGTGAGTTCTATAAAATAAAGCCATAACATGTGTATCCGAGTCTTCTATCAAAAGTTACAGCTATTCATATGAAGTTGTACAAAAACGCTTTCTTTCGCCAAGACAGTGCGTTTCTCACTGTTACATGCATTTGAATGGGGAACTCGACCGAAACAAAGTATAGGTTTTCATTATGTGAATAACTTGGAAATCTTAGCTCAAACAGCTGCAAAACCTGTTTTCCCAGCACGGAGACCTTGAGTTCTATAAGATAAAGCCATAAACATGTGTATCCGAGTCTTCTATCAAAAGTTACAGCTATTCATATGAAGTTGTACAAAATAGCTTTCTTTCGCCAAGACAGTGCGTTTCTCACTGTTACATGTATTTGAATGGGGAACTCGACCGAAACAAAGTATAGGTTTTCATTATGTGAATAACTTGGAAATCTTAGCTCAAACAGCTGCAAAACCTGTTTTCCCAGCACGGGGAACGTGAGTTCTATAAAATAAAGCCATAACATGTGTATCCGAGTCTTCTATCAAAAGTTACAGCTATTCATATGAAGTTGTACAAAATAGCTTTCTTTCGCCAAGACAGTGCGTTTCTCACTGTTACATGCATTTGAATGGGGAACTCGACCGAAACAAAGTATAAGTTTTCATTATGTGAATAACTTGGAAATCTTAGCTCAAACAGCTGCAAAACCTGTTTTCCCAGCACGGGAACCTTGAGTTCTATAAGATAAAGCCATAAACATGTGTATCCGAGTCTTCTATCAAAAGTTACAGCTATTCATATGAAGTTGTACAAAATAGCTTTCTTTCGCCAAGACAGTGCGTTTCTCACTGTTACATGCATTTGAATGGGGAACTCGACCGAAACAAAGTATAGGTTTTCATTATGTGAATAACTTGGAAATCTTAGCTCAAACAGCTGCAAAACCTGTTTTCCCAGCACGGGGAACGTGAGTTCTATAAAATAAAGCCATAACATGTGTATCCGAGTCTTCTATCAAAAGTTACAGCTATTCATATGAAGTTGTACAAAATAGCTTTCTTTCGCCAAGACAGTGCGTTTCTCACTGTTACATGCATTTGAATGGGGAACTCGACCGAAACAAAGTATAAGTTTTCATTATGTGAATAACTTGGAAATCTTAGCTCAAACAGCTGCAAAACCTGTTTTCCCAGCACGGAGACCTTGAGTTCTATAATATAAAGCCATAAACATGTTTGTCTGAGTCTTCTATCAAAAGTTACAGCTATTTATATGAAGTTGTACAAAAACGCTTTCTTTCGCCAAGACAGTGCGTTTCTCACTGTTACATGCATTTGAATGGGGAAGTCGACCGAAACAAAGTATAGGTTTTCATTATGTGAATAACTTGGAAATCTTAGCTCAAACAGCTGCAAAACCTGTTTTCCCAGAACGGGAACCTTGAGTTCTATAAAATAAAGCCATAAATCTGTGTATCCGAGTCTTCTATCAAAAGTTACAGCTATTTATATGAAGTTGTACAAAAACGCTTTCTTTCGCCAAGACAGTGCGTTTCTCACTGTTACATGCATTTGAATGGGGAACTCGACCGAAACAAAGTATAGGTTTTCATTATGTGAATAACTTGGAAATCTTAGCTCAAACAGCTGCAAAACCTGTTTTCCCAGCACGGAGACCTTGAGTTCTATAATATAAAGCCATAAACATGTTTGTCTGAGTCTTCTATCAAAAGTTACAGCTATTCATATGAAGTTGTACAAAAACGCTTTCTTTCGCCAAGACAGTGCGTTTCTCACTGTTACATGCATTTGAATGGGGAACTCGACCGAAACAAAGTATAAGTTTTCATTATGTGAATAACTTGGAAATCTTAGCTCAAACAGCTGCAAAACCTGTTTTCCCAGCACGGAGACCTTGAGTTCTATAATATAAAGCCATAAACATGTTTGTCTGAGTCTTCTATCAAAAGTTACAGCTATTTATATGAAGTTGTACAAAATAGCTTTCTTTCGCCAAGACAGTGCGTTTCTCACTGTTACATGCATTTGAATGGGGAACTCGACCGAAACAAAGTATAGGTTTTCATTATGTGAATAACTTGGAAATCTTAGCTCAAACAGCTGCAAAACCTGTTTTCCCAGCACGGGGAACGTGAGTTCTATAAAATAAAGCCATAACATGTGTATCCGAGTCTTCTATCAAAAGTTACAGCTATTCATATGAAGTTGTACAAAATAGCTTTCTTTCGCCAAGACAGTGCGTTTCTCACTGTTACATGCATTTGAATGGGGAACTCGACCGAAACAAAGTATAAGTTTTCATTATGTGAATAACTTGGAAATCTTAGCTCAAACAGCTGCAAAACCTGTTTTCCCAGCACGGAGACCTTGAGTTCTATAATATAAAGCCATAAACATGTTTGTCTGAGTCTTCTATCAAAAGTTACAGCTATTTATATGAAGTTGTACAAAAACGCTTTCTTTCGCCAAGACAGTGCGTTTCTCACTGTTACATGCATTTGAATGGGGAAGTCGACCGAAACAAAGTATAGGTTTTCATTATGTGAATAACTTGGAAATCTTAGCTCAAACAGCTGCAAAACCTGTTTTCCCAGAACGGGAACCTTGAGTTCTATAAAATAAAGCCATAAATCTGTGTATCCGAGTCTTCTATCAAAAGTTACAGCTATTTATATGAAGTTGTACAAAAACGCTTTCTTTCGCCAAGACAGTGCGTTTCTCACTGTTACATGCATTTGAATGGGGAACTCGACCGAAACAAAGTATAGGTTTTCATTATGTGAATAACTTGGAAATCTTAGCTCAAACAGCTGCAAAACCTGTTTTCCCAGCACGGAGACCTTGAGTTCTATAATATAAAGCCATAAACATGTTTGTCTGAGTCTTCTATCAAAAGTTACAGCTATTCATATGAAGTTGTACAAAAACGCTTTCTTTCGCCAAGACAGTGCGTTTCTCACTGTTACATGCATTTGAATGGGGAACTCGACCGAAACAAAGTATAGGTTTTCATTATGTGAATAACTTGGAAATCTTAGCTCAAACAGCTGCAAAACCTGTTTTCCCAGCACGGGAACCTTGAGTTCTATAAGATAAAGCCATAAACATGTGTATCCGAGTCTTCTATCAAAAGTTACAGCTATTCATATGAAGTTGTACAAAATAGCTTTCTTTCGCCAAGACAGTGCGTTTCTCACTGTTACATGCATTTGAATGGGGAACTCGACCGAAACAAAGTATAGGTTTTCATTATGTGAATAACTTGGAAATCTTAGCTCAAACAGCTGCAAAACCTGTTTTCCCAGCACGGAGACCTTGAGTTCTATAATATAAAGCCATAAACATGTTTGTCTGAGTCTTCTATCAAAAGTTACAGCTATTTATATGAAGTTGTACAAAAACGCTTTCTTTCGCCAAGACAGTGCGTTTCTCACTGTTACATGCATTTGAATGGGGAACTCGACCGAAACAAAGTATAGGTTTTCATTATGTGAATAACTTGGAAATCTTAGCTCAAACAGCTGCAAAACCTGTTTTCCCAGCACGGGGAACGTGAGTTCTATAAAATAAAGTCATAACGTGTATCCGAGTCTTCTATCAAAAGTTACAGCTATTCATATGAAGTTGTACAAAATAGCTTTCTTTCGCCAAGACAGTGCGTTTCTCACTGTTACATGCATTTGAATGGGGAACTCGACCGAAACAAAGTATAAGTTTTCATTATGTGAATAACTTGGAAATCTTAGCTCAAACAGCTGCAAAACCTGTTTTCCCAGCACGGAGACCTTGAGTTCTATAATATAAAGCCATAAACATGTTTGTCTGAGTCTTCTATCAAAAGTTACAGCTATTTATATGAAGTTGTACAAAAACGCTTTCTTTCGCCAAGACAGTGCGTTTCTCACTGTTACATGCATTTGAATGGGGAAGTCGACCGAAACAAAGTATAGGTTTTCATTATGTGAATAACTTGGAAATCTTAGCTCAAACAGCTGCAAAACCTGTTTTCCCAGAACGGGAACCTTGAGTTCTATAAAATAAAGCCATAAATCTGTGTATCCGAGTCTTCTATCAAAAGTTACAGCTATTTATATGAAGTTGTACAAAAACGCTTTCTTTCGCCAAGACAGTGCGTTTCTCACTGTTACATGCATTTGAATGGGGAACTCGACCGAAACAAAGTATAGGTTTTCATTATGTGAATAACTTGGAAATCTTAGCTCAAACAGCTGCAAAACCTGTTTTCCCAGCACGGGAACCTTGAGTTCTATAAGATAAAGCCATAAACATGTGTATCCGAGTCTTCTATCAAAAGTTACAGCTATTCATATGAAGTTGTACAAAATAGCTTTCTTTCGCCAAGACAGTGCGTTTCTCACTGTTACATGCATTTGAATGGGGAACTCGACCGAAACAAAGTATAAGTTTTCATTATGTGAATAACTTGGAAATCTTAGCTCAAACAGCTGCAAAACCTGTTTTCCCAGCACGGAGACCTTGAGTTCTATAATATAAAGCCATAAACATGTTTGTCTGAGTCTTCTATCAAAAGTTACAGCTATTCATATGAAGTTGTACAAAAACGCTTTCTTTCGCCAAGACAGTGCGTTTCTCACTGTTACATGCATTTGAATGGGGAACTCGACCGAAACAAAGTATAGGTTTTCATTATGTGAATAACTTGGAAATCTTAGCTCAAACAGCTGCAAAACCTGTTTTCCCAGCACGGGAACCTTGAGTTCTATAAGATAAAGCCATAAACATGTGTATCCGAGTCTTCTATCAAAAGTTACAGCTATTCATATGAAGTTGTACAAAATAGCTTTCTTTCGCCAAGACAGTGCGTTTCTCACTGTTACATGCATTTGAATGGGGAACTCGACCGAAACAAAGTATAGGTTTTCATTATGTGAATAACTTGGAAATCTTAGCTCAAACAGCTGCAAAACCTGTTTTCCCAGCACGGAGACCTTGAGTTCTATAATATAAAGCCATAAACATGTTTGTCTGAGTCTTCTATCAAAAGTTACAGCTATTTATATGAAGTTGTACAAAAACGCTTTCTTTCGCCAAGACAGTGCGTTTCTCACTGTTACATGCATTTGAATGGGGAAGTCGACCGAAACAAAGTATAGGTTTTCATTATGTGAATAACTTGGAAATCTTAGCTCAAACAGCTGCAAAACCTGTTTTCCCAGCACGGGGAACGTGAGTTCTATAAAATAAAGTCATAACGTGTATCCGAGTCTTCTATCAAAAGTTACAGCTATTCATATGAAGTTGTACAAAATAGCTTTCTTTCGCCAAGACAGTGCGTTTCTCACTGTTACATGCATTTGAATGGGGAACTCGACCGAAACAAAGTATAAGTTTTCATTATGTGAATAACTTGGAAATCTTAGCTCAAACAGCTGCAAAACCTGTTTTCCCAGCACGGAGACCTTGAGTTCTATAATATAAAGCCATAAACATGTTTGTCTGAGTCTTCTATCAAAAGTTACAGCTATTTATATGAAGTTGTACAAAAACGCTTTCTTTCGCCAAGACAGTGCGTTTCTCACTGTTACATGCATTTGAATGGGGAAGTCGACCGAAACAAAGTATAGGTTTTCATTATGTGAATAACTTGGAAATCTTAGCTCAAACAGCTGCAAAACCTGTTTTCCCAGAACGGGAACCTTGAGTTCTATAAAATAAAGCCATAAATCTGTGTATCCGAGTCTTCTATCAAAAGTTACAGCTATTTATATGAAGTTGTACAAAAACGCTTTCTTTCGCCAAGACAGTGCGTTTCTCACTGTTACATGCATTTGAATGGGGAACTCGACCGAAACAAAGTATAGGTTTTCATTATGTGAATAACTTGGAAATCTTAGCTCAAACAGCTGCAAAACCTGTTTTCCCAGCACGGGAACCTTGAGTTCTATAAGATAAAGCCATAAACATGTGTATCCGAGTCTTCTATCAAAAGTTACAGCTATTCATATGAAGTTGTACAAAATAGCTTTCTTTCGCCAAGACAGTGCGTTTCTCACTGTTACATGCATTTGAATGGGGAACTCGACCGAAACAAAGTATAGGTTTTCATTATGTGAATAACTTGGAAATCTTAGCTCAAACAGCTGCAAAACCTGTTTTCCCAGAACGGGAACCTTGAGTTCTATAAAATAAAGCCATAAATCTGTGTATCCGAGTCTTCTATCAAAAGTTACAGCTATTTATATGAAGTTGTACAAAAACGCTTTCTTTCGCCAAGACAGTGCGTTTCTCACTGTTACATGCATTTGAATGGGGAACTCGACCGAAACAAAGTATAGGTTTTCATTATGTGAATAACTTGGAAATCTTAGCTCAAACAGCTGCAAAACCTGTTTTCCCAGCACGGGAACCTTGAGTTCTATAAGATAAAGCCATAAACATGTGTATCCGAGTCTTCTATCAAAAGTTACAGCTATTCATATGAAGTTGTACAAAATAGCTTTCTTTCGCCAAGACAGTGCGTTTCTCACTGTTACATGCATTTGAATGGGGAAGTCGACCGAAACAAAGTATAGGTTTTCATTATGTGAATAACTTGGAAATCTTAGCTCAAACAGCTGCAAAACCTGTTTTCCCAGCACGGGAACCTTGAGTTCTATAAGATAAAGCCATAAACATGTGTATCCGAGTCTTCTATCAAAAGTTACAGCTATTCATATGAAGTTGTACAAAATAGCTTTCTTTCGCCAAGACAGTGCGTTTCTCACTGTTACATGCATTTGAATGGGGAACTCAACCGAAACAAAGTATAAGTTTTCATTATGTGAATAACTTGGAAATCTTAGCTCAAACAGCTGCAAAACCTGTTTTCCCAGCACGGGAACCTTGAGTTCTATAAGATAAAGCCATAAACATGTGTATCCGAGTCTTCTATCAAAAGTTACAGCTATTCATATGAAGTTGTACAAAATAGCTTTCTTTCGCCAAGACAGTGCGTTTCTCACTGTTACATGCATTTGAATGGGGAACTCGACCGAAACAAAGTATAGGTTTTCATTATGTGAATAACTTGGAAATCTTAGCTCAAACAGCTGCAAAACCTGTTTTCCCAGCACGGAGACCTTGAGTTCTATAATATAAAGCCATAAACATGTTTGTCTGAGTCTTCTATCAAAAGTTACAGCTATTCATATGAAGTTGTACAAAAACGCTTTCTTTCGCCAAGACAGTGCGTTTCTCACTGTTACATGCATTTGAATGGGGAACTCGACCGAAACAAAGTATAGGTTTTCATTATGTGAATAACTTGGAAATCTTAGCTCAAACAGCTGCAAAACCTGTTTTCCCAGCACGGGAACCTTGAGTTCTATAAGATAAAGCCATAAACATGTGTATCCGAGTCTTCTATCAAAAGTTACAGCTATTCATATGAAGTTGTACAAAATAGCTTTCTTTCGCCAAGACAGTGCGTTTCTCACTGTTACATGCATTTGAATGGGGAACTCGACCGAAACAAAGTATAAGTTTTCATTATGTGAATAACTTGGAAATCTTAGCTCAAACAGCTGCAAAACCTGTTTTCCCAGCACGGAGACCTTGAGTTCTATAATATAAAGCCATAAACATGTTTGTCTGAGTCTTCTATCAAAAGTTACAGCTATTTATATGAAGTTGTACAAAAACGCTTTCTTTCGCCAAGACAGTGCGTTTCTCACTGTTACATGCATTTGAATGGGGAAGTCGACCGAAACAAAGTATAGGTTTTCATTATGTGAATAACTTGGAAATCTTAGCTCAAACAGCTGCAAAACCTGTTTTCCCAGAACGGGAACCTTGAGTTCTATAAAATAAAGCCATAAATCTGTGTATCCGAGTCTTCTATCAAAAGTTACAGCTATTTATATGAAGTTGTACAAAAACGCTTTCTTTCGCCAAGACAGTGCGTTTCTCACTGTTACATGCATTTGAATGGGGAACTCGACCGAAACAAAGTATAGGTTTTCATTATGTGAATAACTTGGAAATCTTAGCTCAAACAGCTGCAAAACCTGTTTTCCCAGCACGGGAACCTTGAGTTCTATAAGATAAAGCCATAAACATGTGTATCCGAGTCTTCTATCAAAAGTTACAGCTATTCATATGAAGTTGTACAAAAACGCTTTCTTTCGCCAAGACAGTGCGTTTCTCACTGTTACATGCATTTGAATGGGGAACTCGACCGAAACAAAGTATAGGTTTTCATTATGTGAATAACTTGGAAATCTTAGCTCAAACAGCTGCAAAACCTGTTTTCCCAGCACGGGAACCTTGAGTTCTATAAGATAAAGCCATAAACATGTGTATCCGAGTCTTCTATCAAAAGTTACAGCTATTCATATGAAGTTGTACAAAATAGCTTTCTTTCGCCAAGACAGTGCGTTTCTCACTGTTACATGCATTTGAATGGGGAACTCGACCGAAACAAAGTATAAGTTTTCATTATGTGAATAACTTGGAAATCTTAGCTCAAACAGCTGCAAAACCTGTTTTCCCAGCACGGGAACCTTGAGTTCTATAAGATAAAGCCATAAACATGTGTATCCGAGTCTTCTATCAAAAGTTACAGCTATTCATATGAAGTTGTACAAAATAGCTTTCTTTCGCCAAGACAGTGCGTTTCTCACTGTTACATGCATTTGAATGGGGAACTCGACCGAAACAAAGTATAGGTTTTCATTATGTGAATAACTTGGAAATCTTAGCTCAAACAGCTGCAAAACCTGTTTTCCCAGCACGGAGACCTTGAGTTCTATAATATAAAGCCATAAACATGTTTGTCTGAGTCTTCTATCAAAAGTTACAGCTATTCATATGAAGTTGTACAAAAACGCTTTCTTTCGCCAAGACAGTGCGTTTCTCACTGTTACATGCATTTGAATGGGGAACTCGACCGAAACAAAGTATAGGTTTTCATTATGTGAATAACTTGGAAATCTTAGCTCAAACAGCTGCAAAACCTGTTTTCCCAGCACGGGAACCTTGAGTTCTATAAGATAAAGCCATAAACATGTGTATCCGAGTCTTCTATCAAAAGTTACAGCTATTCATATGAAGTTGTACAAAAACGCTTTCTTTCGCCAAGACAGTGCGTTTCTCACTGTTACATGCATTTGAATGGGGAACTCGACCGAAACAAAGTATAGGTTTTCCTTATGTGAATAACTTGGAAATCTTAGCTCAAACAGCTGCAAAACCTGTTTTCCCAGCACGGGAACCTTGAGTTCTATAAGATAAAGCCATAAACATGTGTATCCGAGTCTTCTATCAAAAGTTACAGCTATTCATATGAAGTTGTACAAAATAGCTTTCTTTCGCCAAGACAGTGCGTTTCTCACTGTTACATGCATTTGAATGGGGAACTCGACCGAAACAAAGTATAAGTTTTCATTATGTGAATAACTTGGAAATCTTAGCTCAAACAGCTGCAAAACCTGTTTTCCCAGCACGGAGACCTTGAGTTCTATAATATAAAGCCATAAACATGTTTGTCTGAGTCTTCTATCAAAAGTTACAGCTATTCATATGAAGTTGTACAAAAACGCTTTCTTTCGCCAAGACAGTGCGTTTCTCACTGTTACATGCATTTGAATGGGGAACTCGACCGAAACAAAGTATAGGTTTTCATTATGTGAATAACTTGGAAATCTTAGCTCAAACAGCTGCAAAACCTGTTTTCCCAGCACGGGAACCTTGAGTTCTATAAGATAAAGCCATAAACATGTGTATCCGAGTCTTCTATCAAAAGTTACAGCTATTCATATGAAGTTGTACAAAATAGCTTTCTTTCGCCAAGACAGTGCGTTTCTCACTGTTACATGCATTTGAATGGGGAACTCGACCGAAACAAAGTATAGGTTTTCATTATGTGAATAACTTGGAAATCTTAGCTCAAACAGCTGCAAAACCTGTTTTCCCAGCACGGAGACCTTGAGTTCTATAATATAAAGCCATAAACATGTTTGTCTGAGTCTTCTATCAAAAGTTACAGCTATTTATATGAAGTTGTACAAAAACGCTTTCTTTCGCCAAGACAGTGCGTTTCTCACTGTTACATGCATTTGAATGGGGAAGTCGACCGAAACAAAGTATAGGTTTTCATTATGTGAATAACTTGGAAATCTTAGCTCAAACAGCTGCAAAACCTGTTTTCCCAGCACGGGGAACGTGAGTTCTATAAAATAAAGTCATAACGTGTATCCGAGTCTTCTATCAAAAGTTACAGCTATTCATATGAAGTTGTACAAAATAGCTTTCTTTCGCCAAGACAGTGCGTTTCTCACTGTTACATGCATTTGAATGGGGAAGTCGACCGAAACAAAGTATAGGTTTTCATTATGTGAATAACTTGGAAATCTTAGCTCAAACAGCTGCAAAACCTGTTTTCCCAGAACGGGAACCTTGAGTTCTATAAAATAAAGCCATAAATCTGTGTATCCGAGTCTTCTATCAAAAGTTACAGCTATTTATATGAAGTTGTACAAAAACGCTTTCTTTCGCCAAGACAGTGCGTTTCTCACTGTTACATGCATTTGAATGGGGAAGTCGACCGAAACAAAGTATAGGTTTTCATTATGTGAATAACTTGGAAATCTTAGCTCAAACAGCTGCAAAACCTGTTTTCCCAGAACGGGAACCTTGAGTTCTATAAAATAAAGCCATAAATCTGTGTATCCGAGTCTTCTATCAAAAGTTACAGCTATTTATATGAAGTTGTACAAAAACGCTTTCTTTCGCCAAGACAGTGCGTTTCTCACTGTTACATGCATTTGAATGGGGAACTCGACCGAAACAAAGTATAGGTTTTCATTATGTGAATAACTTGGAAATCTTAGCTCAAACAGCTGCAAAACCTGTTTTCCCAGCACGGGAACCTTGAGTTCTATAAGATAAAGCCATAAACATGTGTATCCGAGTCTTCTATCAAAAGTTACAGCTATTCATATGAAGTTGTACAAAATAGCTTTCTTTCGCCAAGACAGTGCGTTTCTCACTGTTACATGCATTTGAATGGGGAACTCGACCGAAACAAAGTATAAGTTTTCATTATGTGAATAACTTGGAAATCTTAGCTCAAACAGCTGCAAAACCTGTTTTCCCAGCACGGAGACCTTGAGTTCTATAATATAAAGCCATAAACATGTTTGTCTGAGTCTTCTATCAAAAGTTACAGCTATTTATATGAAGTTGTACAAAAACGCTTTCTTTCGCCAAGACAGTGCGTTTCTCACTGTTACATGCATTTGAATGGGGAAGTCGACCGAAACAAAGTATAGGTTTTCATTATGTGAATAACTTGGAAATCTTAGCTCAAACTGCTGCAAAACCTGTTTTCCCAGCACGGGGAACGTGAGTTCTATAAAATAAAGTCATAACGTGTATCCGAGTCTTCTATCAAAAGTTACAGCTATTCATATGAAGTTGTACAAAATAGCTTTCTTTCGCCAAGACAGTGCGTTTCTCACTGTTACATGCATTTGAATGGGGAACTCGACCGAAACAAAGTATAAGTTTTCATTATGTGAATAACTTGGAAATCTTAGCTCAAACAGCTGCAAAACCTGTTTTCCCAGCACGGAGACCTTGAGTTCTATAATATAAAGCCATAAACATGTTTGTCTGAGTCTTCTATCAAAAGTTACAGCTATTTATATGAAGTTGTACAAAAACGCTTTCTTTCGCCAAGACAGTGCGTTTCTCACTGTTACATGCATTTGAATGGGGAAGTCGACCGAAACAAAGTATAGGTTTTCATTATGTGAATAACTTGGAAATCTTAGCTCAAACAGCTGCAAAACCTGTTTTCCCAGAACGGGAACCTTGAGTTCTATAAAATAAAGCCATAAATCTGTGTATCCGAGTCTTCTATCAAAAGTTACAGCTATTTATATGAAGTTGTACAAAAACGCTTTCTTTCGCCAAGACAGTGCGTTTCTCACTGTTACATGCATTTGAATGGGGAACTCGACCGAAACAAAGTATAGGTTTTCATTATGTGAATAACTTGGAAATCTTAGCTCAAACAGCTGCAAAACCTGTTTTCCCAGCACGGGAACCTTGAGTTCTATAAGATAAAGCCATAAACATGTGTATCCGAGTCTTCTATCAAAAGTTACAGCTATTCATATGAAGTTGTACAAAATAGCTTTCTTTCGCCAAGACAGTGCGTTTCTCACTGTTACATGCATTTGAATGGGGAACTCGACCGAAACAAAGTATAAGTTTTCATTATGTGAATAACTTGGAAATCTTAGCTCAAACAGCTGCAAAACCTGTTTTCCCAGCACGGAGACCTTGAGTTCTATAATATAAAGCCATAAACATGTTTGTCTGAGTCTTCTATCAAAAGTTACAGCTATTCATATGAAGTTGTACAAAAACGCTTTCTTTCGCCAAGACAGTGCGTTTCTCACTGTTACATGCATTTGAATGGGGAACTCGACCGAAACAAAGTATAGGTTTTCATTATGTGAATAACTTGGAAATCTTAGCTCAAACAGCTGCAAAACCTGTTTTCCCAGCACGGGAACCTTGAGTTCTATAAGATAAAGCCATAAACATGTGTATCCGAGTCTTCTATCAAAAGTTACAGCTATTCATATGAAGTTGTACAAAATAGCTTTCTTTCGCCAAGACAGTGCGTTTCTCACTGTTACATGCATTTGAATGGGGAACTCGACCGAAACAAAGTATAAGTTTTCATTATGTGAATAACTTGGAAATCTTAGCTCAAACAGCTGCAAAACCTGTTTTCCCAGCACGGAGACCTTGAGTTCTATAATATAAAGCCATAAACATGTTTGTCTGAGTCTTCTATCAAAAGTTACAGCTATTTATATGAAGTTGTACAAAAACGCTTTCTTTCGCCAAGACAGTGCGTTTCTCACTGTTACATGCATTTGAATGGGGAAGTCGACCGAAACAAAGTATAGGTTTTCATTATGTGAATAACTTGGAAATCTTAGCTCAAACAGCTGCAAAACCTGTTTTCCCAGAACGGGAACCTTGAGTTCTATAAAATAAAGCCATAAATCTGTGTATCCGAGTCTTCTATCAAAAGTTACAGCTATTTATATGAAGTTGTACAAAAACGCTTTCTTTCGCCAAGACAGTGCGTTTCTCACTGTTACATGCATTTGAATGGGGAACTCGACCGAAACAAAGTATAGGTTTTCATTATGTGAATAACTTGGAAATCTTAGCTCAAACAGCTGCAAAACCTGTTTTCCCAGCACGGGAACCTTGAGTTCTATAAGATAAAGCCATAAACATGTGTATCCGAGTCTTCTATCAAAAGTTACAGCTATTCATATGAAGTTGTACAAAAACGCTTTCTTTCGCCAAGACAGTGCGTTTCTCACTGTTACATGCATTTGAATGGGGAACTCGACCGAAACAAAGTATAGGTTTTCATTATGTGAATAACTTGGAAATCTTAGCTCAAACAGCTGCAAAACCTGTTTTCCCAGCACGGGAACCTTGAGTTCTATAAGATAAAGCCATAAACATGTGTATCCGAGTCTTCTATCAAAAGTTACAGCTATTCATATGAAGTTGTACAAAATAGCTTTCTTTCGCCAAGACAGTGCGTTTCTCACTGTTACATGCATTTGAATGGGGAACTCGACCGAAACAAAGTATAAGTTTTCATTATGTGAATAACTTGGAAATCTTAGCTCAAACAGCTGCAAAACCTGTTTTCCCAGCACGGGAACCTTGAGTTCTATAAGATAAAGCCATAAACATGTGTATCCGAGTCTTCTATCAAAAGTTACAGCTATTCATATGAAGTTGTACAAAATAGCTTTCTTTCGCCAAGACAGTGCGTTTCTCACTGTTACATGCATTTGAATGGGGAACTCGACCGAAACAAAGTATAGGTTTTCATTATGTGAATAACTTGGAAATCTTAGCTCAAACAGCTGCAAAACCTGTTTTCCCAGCACGGAGACCTTGAGTTCTATAATATAAAGCCATAAACATGTTTGTCTGAGTCTTCTATCAAAAGTTACAGCTATTCATATGAAGTTGTACAAAAACGCTTTCTTTCGCCAAGACAGTGCGTTTCTCACTGTTACATGCATTTGAATGGGGAACTCGACCGAAACAAAGTATAGGTTTTCATTATGTGAATAACTTGGAAATCTTAGCTCAAACAGCTGCAAAACCTGTTTTCCCAGCACGGGAACCTTGAGTTCTATAAGATAAAGCCATAAACATGTGTATCCGAGTCTTCTATCAAAAGTTACAGCTATTCATATGAAGTTGTACAAAAACGCTTTCTTTCGCCAAGACAGTGCGTTTCTCACTGTTACATGCATTTGAATGGGGAACTCGACCGAAACAAAGTATAGGTTTTCATTATGTGAATAACTTGGAAATCTTAGCTCAAACAGCTGCAAAACCTGTTTTCCCAGCACGGGAACCTTGAGTTCTATAAGATAAAGCCATAAACATGTGTATCCGAGTCTTCTATCAAAAGTTACAGCTATTCATATGAAGTTGTACAAAATAGCTTTCTTTCGCCAAGACAGTGCGTTTCTCACTGTTACATGCATTTGAATGGGGAACTCGACCGAAACAAAGTATAAGTTTTCATTATGTGAATAACTTGGAAATCTTAGCTCAAACAGCTGCAAAACCTGTTTTCCCAGCACGGAGACCTTGAGTTCTATAATATAAAGCCATAAACATGTTTGTCTGAGTCTTCTATCAAAAGTTACAGCTATTCATATGAAGTTGTACAAAAACGCTTTCTTTCGCCAAGACAGTGCGTTTCTCACTGTTACATGCATTTGAATGGGGAACTCGACCGAAACAAAGTATAGGTTTTCATTATGTGAATAACTTGGAAATCTTAGCTCAAACAGCTGCAAAACCTGTTTTCCCAGCACGGGAACCTTGAGTTCTATAAGATAAAGCCATAAACATGTGTATCCGAGTCTTCTATCAAAAGTTACAGCTATTCATATGAAGTTGTACAAAATAGCTTTCTTTCGCCAAGACAGTGCGTTTCTCACTGTTACATGCATTTGAATGGGGAACTCGACCGAAACAAAGTATAGGTTTTCATTATGTGAATAACTTGGAAATCTTAGCTCAAACAGCTGCAAAACCTGTTTTCCCAGCACGGAGACCTTGAGTTCTATAATATAAAGCCATAAACATGTTTGTCTGAGTCTTCTATCAAAAGTTACAGCTATTTATATGAAGTTGTACAAAAACGCTTTCTTTCGCCAAGACAGTGCGTTTCTCACTGTTACATGCATTTGAATGGGGAAGTCGACCGAAACAAAGTATAGGTTTTCATTATGTGAATAACTTGGAAATCTTAGCTCAAACAGCTGCAAAACCTGTTTTCCCAGCACGGGGAACGTGAGTTCTATAAAATAAAGTCATAACGTGTATCCGAGTCTTCTATCAAAAGTTACAGCTATTCATATGAAGTTGTACAAAATAGCTTTCTTTCGCCAAGACAGTGCGTTTCTCACTGTTACATGCATTTGAATGGGGAACTCGACCGAAACAAAGTATAAGTTTTCATTATGTGAATAACTTGGAAATCTTAGCTCAAACAGCTGCAAAACCTGTTTTCCCAGCACGGAGACCTTGAGTTCTATAATATAAAGCCATAAACATGTTTGTCTGAGTCTTCTATCAAAAGTTACAGCTATTTATATGAAGTTGTACAAAAACGCTTTCTTTCGCCAAGACAGTGCGTTTCTCACTGTTACATGCATTTGAATGGGGAAGTCGACCGAAACAAAGTATAGGTTTTCATTATGTGAATAACTTGGAAATCTTAGCTCAAACAGCTGCAAAACCTGTTTTCCCAGAACGGGAACCTTGAGTTCTATAAAATAAAGCCATAAATCTGTGTATCCGAGTCTTCTATCAAAAGTTACAGCTATTTATATGAAGTTGTACAAAAACGCTTTCTTTCGCCAAGACAGTGCGTTTCTCACTGTTACATGCATTTGAATGGGGAACTCGACCGAAACAAAGTATAGGTTTTCATTATGTGAATAACTTGGAAATCTTAGCTCAAACAGCTGCAAAACCTGTTTTCCCAGCACGGGAACCTTGAGTTCTATAAGATAAAGCCATAAACATGTGTATCCGAGTCTTCTATCAAAAGTTACAGCTATTCATATGAAGTTGTACAAAATAGCTTTCTTTCGCCAAGACAGTGCGTTTCTCACTGTTACATGCATTTGAATGGGGAACTCGACCGAAACAAAGTATAAGTTTTCATTATGTGAATAACTTGGAAATCTTAGCTCAAACAGCTGCAAAACCTGTTTTCCCAGCACGGAGACCTTGAGTTCTATAATATAAAGCCATAAACATGTTTGTCTGAGTCTTCTATCAAAAGTTACAGCTATTTATATGAAGTTGTACAAAAACGCTTTCTTTCGCCAAGACAGTGCGTTTCTCACTGTTACATGCATTTGAATGGGGAAGTCGACCGAAACAAAGTATAGGTTTTCATTATGTGAATAACTTGGAAATCTTAGCTCAAACAGCTGCAAAACCTGTTTTCCCAGCACGGGGAACGTGAGTTCTATAAAATAAAGTCATAACGTGTATCCGAGTCTTCTATCAAAAGTTACAGCTATTCATATGAAGTTGTACAAAATAGCTTTCTTTCGCCAAGACAGTGCGTTTCTCACTGTTACATGCATTTGAATGGGGAACTCGACCGAAACAAAGTATAAGTTTTCATTATGTGAATAACTTGGAAATCGTAGCTCAAACAGCTGCAAAACCTGTTTTCCCAGCACGGAGACCTTGAGTTCTATAATATAAAGCCATAAACATGTTTGTCTGAGTCTTCTATCAAAAGTTACAGCTATTTATATGAAGTTGTACAAAAACGCTTTCTTTCGCCAAGACAGTGCGTTTCTCACTGTTACATGCATTTGAATGGGGAAGTCGACCGAAACAAAGTATAGGTTTTCATTATGTGAATAACTTGGAAATCTTAGCTCAAACAGCTGCAAAACCTGTTTTCCCAGAACGGGAACCTTGAGTTCTATAAAATAAAGCCATAAATCTGTGTATCCGAGTCTTCTATCAAAAGTTACAGCTATTTATATGAAGTTGTACAAAAACGCTTTCTTTCGCCAAGACAGTGCGTTTCTCACTGTTACATGCATTTGAATGGGGAACTCGACCGAAACAAAGTATAGGTTTTCATTATGTGAATAACTTGGAAATCTTAGCTCAAACAGCTGCAAAACCTGTTTTCCCAGCACGGGAACCTTGAGTTCTATAAGATAAAGCCATAAACATGTGTATCCGAGTCTTCTATCAAAAGTTACAGCTATTCATATGAAGTTGTACAAAATAGCTTTCTTTCGCCAAGACAGTGCGTTTCTCACTGTTACATGCATTTGAATGGGGAACTCGACCGAAACAAAGTATAAGTTTTCATTATGTGAATAACTTGGAAATCTTAGCTCAAACAGCTGCAAAACCTGTTTTCCCAGCACGGGAACCTTGAGTTCTATAAGATAAAGCCATAAACATGTGTATCCGAGTCTTCTATCAAAAGTTACAGCTATTCATATGAAGTTGTACAAAATAGCTTTCTTTCGCCAAGACAGTGCGTTTCTCACTGTTACATGCATTTGAATGGGGAAGTCGACCGAAACAAAGTATAGGTTTTCATTATGTGAATAACTTGGAAATCTTAGCTCAAACAGCTGCAAAACCTGTTTTCCCAGCACGGGAACCTTGAGTTCTATAAGATAAAGCCATAAACATGTGTATCCGAGTCTTCTATCAAAAGTTACAGCTATTCATATGAAGTTGTACAAAATAGCTTTCTTTCGCCAAGACAGTGCGTTTCTCACTGTTACATGCATTTGAATGGGGAACTCGACCGAAACAAAGTATAGGTTTTCATTATGTGAATAACTTGGAAATCTTAGCTCAAACAGCTGCAAAACCTGTTTTCCCAGAACGGGAACCTTGAGTTCTATAAAATAAAGCCATAAATCTGTGTATCCGAGTCTTCTATCAAAAGTTACAGCTATTTATATGAAGTTGTACAAAAACGCTTTCTTTCGCCAAGACAGTGCGTTTCTCACTGTTACATGCATTTGAATGGGGAAGTCGACCGAAACAAAGTATAGGTTTTCATTATGTGAATAACTTGGAAATCTTAGCTCAAACAGCTGCAAAACCTGTTTTCCCAGCACGGGAACCTTGAGTTCTATAAGATAAAGCCATAAACATGTGTATCCGAGTCTTCTATCAAAAGTTACAGCTATTCATATGAAGTTGTACAAAATAGCTTTCTTTCGCCAAGACAGTGCGTTTCTCACTGTTACATGCATTTGAATGGGGAACTCGACCGAAACAAAGTATAAGTTTTCATTATGTGAATAACTTGGAAATCTTAGCTCAAACAGCTGCAAAACCTGTTTTCCCAGCACGGGAACCTTGAGTTCTATAAGATAAAGCCATAAACATGTGTATCCGAGTCTTCTATCAAAAGTTACAGCTATTCATATGAAGTTGTACAAAATAGCTTTCTTTCGCCAAGACAGTGCGTTTCTCACTGTTACATGCATTTGAATGGGGAACTCGACCGAAACAAAGTATAGGTTTTCATTATGTGAATAACTTGGAAATCTTAGCTCAAACAGCTGCAAAACCTGTTTTCCCAGCACGGAGACCTTGAGTTCTATAATATAAAGCCATAAACATGTTTGTCTGAGTCTTCTATCAAAAGTTACAGCTATTCATATGAAGTTGTACAAAAACGCTTTCTTTCGCCAAGACAGTGCGTTTCTCACTGTTACATGCATTTGAATGGGGAACTCGACCGAAACAAAGTATAGGTTTTCATTATGTGAATAACTTGGAAATCTTAGCTCAAACAGCTGCAAAACCTGTTTTCCCAGAACGGGAACCTTGAGTTCTATAAAATAAAGCCATAAATCTGTGTATCCGAGTCTTCTATCAAAAGTTACAGCTATTTATATGAAGTTGTACAAAAACGCTTTCTTTCGCCAAGACAGTGCGTTTCTCACTGTTACATGCATTTGAATGGGGAACTCGACCGAAACAAAGTATAGGTTTTCATTATGTGAATAACTTGGAAATCTTAGCTCAAACAGCTGCAAAACCTGTTTTCCCAGCACGGGAACCTTGAGTTCTATAAGATAAAGCCATAAACATGTGTATCCGAGTCTTCTATCAAAAGTTACAGCTATTCATATGAAGTTGTACAAAAACGCTTTCTTTCGCCAAGACAGTGCGTTTCTCACTGTTACATGCATTTGAATGGGGAACTCGACCGAAACAAAGTATAGGTTTTCATTATGTGAATAACTTGGAAATCTTAGCTCAAACAGCTGCAAAACCTGTTTTCCCAGCACGGGAACCTTGAGTTCTATAAAATAAAGCCATAAACATGTGTATCCGAGTCTTCTATCAAAAGTTACAGCTATTCATATGAAGTTGTACAAAATAGCTTTCTTTCGCCAAGACAGTGCGTTTCTCACTGTTACATGCATTTGAATGGGGAACTCGACCGAAACAAAGTATAAGTTTTCATTATGTGAATAACTTGGAAATCTTAGCTCAAACAGCTGCAAAACCTGTTTTCCCAGCACGGGAACCTTGAGTTCTATAAGATAAAGCCATAAACATGTGTATCCGAGTCTTCTATCAAAAGTTACAGCTATTCATATGAAGTTGTACAAAATAGCTTTCTTTCGCCAAGACAGTGCGTTTCTCACTGTTACATGCATTTGAATGGGGAACTCGACCGAAACAAAGTATAGGTTTTCATTATGTGAATAACTTGGAAATCTTAGCTCAAACAGCTGCAAAACCTGTTTTCCCAGCACGGAGACCTTGAGTTCTATAATATAAAGCCATAAACATGTTTGTCTGAGTCTTCTATCAAAAGTTACAGCTATTCATATGAAGTTGTACAAAAACGCTTTCTTTCGCCAAGACAGTGCGTTTCTCACTGTTACATGCATTTGAATGGGGAACTCGACCGAAACAAAGTATAGGTTTTCATTATGTGAATAACTTGGAAATCTTAGCTCAAACAGCTGCAAAACCTGTTTTCCCAGCACGGGAACCTTGAGTTCTATAAGATAAAGCCATAAACATGTGTATCCGAGTCTTCTATCAAAAGTTACAGCTATTCATATGAAGTTGTACAAAAACGCTTTCTTTCGCCAAGACAGTGCGTTTCTCACTGTTACATGCATTTGAATGGGGAACTCGACCGAAACAAAGTATAGGTTTTCATTATGTGAATAACTTGGAAATCTTAGCTCAAACAGCTGCAAAACCTGTTTTCCCAGCACGGGAACCTTGAGTTCTATAAGATAAAGCCATAAACATGTGTATCCGAGTCTTCTATCAAAAGTTACAGCTATTCATATGAAGTTGTACAAAATAGCTTTCTTTCGCCAAGACAGTGCGTTTCTCACTGTTACATGCATTTGAATGGGGAACTCGACCGAAACAAAGTATAAGTTTTCATTATGTGAATAACTTGGAAATCTTAGCTCAAACAGCTGCAAAACCTGTTTTCCCAGCACGGAGACCTTGAGTTCTATAATATAAAGCCATAAACATGTTTGTCTGAGTCTTCTATCAAAAGTTACAGCTATTCATATGAAGTTGTACAAAAACGCTTTCTTTCGCCAAGACAGTGCGTTTCTCACTGTTACATGCATTTGAATGGGGAACTCGACCGAAACAAAGTATAGGTTTTCATTATGTGAATAACTTGGAAATCTTAGCTCAAACAGCTGCAAAACCTGTTTTCCCAGCACGGGAACCTTGAGTTCTATAAGATAAAGCCATAAACATGTGTATCCGAGTCTTCTATCAAAAGTTACAGCTATTCATATGAAGTTGTACAAAATAGCTTTCTTTCGCCAAGACAGTGCGTTTCTCACTGTTACATGCATTTGAATGGGGAACTCGACCGAAACAAAGTATAGGTTTTCATTATGTGAATAACTTGGAAATCTTAGCTCAAACAGCTGCAAAACCTGTTTTCCCAGCACGGAGACCTTGAGTTCTATAATATAAAGCCATAAACATGTTTGTCTGAGTCTTCTATCAAAAGTTACAGCTATTTATATGAAGTTGTACAAAAACGCTTTCTTTCGCCAAGACAGTGCGTTTCTCACTGTTACATGCATTTGAATGGGGAAGTCGACCGAAACAAAGTATAGGTTTTCATTATGTGAATAACTTGGAAATCTTAGCTCAAACAGCTGCAAAACCTGTTTTCCCAGCACGGGGAACGTGAGTTCTATAAAATAAAGTCATAACGTGTATCCGAGTCTTCTATCAAAAGTTACAGCTATTCATATGAAGTTGTACAAAATAGCTTTCTTTCGCCAAGACAGTGCGTTTCTCACTGTTACATGCATTTGAATGGGGAACTCGACCGAAACAAAGTATAAGTTTTCATTATGTGAATAACTTGGAAATCTTAGCTCAAACAGCTGCAAAACCTGTTTTCCCAGCACGGAGACCTTGAGTTCTATAATATAAAGCCATAAACATGTTTGTCTGAGTCTTCTATCAAAAGTTACAGCTATTTATATGAAGTTGTACAAAAACGCTTTCTTTCGCCAAGACAGTGCGTTTCTCACTGTTACATGCATTTGAATGGGGAAGTCGACCGAAACAAAGTATAGGTTTTCATTATGTGAATAACTTGGAAATCTTAGCTCAAACAGCTGCAAAACCTGTTTTCCCAGAACGGGAACCTTGAGTTCTATAAAATAAAGCCATAAATCTGTGTATCCGAGTCTTCTATCAAAAGTTACAGCTATTTATATGAAGTTGTACAAAAACGCTTTCTTTCGCCAAGACAGTGCGTTTCTCACTGTTACATGCATTTGAATGGGGAACTCGACCGAAACAAAGTATAGGTTTTCATTATGTGAATAACTTGGAAATCTTAGCTCAAACAGCTGCAAAACCTGTTTTCCCAGCACGGGAACCTTGAGTTCTATAAGATAAAGCCATAAACATGTGTATCCGAGTCTTCTATCAAAAGTTACAGCTATTCATATGAAGTTGTACAAAATAGCTTTCTTTCGCCAAGACAGTGCGTTTCTCACTGTTACATGCATTTGAATGGGGAACTCGACCGAAACAAAGTATAAGTTTTCATTATGTGAATAACTTGGAAATCTTAGCTCAAACAGCTGCAAAACCTGTTTTCCCAGCACGGAGACCTTGAGTTCTATAATATAAAGCCATAAACATGTTTGTCTGAGTCTTCTATCAAAAGTTACAGCTATTTATATGAAGTTGTACAAAAACGCTTTCTTTCGCCAAGACAGTGCGTTTCTCACTGTTACATGCATTTGAATGGGGAAGTCGACCGAAACAAAGTATAGGTTTTCATTATGTGAATAACTTGGAAATCTTAGCTCAAACAGCTGCAAAACCTGTTTTCCCAGCACGGGGAACGTGAGTTCTATAAAATAAAGTCATAACGTGTATCCGAGTCTTCTATCAAAAGTTACAGCTATTCATATGAAGTTGTACAAAATAGCTTTCTTTCGCCAAGACAGTGCGTTTCTCACTGTTACATGCATTTGAATGGGGAACTCGACCGAAACAAAGTATAAGTTTTCATTATGTGAATAACTTGGAAATCTTAGCTCAAACAGCTGCAAAACCTGTTTTCCCAGCACGGAGACCTTGAGTTCTATAATATAAAGCCATAAACATGTTTGTCTGAGTCTTCTATCAAAAGTTACAGCTATTTATATGAAGTTGTACAAAAACGCTTTCTTTCGCCAAGACAGTGCGTTTCTCACTGTTACATGCATTTGAATGGGGAAGTCGACCGAAACAAAGTATAGGTTTTCATTATGTGAATAACTTGGAAATCTTAGCTCAAACAGCTGCAAAACCTGTTTTCCCAGAACGGGAACCTTGAGTTCTATAAAATAAAGCCATAAATCTGTGTATCCGAGTCTTCTATCAAAAGTTACAGCTATTTATATGAAGTTGTACAAAAACGCTTTCTTTCGCCAAGACAGTGCGTTTCTCACTGTTACATGCATTTGAATGGGGAACTCGACCGAAACAAAGTATAGGTTTTCATTATGTGAATAACTTGGAAATCTTAGCTCAAACAGCTGCAAAACCTGTTTTCCCAGCACGGGAACCTTGAGTTCTATAAGATAAAGCCATAAACATGTGTATCCGAGTCTTCTATCAAAAGTTACAGCTATTCATATGAAGTTGTACAAAATAGCTTTCTTTCGCCAAGACAGTGCGTTTCTCACTGTTACATGCATTTGAATGGGGAACTCGACCGAAACAAAGTATAAGTTTTCATTATGTGAATAACTTGGAAATCTTAGCTCAAACAGCTGCAAAACCTGTTTTCCCAGCACGGGAACCTTGAGTTCTATAAGATAAAGCCATAAACATGTGTATCCGAGTCTTCTATCAAAAGTTACAGCTATTCATATGAAGTTGTACAAAATAGCTTTCTTTCGCCAAGACAGTGCGTTTCTCACTGTTACATGCATTTGAATGGGGAAGTCGACCGAAACAAAGTATAGGTTTTCATTATGTGAATAACTTGGAAATCTTAGCTCAAACAGCTGCAAAACCTGTTTTCCCAGCACGGGAACCTTGAGTTCTATAAGATAAAGCCATAAACATGTGTATCCGAGTCTTCTATCAAAAGTTACAGCTATTCATATGAAGTTGTACAAAATAGCTTTCTTTCGCCAAGACAGTGCGTTTCTCACTGTTACATGCATTTGAATGGGGAACTCGACCGAAACAAAGTATAAGTTTTCATTATGTGAATAACTTGGAAATCTTAGCTCAAACAGCTGCAAAACCTGTTTTCCCAGCACGGGAACCTTGAGTTCTATAAGATAAAGCCATAAACATGTGTATCCGAGTCTTCTATCAAAAGTTACAGCTATTCATATGAAGTTGTACAAAATAGCTTTCTTTCGCCAAGACAGTGCGTTTCTCACTGTTACATGCATTTGAATGGGGAACTCGACCGAAACAAAGTATAGGTTTTCATTATGTGAATAACTTGGAAATCTTAGCTCAAACAGCTGCAAAACCTGTTTTCCCAGCACGGAGACCTTGAGTTCTATAATATAAAGCCATAAACATGTTTGTCTGAGTCTTCTATCAAAAGTTACAGCTATTCATATGAAGTTGTACAAAAACGCTTTCTTTCGCCAAGACAGTGCGTTTCTCACTGTTACATGCATTTGAATGGGGAACTCGACCGAAACAAAGTATAGGTTTTCATTATGTGAATAACTTGGAAATCTTAGCTCAAACAGCTGCAAAACCTGTTTTCCCAGCACGGGAACCTTGAGTTCTATAAGATAAAGCCATAAACATGTGTATCCGAGTCTTCTATCAAAAGTTACAGCTATTCATATGAAGTTGTACAAAATAGCTTTCTTTCGCCAAGACAGTGCGTTTCTCACTGTTACATGCATTTGAATGGGGAACTCGACCGAAACAAAGTATAAGTTTTCATTATGTGAATAACTTGGAAATCTTAGCTCAAACAGCTGCAAAACCTGTTTTCCCAGCACGGAGACCTTGAGTTCTATAATATAAAGCCATAAACATGTTTGTCCGAGTCTTCTATCAAAAGTTACAGCTATTTATATGAAGTTGTACAAAAACGCTTTCTTTCGCCAAGACAGTGCGTTTCTCACTGTTACATGCATTTGAATGGGGAACTCGACCGAAACAAAGTATAGGTTTTCATTATGTGAATAACTTGGAAATCTTAGCTCAAACAGCTGCAAAACCTGTTTTCCCAGCACGGGAACCTTGAGTTCTATAAGATAAAGCCATAAACATGTGTATCCGAGTCTTCTATCAAAAGTTACAGCTATTCATATGAAGTTGTACAAAAACGCTTTCTTTCGCCAAGACAGTGCGTTTCTCACTGTTACATGCATTTGAATGGGGAACTCGACCGAAACAAAGTATAGGTTTTCATTATGTGAATAACTTGGAAATCTTAGCTCAAACAGCTGCAAAACCTGTTTTCCCAGCACGGGAACCTTGAGTTCTATAAGATAAAGCCATAAACATGTGTATCCGAGTCTTCTATCAAAAGTTACAGCTATTCATATGAAGTTGTACAAAATAGCTTTCTTTCGCCAAGACAGTGCGTTTCTCACTGTTACATGCATTTGAATGGGGAACTCGACCGAAACAAAGTATAAGTTTTCATTATGTGAATAACTTGGAAATCTTAGCTCAAACAGCTGCAAAACCTGTTTTCCCAGCACGGGAACCTTGAGTTCTATAAGATAAAGCCATAAACATGTGTATCCGAGTCTTCTATCAAAAGTTACAGCTATTCATATGAAGTTGTACAAAATAGCTTTCTTTCGCCAAGACAGTGCGTTTCTCACTGTTACATGCATTTGAATGGGGAACTCGACCGAAACAAAGTATAGGTTTTCATTATGTGAATAACTTGGAAATCTTAGCTCAAACAGCTGCAAAACCTGTTTTCCCAGCACGGAGACCTTGAGTTCTATAATATAAAGCCATAAACATGTTTGTCTGAGTCTTCTATCAAAAGTTACAGCTATTCATATGAAGTTGTACAAAAACGCTTTCTTTCGCCAAGACAGTGCGTTTCTCACTGTTACATGCATTTGAATGGGGAACTCGACCGAAACAAAGTATAGGTTTTCATTATGTGAATAACTTGGAAATCTTAGCTCAAACAGCTGCAAAACCTGTTTTCCCAGCACGGGAACCTTGAGTTCTATAAGATAAAGCCATAAACATGTGTATCCGAGTCTTCTATCAAAAGTTACAGCTATTCATATGAAGTTGTACAAAAACGCTTTCTTTCGCCAAGACAGTGCGTTTCTCACTGTTACATGCATTTGAATGGGGAAGTCGACCGAAACAAAGTATAGGTTTTCATTATGTGAATAACTTGGAAATCTTAGCTCAAACAGCTGCAAAACCTGTTTTCCCAGAACGGGAACCTTGAGTTCTATAAAATAAAGCCATAAATCTGTGTATCCGAGTCTTCTATCAAAAGTTACAGCTATTTATATGAAGTTGTACAAAAACGCTTTCTTTCGCCAAGACAGTGCGTTTCTCACTGTTACATGCATTTGAATGGGGAACTCGACCGAAACAAAGTATAGGTTTTCATTATGTGAATAACTTGGAAATCTTAGCTCAAACAGCTGCAAAACCTGTTTTCCCAGCACGGGAACCTTGAGTTCTATAAGATAAAGCCATAAACATGTGTATCCGAGTCTTCTATCAAAAGTTACAGCTATTCATATGAAGTTGTACAAAAACGCTTTCTTTCGCCAAGACAGTGCGTTTCTCACTGTTACATGCATTTGAATGGGGAACTCGACCGAAACAAAGTATAGGTTTTCATTATGTGAATAACTTGGAAATCTTAGCTCAAACAGCTGCAAAACCTGTTTTCCCAGCACGGGAACCTTGAGTTCTATAAGATAAAGCCATAAACATGTGTATCCGAGTCTTCTATCAAAAGTTACAGCTATTCATATGAAGTTGTACAAAATAGCTTTCTTTCGCCAAGACAGTGCGTTTCTCACTGTTACATGCATTTGAATGGGGAACTCGACCGAAACAAAGTATAAGTTTTCATTATGTGAATAACTTGGAAATCTTAGCTCAAACAGCTGCAAAACCTGTTTTCCCAGCACGGGAACCTTGAGTTCTATAAGATAAAGCCATAAACATGTGTATCCGAGTCTTCTATCAAAAGTTACAGCTATTCATATGAAGTTGTACAAAATAGCTTTCTTTCGCCAAGACAGTGCGTTTCTCACTGTTACATGCATTTGAATGGGGAACTCGACCGAAACAAAGTATAGGTTTTCATTATGTGAATAACTTGGAAATCTTAGCTCAAACAGCTGCAAAACCTGTTTTCCCAGCACGGAGACCTTGAGTTCTATAATATAAAGCCATAAACATGTTTGTCTGAGTCTTCTATCAAAAGTTACAGCTATTCATATGAAGTTGTACAAAAACGCTTTCTTTCGCCAAGACAGTGCGTTTCTCACTGTTACATGCATTTGAATGGGGAACTCGACCGAAACAAAGTATAGGTTTTCATTATGTGAATAACTTGGAAATCTTAGCTCAAACAGCTGCAAAACCTGTTTTCCCAGCACGGGAACCTTGAGTTCTATAAGATAAAGCCATAAACATGTGTATCCGAGTCTTCTATCAAAAGTTACAGCTATTCATATGAAGTTGTACAAAAACGCTTTCTTTCGCCAAGACAGTGCGTTTCTCACTGTTACATGCATTTGAATGGGGAACTCGACCGAAACAAAGTATAGGTTTTCATTATGTGAATAACTTGGAAATCTTAGCTCAAACAGCTGCAAAACCTGTTTTCCCAGCACGGGAACCTTGAGTTCTATAAGATAAAGCCATAAACATGTGTATCCGAGTCTTCTATCAAAAGTTACAGCTATTCATATGAAGTTGTACAAAATAGCTTTCTTTCGCCAAGACAGTGCGTTTCTCACTGTTACATGCATTTGAATGGGGAACTCGACCGAAACAAAGTATAAGTTTTCATTATGTGAATAACTTGGAAATCTTAGCTCAAACAGCTGCAAAACCTGTTTTCCCAGCACGGAGACCTTGAGTTCTATAATATAAAGCCATAAACATGTTTGTCTGAGTCTTCTATCAAAAGTTACAGCTATTCATATGAAGTTGTACAAAAACGCTTTCTTTCGCCAAGACAGTGCGTTTCTCACTGTTACATGCATTTGAATGGGGAACTCGACCGAAACAAAGTATAGGTTTTCATTATGTGAATAACTTGGAAATCTTAGCTCAAACAGCTGCAAAACCTGTTTTCCCAGCACGGGAACCTTGAGTTCTATAAGATAAAGCCATAAACATGTGTATCCGAGTCTTCTATCAAAAGTTACAGCTATTCATATGAAGTTGTACAAAATAGCTTTCTTTCGCCAAGACAGTGCGTTTCTCACTGTTACATGCATTTGAATGGGGAACTCGACCGAAACAAAGTATAGGTTTTCATTATGTGAATAACTTGGAAATCTTAGCTCAAACAGCTGCAAAACCTGTTTTCCCAGCACGGAGACCTTGAGTTCTATAATATAAAGCCATAAACATGTTTGTCTGAGTCTTCTATCAAAAGTTACAGCTATTTATATGAAGTTGTACAAAAACGCTTTCTTTCGCCAAGACAGTGCGTTTCTCACTGTTACATGCATTTGAATGGGGAAGTCGACCGAAACAAAGTATAGGTTTTCATTATGTGAATAACTTGGAAATCTTAGCTCAAACAGCTGCAAAACCTGTTTTCCCAGCACGGGGAACGTGAGTTCTATAAAATAAAGTCATAACGTGTATCCGAGTCTTCTATCAAAAGTTACAGCTATTCATATGAAGTTGTACAAAATAGCTTTCTTTCGCCAAGACAGTGCGTTTCTCACTGTTACATGCATTTGAATGGGGAACTCGACCGAAACAAAGTATAAGTTTTCATTATGTGAATAACTTGGAAATCTTAGCTCAAACAGCTGCAAAACCTGTTTTCCCAGCACGGAGACCTTGAGTTCTATAATATAAAGCCATAAACATGTTTGTCTGAGTCTTCTATCAAAAGTTACAGCTATTTATATGAAGTTGTACAAAAACGCTTTCTTTCGCCAAGACAGTGCGTTTCTCACTGTTACATGCATTTGAATGGGGAAGTCGACCGAAACAAAGTATAGGTTTTCATTATGTGAATAACTTGGAAATCTTAGCTCAAACAGCTGCAAAACCTGTTTTCCCAGAACGGGAACCTTGAGTTCTATAAAATAAAGCCATAAATCTGTGTATCCGAGTCTTCTATCAAAAGTTACAGCTATTTATATGAAGTTGTACAAAAACGCTTTCTTTCGCCAAGACAGTGCGTTTCTCACTGTTACATGCATTTGAATGGGGAACTCGACCGAAACAAAGTATAGGTTTTCATTATGTGAATAACTTGGAAATCTTAGCTCAAACAGCTGCAAAACCTGTTTTCCCAGCACGGGAACCTTGAGTTCTATAAGATAAAGCCATAAACATGTGTATCCGAGTCTTCTATCAAAAGTTACAGCTATTCATATGAAGTTGTACAAAATAGCTTTCTTTCGCCAAGACAGTGCGTTTCTCACTGTTACATGCATTTGAATGGGGAACTCGACCGAAACAAAGTATAAGTTTTCATTATGTGAATAACTTGGAAATCTTAGCTCAAACAGCTGCAAAACCTGTTTTCCCAGCACGGGAACCTTGAGTTCTATAAGATAAAGCCATAAACATGTGTATCCGAGTCTTCTATCAAAAGTTACAGCTATTCATATGAAGTTGTACAAAATAGCTTTCTTTCGCCAAGACAGTGCGTTTCTCACTGTTACATGCATTTGAATGGGGAAGTCGACCGAAACAAAGTATAGGTTTTCATTATGTGAATAACTTGGAAATCTTAGCTCAAACAGCTGCAAAACCTGTTTTCCCAGCACGGGAACCTTGAGTTCTATAAGATAAAGCCATAAACATGTGTATCCGAGTCTTCTATCAAAAGTTACAGCTATTCATATGAAGTTGTACAAAATAGCTTTCTTTCGCCAAGACAGTGCGTTTCTCACTGTTACATGCATTTGAATGGGGAACTCGACCGAAACAAAGTATAAGTTTTCATTATGTGAATAACTTGGAAATCTTAGCTCAAACAGCTGCAAAACCTGTTTTCCCAGCACGGGAACCTTGAGTTCTATAAGATAAAGCCATAAACATGTGTATCCGAGTCTTCTATCAAAAGTTACAGCTATTCATATGAAGTTGTACAAAATAGCTTTCTTTCGCCAAGACAGTGCGTTTCTCACTGTTACATGCATTTGAATGGGGAACTCGACCGAAACAAAGTATAGGTTTTCATTATGTGAATAACTTGGAAATCTTAGCTCAAACAGCTGCAAAACCTGTTTTCCCAGCACGGAGACCTTGAGTTCTATAATATAAAGCCATAAACATGTTTGTCTGAGTCTTCTATCAAAAGTTACAGCTATTCATATGAAGTTGTACAAAAACGCTTTCTTTCGCCAAGACAGTGCGTTTCTCACTGTTACATGCATTTGAATGGGGAACTCGACCGAAACAAAGTATAGGTTTTCATTATGTGAATAACTTGGAAATCTTAGCCCAAACAGCTGCAAAACCTGTTTTCCCAGCACGGGAACCTTGAGTTCTATAAGATAAAGCCATAAACATGTGTATCCGAGTCTTCTATCAAAAGTTACAGCTATTCATATGAAGTTGTACAAAATAGCTTTCTTTCGCCAAGACAGTGCGTTTCTCACTGTTACATGCATTTGAATGGGGAACTCGACCGAAACAAAGTATAAGTTTTCATTATGTGAATAACTTGGAAATCTTAGCTCAAACAGCTGCAAAACCTGTTTTCCCAGCACGGAGACCTTGAGTTCTATAATATAAAGCCATAAACATGTTTGTCTGAGTCTTCTATCAAAAGTTACAGCTATTTATATGAAGTTGTACAAAAACGCTTTCTTTCGCCAAGACAGTGCGTTTCTCACTGTTACATGCATTTGAATGGGGAAGTCGACCGAAACAAAGTATAGGTTTTCATTATGTGAATAACTTGGAAATCTTAGCTCAAACAGCTGCAAAACCTGTTTTCCCAGAACGGGAACCTTGAGTTCTATAAAATAAAGCCATAAATCTGTGTATCCGAGTCTTCTATCAAAAGTTACAGCTATTTATATGAAGTTGTACAAAAACGCTTTCTTTCGCCAAGACAGTGCGTTTCTCACTGTTACATGCATTTGAATGGGGAACTCGACCGAAACAAAGTATAGGTTTTCATTATGTGAATAACTTGGAAATCTTAGCTCAAACAGCTGCAAAACCTGTTTTCCCAGCACGGGAACCTTGAGTTCTATAAGATAAAGCCATAAACATGTGTATCCGAGTCTTCTATCAAAAGTTACAGCTATTCATATGAAGTTGTACAAAAACGCTTTCTTTCGCCAAGACAGTGCGTTTCTCACTGTTACATGCATTTGAATGGGGAACTCGACTGAAACAAAGTATAGGTTTTCATTATGTGAATAACTTGGAAATCTTAGCTCAAACAGCTGCAAAACCTGTTTTCCCAGCACGGGAACCTTGAGTTCTATAAGATAAAGCCATAAACATGTGTATCCGAGTCTTCTATCAAAAGTTACAGCTATTCATATGAAGTTGTACAAAATAGCTTTCTTTCGCCAAGACAGTGCGTTTCTCACTGTTACATGCATTTGAATGGGGAACTCGACCGAAACAAAGTATAAGTTTTCATTATGTGAATAACTTGGAAATCTTAGCTCAAACAGCTGCAAAACCTGTTTTCCCAGCACGGGAACCTTGAGTTCTATAAGATAAAGCCATAAACATGTGTATCCGAGTCTTCTATCAAAAGTTACAGCTATTCATATGAAGTTGTACAAAATAGCTTTCTTTCGCCAAGACAGTGCGTTTCTCACTGTTACATGCATTTGAATGGGGAACTCGACCGAAACAAAGTATAGGTTTTCATTATGTGAATAACTTGGAAATCTTAGCTCAAACAGCTGCAAAACCTGTTTTCCCAGCACGGAGACCTTGAGTTCTATAATATAAAGCCATAAACATGTTTGTCTGAGTCTTCTATCAAAAGTTACAGCTATTCATATGAAGTTGTACAAAAACGCTTTCTTTCGCCAAGACAGTGCGTTTCTCACTGTTACATGCATTTGAATGGGGAACTCGACCGAAACAAAGTATAGGTTTTCATTATGTGAATAACTTGGAAATCTTAGCTCAAACAGCTGCAAAACCTGTTTTCCCAGCACGGGAACCTTGAGTTCTATAAGATAAAGCCATAAACATGTGTATCCGAGTCTTCTATCAAAAGTTACAGCTATTCATATGAAGTTGTACAAAATAGCTTTCTTTCGCCAAGACAGTGCGTTTCTCACTGTTACATGCATTTGAATGGGGAACTCGACCGAAACAAAGTATAAGTTTTCATTATGTGAATAACTTGGAAATCTTAGCTCAAACAGCTGCAAAACCTGTTTTCCCAGCACGGAGACCTTGAGTTCTATAATATAAAGCCATAAACATGTTTGTCTGAGTCTTCTATCAAAAGTTACAGCTATTTATATGAAGTTGTACAAAAACGCTTTCTTTCGCCAAGACAGTGCGTTTCTCACTGTTACATGCATTTGAATGGGGAAGTCGACCGAAACAAAGTATAGGTTTTCATTATGTGAATAACTTGGAAATCTTAGCTCAAACAGCTGCAAAACCTGTTTTCCCAGAACGGGAACCTTGAGTTCTATAAAATAAAGCCATAAATCTGTGTATCCGAGTCTTCTATCAAAAGTTACAGCTATTTATATGAAGTTGTACAAAAACGCTTTCTTTCGCCAAGACAGTGCGTTTCTCACTGTTACATGCATTTGAATGGGGAACTCGACCGAAACAAAGTATAGGTTTTCATTATGTGAATAACTTGGAAATCTTAGCTCAAACAGCTGCAAAACCTGTTTTCCCAGCACGGGAACCTTGAGTTCTATAAGATAAAGCCATAAACATGTGTATCCGAGTCTTCTATCAAAAGTTACAGCTATTCATATGAAGTTGTACAAAATAGCTTTCTTTCGCCAAGACAGTGCGTTTCTCACTGTTACATGCATTTGAATGGGGAACTCGACCGAAACAAAGTATAAGTTTTCATTATGTGAATAACTTGGAAATCTTAGCTCAAACAGCTGCAAAACCTGTTTTCCCAGCACGGGAACCTTGAGTTCTATAAGATAAAGCCATAAACATGTGTATCCGAGTCTTCTATCAAAAGTTACAGCTATTCATATGAAGTTGTACAAAATAGCTTTCTTTCGCCAAGACAGTGCGTTTCTCACTGTTACATGCATTTGAATGGGGAAGTCGACCGAAACAAAGTATAGGTTTTCATTATGTGAATAACTTGGAAATCTTAGCTCAAACAGCTGCAAAACCTGTTTTCCCAGCACGGGAACCTTGAGTTCTATAAGATAAAGCCATAAACATGTGTATCCGAGTCTTCTATCAAAAGTTACAGCTATTCATATGAAGTTGTACAAAATAGCTTTCTTTCGCCAAGACAGTGCGTTTCTCACTGTTACATGCATTTGAATGGGGAACTCGACCGAAACAAAGTATAAGTTTTCATTATGTGAATAACTTGGAAATCTTAGCTCAAACAGCTGCAAAACCTGTTTTCCCAGCACGGGAACCTTGAGTTCTATAAGATAAAGCCATAAACATGTGTATCCGAGTCTTCTATCAAAAGTTACAGCTATTCATATGAAGTTGTACAAAATAGCTTTCTTTCGCCAAGACAGTGCGTTTCTCACTGTTACATGCATTTGAATGGGGAACTCGACCGAAACAAAGTATAGGTTTTCATTATGTGAATAACTTGGAAATCTTAGCTCAAACAGCTGCAAAACCTGTTTTCCCAGCACGGAGACCTTGAGTTCTATAATATAAAGCCATAAACATGTTTGTCTGAGTCTTCTATCAAAAGTTACAGCTATTCATATGAAGTTGTACAAAAACGCTTTCTTTCGCCAAGACAGTGCGTTTCTCACTGTTACATGCATTTGAATGGGGAACTCGACCGAAACAAAGTATAGGTTTTCATTATGTGAATAACTTGGAAATCTTAGCTCAAACAGCTGCAAAACCTGTTTTCCCAGCACGGGAACCTTGAGTTCTATAAGATAAAGCCATAAACATGTGTATCCGAGTCTTCTATCAAAAGTTACAGCTATTCATATGAAGTTGTACAAAATAGCTTTCTTTCGCCAAGACAGTGCGTTTCTCACTGTTACATGCATTTGAATGGGGAACTCGACCGAAACAAAGTATAAGTTTTCATTATGTGAATAACTTGGAAATCTTAGCTCAAACAGCTGCAAAACCTGTTTTCCCAGCACGGAGACCTTGAGTTCTATAATATAAAGCCATAAACATGTTTGTCTGAGTCTTCTATCAAAAGTTACAGCTATTTATATGAAGTTGTACAAAAACGCTTTCTTTCGCCAAGACAGTGCGTTTCTCACTGTTACATGCATTTGAATGGGGAAGTCGACCGAAACAAAGTATAGGTTTTCATTATGTGAATAACTTGGAAATCTTAGCTCAAACAGCTGCAAAACCTGTTTTCCCAGAACGGGAACCTTGAGTTCTATAAAATAAAGCCATAAATCTGTGTATCCGAGTCTTCTATCAAAAGTTACAGCTATTTATATGAAGTTGTACAAAAACGCTTTCTTTCGCCAAGACAGTGCGTTTCTCACTGTTACATGCATTTGAATGGGGAACTCGACCGAAACAAAGTATAGGTTTTCATTATGTGAATAACTTGGAAATCTTAGCTCAAACAGCTGCAAAACCTGTTTTCCCAGCACGGGAACCTTGAGTTCTATAAGATAAAGCCATAAACATGTGTATCCGAGTCTTCTATCAAAAGTTACAGCTATTCATATGAAGTTGTACAAAAACGCTTTCTTTCGCCAAGACAGTGCGTTTCTCACTGTTACATGCATTTGAATGGGGAACTCGACCGAAACAAAGTATAGGTTTTCATTATGTGAATAACTTGGAAATCTTAGCTCAAACAGCTGCAAAACCTGTTTTCCCAGCACGGGAACCTTGAGTTCTATAAGATAAAGCCATAAACATGTGTATCCGAGTCTTCTATCAAAAGTTACAGCTATTCATATGAAGTTGTACAAAATAGCTTTCTTTCGCCAAGACAGTGCGTTTCTCACTGTTACATGCATTTGAATGGGGAACTCGACCGAAACAAAGTATAAGTTTTCATTATGTGAATAACTTGGAAATCTTAGCTCAAACAGCTGCAAAACCTGTTTTCCCAGCACGGGAACCTTGAGTTCTATAAGATAAAGCCATAAACATGTGTATCCGAGTCTTCTATCAAAAGTTACAGCTATTCATATGAAGTTGTACAAAATAGCTTTCTTTCGCCAAGACAGTGCGTTTCTCACTGTTACATGCATTTGAATGGGGAACTCGACCGAAACAAAGTATAGGTTTTCATTATGTGAATAACTTGGAAATCTTAGCTCAAACAGCTGCAAAACCTGTTTTCCCAGCACGGAGACCTTGAGTTCTATAATATAAAGCCATAAACATGTTTGTCTGAGTCTTCTATCAAAAGTTACAGCTATTCATATGAAGTTGTACAAAAACGCTTTCTTTCGCCAAGACAGTGCGTTTCTCACTGTTACATGCATTTGAATGGGGAACTCGACCGAAACAAAGTATAGGTTTTCATTATGTGAATAACTTGGAAATCTTAGCTCAAACAGCTGCAAAACCTGTTTTCCCAGCACGGGAACCTTGAGTTCTATAAGATAAAGCCATAAACATGTGTATCCGAGTCTTCTATCAAAAGTTACAGCTATTCATATGAAGTTGTACAAAATAGCTTTCTTTCGCCAAGACAGTGCGTTTCTCACTGTTACATGCATTTGAATGGGGAACTCGACCGAAACAAAGTATAAGTTTTCATTATGTGAATAACTTGGAAATCTTAGCTCAAACAGCTGCAAAACCTGTTTTCCCAGCACGGGAACCTTGAGTTCTATAAGATAAAGCCATAAACATGTGTATCCGAGTCTTCTATCAAAAGTTACAGCTATTCATATGAAGTTGTACAAAATAGCTTTCTTTCGCCAAGACAGTGCGTTTCTCACTGTTACATGCATTTGAATGGGGAAGTCGACCGAAACAAAGTATAAGTTTTCATTATGTGAATAACTTGGAAATCTTAGCTCAAACAGCTGCAAAACCTGTTTTCCCAGCACGGGGAACGTGAGTTCTATGAAATAAAGCCATAACATGTGTATCCGAGTCTTCTATCAAAAGTTACAGCTATTCATATGAAGTTGTACAAAATAGCTTTCTTTCGCCAAGACAGTGCGTTTCTCACTGTTACATGCATTTGAATGGGGAACTCGACCGAAACAAAGTATAAGTTTTCATTATGTGAATAACTTGGAAATCTTAGCTCAAACAGCTGCAAAACCTGTTTTCCCAGCACGGAGACCTTGAGTTCTATAATATAAAGCCATAAACATGTTTGTCTGAGTCTTCTATCAAAAGTTACAGCTATTTATATGAAGTTGTACAAAAACGCTTTCTTTCGCCAAGACAGTGCGTTTCTCACTGTTACATGCATTTGAATGGGGAAGTCGACCGAAACAAAGTATAGGTTTTCATTATGTGAATAACTTGGAAATCTTAGCTCAAACAGCTGCAAAACCTGTTTTCCCAGAACGGGAACCTTGAGTTCTATAAAATAAAGCCATAAATCTGTGTATCCGAGTCTTCTATCAAAAGTTACAGCTATTTATATGAAGTTGTACAAAAACGCTTTCTTTCGCCAAGACAGTGCGTTTCTCACTGTTACATGCATTTGAATGGGGAACTCGACCGAAACAAAGTATAGGTTTTCATTATGTGAATAACTTGGAAATCTTAGCTCAAACAGCTGCAAAACCTGTTTTCCCAGCACGGAGACCTTGAGTTCTATAATATAAAGCCATAAACATGTTTGTCTGAGTCTTCTATCAAAAGTTACAGCTATTCATATGAAGTTGTACAAAAACGCTTTCTTTCGCCAAGACAGTGCGTTTCTCACTGTTACATGCATTTGAATGGGGAACTCGACCGAAACAAAGTATAGGTTTTCATTATGTGAATAACTTGGAAATCTTAGCTCAAACAGCTGCAAAACCTGTTTTCCCAGCACGGGAACCTTGAGTTCTATAAGATAAAGCCATAAACATGTGTATCCGAGTCTTCTATCAAAAGTTACAGCTATTCATATGAAGTTGTACAAAATAGCTTTCTTTCGCCAAGACAGTGCGTTTCTCACTGTTACATGCATTTGAATGGGGAACTCGACCGAAACAAAGTATAGGTTTTCATTATGTGAATAACTTGGAAATCTTAGCTCAAACAGCTGCAAAACCTGTTTTCCCAGCACGGAGACCTTGAGTTCTATAATATAAAGCCATAAACATGTTTGTCTGAGTCTTCTATCAAAAGTTACAGCTATTTATATGAAGTTGTACAAAAACGCTTTCTTTCGCCAAGACAGTGCGTTTCTCACTGTTACATGCATTTGAATGGGGAAGTCGACCGAAACAAAGTATAGGTTTTCATTATGTGAATAACTTGGAAATCTTAGCTCAAACAGCTGCAAAACCTGTTTTCCCAGCACGGGGAACGTGAGTTCTATAAAATAAAGTCATAACGTGTATCCGAGTCTTCTATCAAAAGTTACAGCTATTCATATGAAGTTGTACAAAATAGCTTTCTTTCGCCAAGACAGTGCGTTTCTCACTGTTACATGCATTTGAATGGGGAACTCGACCGAAACAAAGTATAAGTTTTCATTATGTGAATAACTTGGAAATCTTAGCTCAAACAGCTGCAAAACCTGTTTTCCCAGCACGGAGACCTTGAGTTCTATAATATAAAGCCATAAACATGTTTGTCTGAGTCTTCTATCAAAAGTTACAGCTATTTATATGAAGTTGTACAAAAACGCTTTCTTTCGCCAAGACAGTGCGTTTCTCACTGTTACATGCATTTGAATGGGGAAGTCGACCGAAACAAAGTATAGGTTTTCATTATGTGAATAACTTGGAAATCTTAGCTCAAACAGCTGCAAAACCTGTTTTCCCAGAACGGGAACCTTGAGTTCTATAAAATAAAGCCATAAATCTGTGTATCCGAGTCTTCTATCAAAAGTTACAGCTATTTATATGAAGTTGTACAAAAACGCTTTCTTTCGCCAAGACAGTGCGTTTCTCACTGTTACATGCATTTGAATGGGGAACTCGACCGAAACAAAGTATAAGTTTTCATTATGTGAATAACTTGGAAATCTTAGCTCAAACAGCTGCAAAACCTGTTTTCCCAGAACGGGAACCTTGAGTTCTATAAGATAAAGCCATAAACATGTGTATCCGAGTCTTCTATCAAAAGTTACAGCTATTCATATGAAGTTGTACAAAATAGCTTTCTTTCGCCAAGACAGTGCGTTTCTCACTGTTACATGCATTTGAATGGGGAACTCGACCGAAACAAAGTATAGGTTTTCATTATGTGAATAACTTGGAAATCTTAGCTCAAACAGCTGCAAAACCTGTTTTCCCAGCACGGGGAACGTGAGTTCTATAAAATAAAGCCATAACATGTGTATCCGAGTCTTCTATCAAAAGTTACAGCTATTCATATGAAGTTGTACAAAATAGCTTTCTTTCGCCAAGACAGTGCGTTTCTCACTGTTACATGCATTTGAATGGGGAAGTCGACCGAAACAAAGTATAAGTTTTCATTATGTGAATAACTTGGAAATCTTAGCTCAAACAGCTGCAAAACCTGTTTTCCCAGCACGGAGACCTTGAGTTCTATAATATAAAGCCATAAACATGTTTGTCTGAGTCTTCTATCAAAAGTTACAGCTATTTATATGAAGTTGTACAAAAACGCTTTCTTTCGCCAAGACAGTGCGTTTCTCACTGTTACATGCATTTGAATGGGGAAGTCGACCGAAACAAAGTATAGGTTTTCATTATGTGAATAACTTGGAAATCTTAGCTCAAACAGCTGCAAAACCTGTTTTCCCAGAACGGGAACCTTGAGTTCTATAAAATAAAGCCATAAATCTGTGTATCCGAGTCTTCTATCAAAAGTTACAGCTATTTATATGAAGTTGTACAAAAACGCTTTCTTTCGCCAAGACAGTGCGTTTCTCACTGTTACATGCATTTGAATGGGGAACTCGACCGAAACAAAGTATAGGTTTTCATTATGTGAATAACTTGGAAATCTTAGCTCAAACAGCTGCAAAACCTGTTTTCCCAGCACGGGAACCTTGAGTTCTATAAGATAAAGCCATAAACATGTGTATCCGAGTCTTCTATCAAAAGTTACAGCTATTCATATGAAGTTGTACAAAATAGCTTTCTTTCGCCAAGACAGTGCGTTTCTCACTGTTACATGCATTTGAATGGGGAACTCGACCGAAACAAAGTATAGGTTTTCATTATGTGAATAACTTGGAAATCTTAGCTCAAACAGCTGCAAAACCTGTTTTCCCAGCACGGAGACCTTGAGTTCTATAATATAAAGCCATAAACATGTTTGTCTGAGTCTTCTATCAAAAGTTACAGCTATTTATATGAAGTTGTACAAAAACGCTTTCTTTCGCCAAGACAGTGCGTTTCTCACTGTTACATGCATTTGAATGGGGAAGTCGACCGAAACAAAGTATAGGTTTTCATTATGTGAATAACTTGGAAATCTTAGCTCAAACAGCTGCAAAACCTGTTTTCCCAGCACGGGGAACGTGAGTTCTATAAAATAAAGTCATAACGTGTATCCGAGTCTTCTATCAAAAGTTACAGCTATTCATATGAAGTTGTACAAAATAGCTTTCTTTCGCCAAGACAGTGCGTTTCTCACTGTTACATGCATTTGAATGGGGAACTCGACCGAAACAAAGTATAAGTTTTCATTATGTGAATAACTTGGAAATCTTAGCTCAAACAGCTGCAAAACCTGTTTTCCCAGCACGGAGACCTTGAGTTCTATAATATAAAGCCATAAACATGTTTGTCTGAGTCTTCTATCAAAAGTTACAGCTATTTATATGAAGTTGTACAAAAACGCTTTCTTTCGCCAAGACAGTGCGTTTCTCACTGTTACATGCATTTGAATGGGGAAGTCGACCGAAACAAAGTATAGGTTTTCATTATGTGAATAACTTGGAAATCTTAGCTCAAACAGCTGCAAAACCTGTTTTCCCAGAACGGGAACCTTGAGTTCTATAAAATAAAGCCATAAATCTGTGTATCCGAGTCTTCTATCAAAAGTTACAGCTATTTATATGAAGTTGTACAAAAACGCTTTCTTTCGCCAAGACAGTGCGTTTCTCACTGTTACATGCATTTGAATGGGGAACTCGACCGAAACAAAGTATAAGTTTTCATTATGTGAATAACTTGGAAATCTTAGCTCAAACAGCTGCAAAACCTGTTTTCCCAGAACGGGAACCTTGAGTTCTATAAGATAAAGCCATAAACATGTGTATCCGAGTCTTCTATCAAAAGTTACAGCTATTCATATGAAGTTGTACAAAATAGCTTTCTTTCGCCAAGACAGTGCGTTTCTCACTGTTACATGCATTTGAATGGGGAACTCGACCGAAACAAAGTATAGGTTTTCATTATGTGAATAACTTGGAAATCTTAGCTCAAACAGCTGCAAAACCTGTTTTCCCAGCACGGGGAACGTGAGTTCTATAAAATAAAGCCATAACATGTGTATCCGAGTCTTCTATCAAAAGTTACAGCTATTCATATGAAGTTGTACAAAATAGCTTTCTTTCGCCAAGACAGTGCGTTTCTCACTGTTACATGCATTTGAATGGGGAAGTCGACCGAAACAAAGTATAAGTTTTCATTATGTGAATAACTTGGAAATCTTAGCTCAAACAGCTGCAAAACCTGTTTTCCCAGCACGGAGACCTTGAGTTCTATAATATAAAGCCATAAACATGTTTGTCTGAGTCTTCTATCAAAAGTTACAGCTATTTATATGAAGTTGTACAAAAACGCTTTCTTTCGCCAAGACAGTGCGTTTCTCACTGTTACATGCATTTGAATGGGGAAGTCGACCGAAACAAAGTATAGGTTTTCATTATGTGAATAACTTGGAAATCTTAGCTCAAACAGCTGCAAAACCTGTTTTCCCAGAACGGGAACCTTGAGTTCTATAAAATAAAGCCATAAATCTGTGTATCCGAGTCTTCTATCAAAAGTTACAGCTATTTATATGAAGTTGTACAAAAACGCTTTCTTTCGCCAAGACAGTGCGTTTCTCACTGTTACATGCATTTGAATGGGGAACTCGACCGAAACAAAGTATAGGTTTTCATTATGTGAATAACTTGGAAATCTTAGCTCAAACAGCTGCAAAACCTGTTTTCCCAGCACGGGAACCTTGAGTTCTATAAGATAAAGCCATAAACATGTGTATCCGAGTCTTCTATCAAAAGTTACAGCTATTCATATGAAGTTGTACAAAATAGCTTTCTTTCGCCAAGACAGTGCGTTTCTCACTGTTACATGCATTTGAATGGGGAACTCGACCGAAACAAAGTATAGGTTTTCATTATGTGAATAACTTGGAAATCTTAGCTCAAACAGCTGCAAAACCTGTTTTCCCAGCACGGAGACCTTGAGTTCTATAATATAAAGCCATAAACATGTTTGTCTGAGTCTTCTATCAAAAGTTACAGCTATTTATATGAAGTTGTACAAAAACGCTTTCTTTCGCCAAGACAGTGCGTTTCTCACTGTTACATGCATTTGAATGGGGAAGTCGACCGAAACAAAGTATAGGTTTTCATTATGTGAATAACTTGGAAATCTTAGCTCAAACAGCTGCAAAACCTGTTTTCCCAGCACGGGGAACGTGAGTTCTATAAAATAAAGTCATAACGTGTATCCGAGTCTTCTATCAAAAGTTACAGCTATTCATATGAAGTTGTACAAAATAGCTTTCTTTCGCCAAGACAGTGCGTTTCTCACTGTTACATGCATTTGAATGGGGAACTCGACCGAAACAAAGTATAAGTTTTCATTATGTGAATAACTTGGAAATCTTAGCTCAAACAGCTGCAAAACCTGTTTTCCCAGCACGGAGACCTTGAGTTCTATAATATAAAGCCATAAACATGTTTGTCTGAGTCTTCTATCAAAAGTTACAGCTATTTATATGAAGTTGTACAAAAACGCTTTCTTTCGCCAAGACAGTGCGTTTCTCACTGTTACATGCATTTGAATGGGGAAGTCGACCGAAACAAAGTATAGGTTTTCATTATGTGAATAACTTGGAAATCTTAGCTCAAACAGCTGCAAAACCTGTTTTCCCAGAACGGGAACCTTGAGTTCTATAAAATAAAGCCATAAATCTGTGTATCCGAGTCTTCTATCAAAAGTTACAGCTATTTATATGAAGTTGTACAAAAACGCTTTCTTTCGCCAAGACAGTGCGTTTCTCACTGTTACATGCATTTGAATGGGGAACTCGACCGAAACAAAGTATAGGTTTTCATTATGTGAATAACTTGGAAATCTTAGCTCAAACAGCTGCAAAACCTGTTTTCCCAGCACGGGAACCTTGAGTTCTATAAGATAAAGCCATAAACATGTGTATCCGAGTCTTCTATCAAAAGTTACAGCTATTCATATGAAGTTGTACAAAATAGCTTTCTTTCGCCAAGACAGTGCGTTTCTCACTGTTACATGCATTTGAATGGGGAACTCGACCGAAACAAAGTATAAGTTTTCATTATGTGAATAACTTGGAAATCTTAGCTCAAACAGCTGCAAAACCTGTTTTCCCAGCACGGAGACCTTGAGTTCTATAATATAAAGCCATAAACATGTTTGTCTGAGTCTTCTATCAAAAGTTACAGCTATTTATATGAAGTTGTACAAAAACGCTTTCTTTCGCCAAGACAGTGCGTTTCTCACTGTTACATGCATTTGAATGGGGAAGTCGACCGAAACAAAGTATAGGTTTTCATTATGTGAATAACTTGGAAATCTTAGCTCAAACAGCTGCAAAACCTGTTTTCCCAGAACGGGAACCTTGAGTTCTATAAAATAAAGCCATAAATCTGTGTATCCGAGTCTTCTATCAAAAGTTACAGCTATTTATATGAAGTTGTACAAAAACGCTTTCTTTCGCCAAGACAGTGCGTTTCTCACTGTTACATGCATTTGAATGGGGAACTCGACCGAAACAAAGTATAGGTTTTCATTATGTGAATAACTTGGAAATCTTAGCTCAAACAGCTGCAAAACCTGTTTTCCCAGCACGGAGACCTTGAGTTCTATAATATAAAGCCATAAACATGTTTGTCTGAGTCTTCTATCAAAAGTTACAGCTATTCATATGAAGTTGTACAAAAACGCTTTCTTTCGCCAAGACAGTGCGTTTCTCACTGTTACATGCATTTGAATGGGGAACTCGACCGAAACAAAGTATAAGTTTTCATTATGTGAATAACTTGGAAATCTTAGCTCAAACAGCTGCAAAACCTGTTTTCCCAGCACGGAGACCTTGAGTTCTATAATATAAAGCCATAAACATGTTTGTCTGAGTCTTCTATCAAAAGTTACAGCTATTTATATGAAGTTGTACAAAAACGCTTTCTTTCGCCAAGACAGTGCGTTTCTCACTGTTACATGCATTTGAATGGGGAAGTCGACCGAAACAAAGTATAGGTTTTCATTATGTGAATAACTTGGAAATCTTAGCTCAAACAGCTGCAAAACCTGTTTTCCCAGAACGGGAACCTTGAGTTCTATAAAATAAAGCCATAAATCTGTGTATCCGAGTCTTCTATCAAAAGTTACAGCTATTTATATGAAGTTGTACAAAAACGCTTTCTTTCGCCAAGACAGTGCGTTTCTCACTGTTACATGCATTTGAATGGGGAACTCGACCGAAACAAAGTATAAGTTTTCATTATGTGAATAACTTGGAAATCTTAGCTCAAACAGCTGCAAAACCTGTTTTCCCAGAACGGGAACCTTGAGTTCTATAAGATAAAGCCATAAACATGTGTATCCGAGTCTTCTATCAAAAGTTACAGCTATTCATATGAAGTTGTACAAAATAGCTTTCTTTCGCCAAGACAGTGCGTTTCTCACTGTTACATGCATTTGAATGGGGAACTCGACCGAAACAAAGTATAGGTTTTCATTATGTGAATAACTTGGAAATCTTAGCTCAAACAGCTGCAAAACCTGTTTTCCCAGCACGGGGAACGTGAGTTCTATAAAATAAAGCCATAACATGTGTATCCGAGTCTTCTATCAAAAGTTACAGCTATTCATATGAAGTTGTACAAAATAGCTTTCTTTCGCCAAGACAGTGCGTTTCTCACTGTTACATGCATTTGAATGGGGAACTCGACCGAAACAAAGTATAAGTTTTCATTATGTGAATAACTTGGAAATCTTAGCTCAAACAGCTGCAAAACCTGTTTTCCCAGCACGGAGACCTTGAGTTCTATAATATAAAGCCATAAACATGTTTGTCTGAGTCTTCTATCAAAAGTTACAGCTATTTATATGAAGTTGTACAAAAACGCTTTCTTTCGCCAAGACAGTGCGTTTCTCACTGTTACATGCATTTGAATGGGGAAGTCGACCGAAACAAAGTATAGGTTTTCATTATGTGAATAACTTGGAAATCTTAGCTCAAACAGCTGCAAAACCTGTTTTCCCAGAACGGGAACCTTGAGTTCTATAAAATAAAGCCATAAATCTGTGTATCCGAGTCTTCTATCAAAAGTTACAGCTATTTATATGAAGTTGTACAAAAACGCTTTCTTTCGCCAAGACAGTGCGTTTCTCACTGTTACATGCATTTGAATGGGGAACTCGACCGAAACAAAGTATAGGTTTTCATTATGTGAATAACTTGGAAATCTTAGCTCAAACAGCTGCAAAACCTGTTTTCCCAGCACGGAGACCTTGAGTTCTATAATATAAAGCCATAAACATGTTTGTCTGAGTCTTCTATCAAAAGTTACAGCTATTCATATGAAGTTGTACAAAAACGCTTTCTTTCGCCAAGACAGTGCGTTTCTCACTGTTACATGCATTTGAATGGGGAACTCGACCGAAACAAAGTATAGGTTTTCATTATGTGAATAACTTGGAAATCTTAGCTCAAACAGCTGCAAAACCTGTTTTCCCAGCACGGGAACCTTGAGTTCTATAAGATAAAGCCATAAACATGTGTATCCGAGTCTTCTATCAAAAGTTACAGCTATTCATATGAAGTTGTACAAAATAGCTTTCTTTCGCCAAGACAGTGCGTTTCTCACTGTTACATGCATTTGAATGGGGAACTCGACCGAAACAAAGTATAGGTTTTCATTATGTGAATAACTTGGAAATCTTAGCTCAAACAGCTGCAAAACCTGTTTTCCCAGCACGGAGACCTTGAGTTCTATAATATAAAGCCATAAACATGTTTGTCTGAGTCTTCTATCAAAAGTTACAGCTATTTATATGAAGTTGTACAAAAACGCTTTCTTTCGCCAAGACAGTGCGTTTCTCACTGTTACATGCATTTGAATGGGGAAGTCGACCGAAACAAAGTATAGGTTTTCATTATGTGAATAACTTGGAAATCTTAGCTCAAACAGCTGCAAAACCTGTTTTCCCAGCACGGGGAACGTGAGTTCTATAAAATAAAGTCATAACGTGTATCCGAGTCTTCTATCAAAAGTTACAGCTATTCATATGAAGTTGTACAAAATAGCTTTCTTTCGCCAAGACAGTGCGTTTCTCACTGTTACATGCATTTGAATGGGGAACTCGACCGAAACAAAGTATAAGTTTTCATTATGTGAATAACTTGGAAATCTTAGCTCAAACAGCTGCAAAACCTGTTTTCCCAGCACGGAGACCTTGAGTTCTATAATATAAAGCCATAAACATGTTTGTCTGAGTCTTCTATCAAAAGTTACAGCTATTTATATGAAGTTGTACAAAAACGCTTTCTTTCGCCAAGACAGTGCGTTTCTCACTGTTACATGCATTTGAATGGGGAAGTCGACCGAAACAAAGTATAGGTTTTCATTATGTGAATAACTTGGAAATCTTAGCTCAAACAGCTGCAAAACCTGTTTTCCCAGAACGGGAACCTTGAGTTCTATAAAATAAAGCCATAAATCTGTGTATCCGAGTCTTCTATCAAAAGTTACAGCTATTTATATGAAGTTGTACAAAAACGCTTTCTTTCGCCAAGACAGTGCGTTTCTCACTGTTACATGCATTTGAATGGGGAACTCGACCGAAACAAAGTATAAGTTTTCATTATGTGAATAACTTGGAAATCTTAGCTCAAACAGCTGCAAAACCTGTTTTCCCAGAACGGGAACCTTGAGTTCTATAAGATAAAGCCATAAACATGTGTATCCGAGTCTTCTATCAAAAGTTACAGCTATTCATATGAAGTTGTACAAAATAGCTTTCTTTCGCCAAGACAGTGCGTTTCTCACTGTTACATGCATTTGAATGGGGAACTCGACCGAAACAAAGTATAGGTTTTCATTATGTGAATAACTTGGAAATCTTAGCTCAAACAGCTGCAAAACCTGTTTTCCCAGCACGGGGAACGTGAGTTCTATAAAATAAAGCCATAACATGTGTATCCGAGTCTTCTATCAAAAGTTACAGCTATTC